>NW_006408746.1:2223218-2240277 GCF_000296735.1 Chrysochloris asiatica | reverse complement strand
AGTATGTGGATTAAGGGATATCATTGCTGATATCAGATGCAAAGGCATTCAGCTGTGTGGATCATAACAAATTAAAGAGAGTATTGAAAAGAATGGGAATTCCAGAACACTTAATTATGTTCATGTGGATTCTATATATCCAAAAGGCTCCTTAGAAGCAAGGCTGGCAACACTTTGTCTCACTTACTTTAGACATGTCATCAGGAGAGACCAGTCTGGGGAGAAGAACATTATTCTTGGTAAAGGAGAATGTTATCAGAAGAGAGGAAGACTATCAAATAGACTAATTGATACAGTAGGATGAAACATAGGAACTATTATGAGGCACAGAACCAAGCAGTGCTTCAATCTGTTGTACTTGGGGTTTCTGTGAGTTGGAACCAGCTCAATGACACCTTACAACAACAATAACATTATCAAGATTAATATATTTTAGTAATTGATGTCAACAGACTGTGAACTTTAATTACATCTACAAATTCCTTCACAGTAATACCTAAGTTAAGTATTTGATTTAGTAACAGTGGAATGTAGCCTAACCATATCAAAAAAAGGAAAAGGAAATCACATATGAAAAATACCACACTATGAAAACACACACATGTGAACAAAAAGTTAAAATGAATTGTTTAAATTTAGAAACTTCAGCCTTTCATTTAACAGCTCTGACATTATGGCAAATGCATAATAATAAAAAGCCAGACAAATTCCAGATTTTTTTCTTGTAAAGGATTAAAGATATTTCAGTATGCTTGTAATAGACATTTTTGAGAATGTCATTTTTCTTGAAACAAAATGAGAAATTATCCAAAAAAAAACAGATATATAACCATTTATAATATATTGTTTCTGCTTCCAGGAAAAAAGCTTTAGCTTCAATAATGCTCATAAGTCAGATTCACCATGACTGAGGACCAGAACTCGGAAAATACTGGACATCACAAATGACACAGTGGCTGGGAAACTACAAGTTGCCATATTTTATCATGATACAAAAAAAAAAAAAAACAAAAACCACTCAATCCTATGTCTTAAAGAGACAGAGTCTAGAAAAGCATTAACAGTTGATTTATGACCTTTTCAAATGTGGAAAGAGAGTTCCCTTAAGACAAGCAAAGCCATGTTCTTCCCTATATTTGAGAGCCAGCAATATTTCATCATGGTGTTGTTAGAGGCTATGCTCTGTTCCATTGCTCTGAATAATGTTGCAGTGGCCCCAGTACCCTTTGCTCTTGTGACCTTAACCATGGTTTATCATCTTTGTCTCTCTTTTTTTAAAAAACAATTCATGGAAGAACTGCTGCATAGCAATTTGTATTGTTATAAGTTGTCATCAAGTCATTTCCAACTCATAACAACCCTATGTGCAACAGAATGAATTACTTCCTGGTTCTAAACCATCCTCACAATTGTTGTTATGCTTGAGCCCATTGCTGCTGCCACTGTCAATCCATATCATTGAATCTTCCTCTTTTCCATTGACCTGCCACTTTACCAAGCATAATTGCCTTCTCCAGGGACTGGTCTCTCCAGAGAACATGTCCAACATATGAAAGATGAAGTTTCACCATCCTGGCTTATAAGGAGCATCCTGACTGTACTTTCTGTACATGTTTGTTTGTTCTTCTGGCAATCTGTGGTACTTTTAATATTCTTCTAAAACACCATAACTCAAATGCATCAATTATTCTATAGTCTTCCTTATTCATACATCCAACTTTCACATGCACATGATACTAGTGAAAATGCCATGGCGTGAGTCAGGCATACCTTACTTAGTTCCTTGGTCTTGAACCCTTTAGAGGTTTTGTGCAGCAGATTTGCCTAATGCAACATATTGTTGGAGTTCTTGATTATTACTATTTCTTCCATGAATGTTGATAGTGTATCCAAGCAAAATGAAGTCCTTAACAACTTCAATGGTTTCTCCATGTATTATTATTTATTGGTCCAGTTGTGAGGGGTTTTTGTTTTCTTTGCACTGAGGTGTAACCCATATCAAAGACTGTGGACTTTGATCTTCATTGTAAATATTTTGAGTCCTCTTCACTTTTAGCAAGCAAAGTTGTATCATCTGCATATTGCCAGTTGTTAATGGGTCTTCCTCTAATCCTAATGCCAAGTTCTTATTCATACAATCCAGCTTCTTTGATTATTTGCGCAACATAAAGATTGAATAAATATGGTTAAAGAATACAATACTGATACACACCTTTACTGATTTTAAACCATTCAATATTCTTTTGTTCTCAAATGACTGCCTCATGATCTATATACAGGTTCTCCATGAGCACAATTAGGTGTTCTGGAATACCCATTCTTGGCAATGTTATCCATAAATTTTTATGATCCACCCAGTTGAAAGAATTTTCATAATCAATAAAGCACAAGTGAACATCTCTCTTGCATTCTCTACTTTCAGCCAAGATCCATCTGACATCAGCAATAATATCCCTCATACCATGTTCTCATCTGAATCGAGCCTGAACCTCTCACACTTCCCTGTTGATGCATTGCTATAGCTGCTTTTGAATTCTCTTCAGCCGAATTTTATGGGCATGTGATATTAATGATATTGTGAGACTCTGTCTAAAGCAAAAGGAACAAGAACATGAATTTTTATTCCTTTCTGAGGGATAATTTTTATAGACTGAATGCTCTATTTGGGAGGTTTAAGAAATTGCTTGGAAATTTATTTTGTAGAGATAAAAATCAAGATGGCAGCTGCTATTCTATGTTTTGCCCCATTAGATCAGCAAAATAGCAACTCCTCACTTTGGTGCAGAAAAGGCTTAATGAAAATCCTGTAAGTGACACCACTAGGAAAGTTCTTAAGTGGTGCTAGTGGTTACATGCTTGATTACTAATTAAAAGCTCCTTGTTTGGAATTTACCCTAAGATACCTCATGAAAGTATTCATGTGGTCACTATAAGTCAGTATTGAATCAATAGCAACTAGTTTGGTTTTTATTTTATTTTGCTTTGTTTTAAGTTATAGCACTACACGGCCAGATTACCGCTAGGCTATCTCTTTTTATTCTTCCTAAAATTACCAAGTATATTGCAACAAGCAGAAAATTAGAAAACCCTATTGAGATATAAATTTTACTGGGTAGTCAATTGTTTCACTTACTAAGACATCCAGGACTCCCTAAAGAGTAGGGCAGACTGGACTACTGGGCCTATGGATTGAAAGAAAAGAAAGATTCTCATACAGTTGAAAACTTAACTTCGATTTATCCAAATCAGAACTCTTGTCAGAGAAAATTGCTAAGGCAAAATAAGTGATATTATTTAAGAATAATTAATTTTACTGCAGTAGATTCCCTGACTACAGCTGCTAAAAGATAAAACAGGGGTAGGCCCCAAAGAGAGAAAAGCATTTCCTATTGGCAAGATAAAATAGTGAGCATCTGAGACTCAGAGGTAAGATAGGCTCATAGTGGTGGTTTTGTAAGAAGAAGAGGCTACAAACAGCTTGAGAGGTTAAGGGTGAATCAGTGACACTAAATAACTAACCAAGACAAAGTGTTAGTGACACAACAAACCAGTGCATAAAGCAGTAGGGGTGGGGAGCAATATCCCAGAGAGATGACAGGGGCAATAGCTAGAACATACAGAAGCAGGTGTGCAGCAGTGACACAAATCTTATGTAAAAGAATCCTTTCTGTAGGGTCTCCCAGAAAGATAAGAAAGGGCTAGGGTTAAGATCCAGTCATTCATCAAGTAGAGAATATTGATCCACCAGATTTAAAAATAAAATGTTTAGAGAACTATATAACTTGAGATTCTTTTAAGTATAAGCAACAGAAAATATCTTTGGACTTAATCAAAAAGGGATACTATTGGCACACACAACTTGAGTTCAGGAGCAGTGAGGAAGTCAGGCATCACTGGATTTGGGATTCAAACAATGCTATCAACACTCAACTTCTTTCTATTTCCCTATTTTGCTTTCTACAGCACTGCCTTTAAGCTCAGATGTCAGGACAAAGTAAGATGGCAACATTCCTTAACCTAAGATTGCACAGGGAAAGAACAGGAGCCTTTTCATCATAAGGCACATTCATCTTATTTGTTTTAATTGAATCAGATACTCTTTACTGAGCTAATCACAGAGGCCAGAATAATTTTGAGCTTCACCCAAAGTACATAGGTGAAAATGGGAGAAAGAAATCAAGGTCTAGTTATTAGCAAAAAGGTTAACTTGTTGACAAATGTGTAAGATGCCTGATATTGTTGCTTTATCACAAGTGTGTGCATATATAATTATGAATTTAATGGTTTTTAATTATGGAATCCTGGTGATACAATGGTTAAGCATTCAACTGCAGTTCAAACCTCCCAGGCAATCTGCAGGAGAAAGATGTGGCAGTCTGCTTGCATTAAGATTTACAGCTTTATAAACCCTGTGGTTCCATAGTTTTTTAGGGTCACTGTGAGTCAGAATCAACTCGACAGCAACAGGCTAGTTTTAAATTACAAGTGGAAAAATTAAACTGTTTACTTTTCTATAGAAAAATAAACTTCTCTTTAGAGTCCATACTCCCATTTGGCCATGGAAAACAATTCTGACACTCATAAGTATGCAAGTAACTTTCCCTTTAGTGGAAACTAGTTCTTTTAGTAAAAACTCAGACAGACTCAGGTATTATTTCCTCATTGACTGCATTTTATTTCATTCCTTAAAGTTCTCTACTTCCCCTTTGCCCTGCTTCTAATTTCACAAAATTTACCTACTCTTGCCAGACAGCAGTAGGCAGTCAGATAGGGAGAAGCTGCTACATAAATGCCTGAACATCATCTGGAACAGAGGGAATTGGTCTGTTCTCTCATTGAATACTGACACTGAACATCTGCAAATGTCTGCTCAGAGGCTACTTAGCAGGTTTAGGAAAAATGTCTAACCTCAGCACCAGCACAGAGGACCATCAACCTTGTTTGCTGAAAATATCACTTCATGATTTAATTTAATACCAAAAACAAGCATTTCTTACCATTTTATGTACATATAAACTCATATGGTACCAAAGGTACAAAACAGAACAGTTCATAATACTTTATACCATGTTGCAACAACAGGCATAATCGAGCCAGCAGCCTAACTTTCTCACGCATGAGGGCAAAACAAATGACAACTCTCTACTGTTTCTCTGATGTATTTCAAACCATGCTAAACTTACTCCTGTGAGGGCAACCTTCAGAAGTCAGTTGGTTTGTTCCACTAATGTCTCTCCTTCTACCATTATTTAACATTTTGATGGACAGCTATGAAACATAGTTGCCAACTATTCATGAAGGTAAGAAAGCTGAAAGTACTAGAGAAGAACACAAAATGGATAGCAAAATTCAGGCTTTACAGAGACTCAAAGCTAATGAGCATTGTTACAAAAATGGTCAAGGCATGACTGTTGTTGCTGTTGTTAAGTGCCAAGCATTTGGTTTTAACTTGTAGCAACCCTATATAGGATTTCTAAGGCTGTAAATATTTCTGGGAGCAGAAAGTCTCATGTTTCTCCCATAGAGCACATGGTGAGCTCAGATCATCAACCTTGTGATCTGGAGTCTAATGCTTATCGTATAGAGCCACTGCACTCACCTAAGCGATGAAAGGGATCATCTATAATGAGGAACTTGTAGAAATCTTTTCATATTGTGAAGCATATATGAAACATCAGTGTTTCCTAGGAATATAATTGTGAACAGTGTCTGGAAGAAAGTACTGTGGAGAGCTTGTCACAATAAATTAGAAGGCTGAATAAATTAGAAGGCTGCTGTTGTTCATGCACCTCCATGGACTAGTCGACTAGTTCAATGGAGTACTGACCCATCTAGTATGTAGTAGGTTCAGTTGTCTCTTCAGTCCATATATCTGACTTCTTTGCTGGCACAGTATCAAGTTTGTTCTAATATTCATCCTCTTCCATCTGACCCAGGGAAGGTGTGGTGGTATATAGAAATATACCACCCAGTTTCTCCCTCAAAGAAGACACTATTGCCCAGTTGTTATCATCGCTGCCAGACCACAACCTTCAGCTGTCAGTCCCTTACGGGAGTGATTCAGCTACAGAAAGTGATTTGTCATGCCCAAGGTCCTAAGCACTTTGAGAGGTCCAATGATTGATGATAACAGGTGTGTGAAGAGCAGGCCATTTTGTCCTAATATCTGCCAATTCTGATGACCCATTTATCAGGAACTCCCCATGGTGGTTGGCTGAGATTCTCGGACCTGCATCATAGTTCAACTTCATCCTCTTCCCAACTCTGCTTTTCCGGCTCCATTCCAAGGGTGGTCCCTAATAAAGACTGAAACCTAAACTTCATCTCAGACTGCTTTTCAAAGAGCACATACTGCACCAGAAAGCCACATATTTAAACATTTTGATCCCATTGCCATGGTCATTGTGCCAGTCCATCACTTTGGGGGTCTTCCTCTTTTTCATGGGCCCTACATTTTACCAACATAATGTCCTTCTCCAGAGACTGGTACCCTCTGATAATATGTCCAAAGTTAAAGAGAAGTCTTGACATCCTTGCTTCTGAGGAGTATTCCAACTGCATTTATTCCAACACTGCTATGATTGTTCTTCTGACAGTCCATGGGACTTTCAATGCTCTTCTTCAACACTGTAACTCAAATGCATCAATTCTTCTATGGCCTTCCTTATTCATTATACAACTTTCACATGCATATGAGGTTATTGAAACTACCAAAACTTGGGTCAGGTGAATCTTAGTCTTTAAACTGACATTTTTGCTCTTCAGCACTTTAAAGAGACCTTGTGTAGCAGATTTGCCTATTGAAGTCTGTTGTTTGATTTCTTGATTGTGGCTCCAAGCAAAACAAAGTCTTTGATGACATCAATCTTTTCTCCATTTATCATGATGGTATTTACTGGTCAAATTGTGAGCATTTTTGTTTCTGTTTTTTTACATTGAGATACAATCCATACAGAAAGTTGTGATCTTTGATCTTTATCAGTAAGTATTTTAAGTCCTCTTCACTTTCAATATGCAAGATTGTATCATCTGCATATCGCTGATTGTTAATGACTCTTTCTCCAACCTTGATGCCATGCTCTTCTGCATATAATCTAGCTTCTTGGATTATTTGCTCAATCTGGTAGCAGTGGTGGTTTTATGCCTTGGAGTTGAATCCAAATTACAGCAACCACGTATAAGGTTCCGAGGTTGTAAATCTTGATAGGAGTGGAAAGCCTCATCTTTCTCCTGTGGTGTTGCTGGTAGATTTGAACTGTTGACCTTGAATTTAGTAGCCCAACTCATAATCCACTACCAGGGCTCCTTGTTTGCTCAGCTTGCAAATTGAATAAGTATGGTGAAAGAATACAATGCTGGTGCACATTTTTTCTGATGTTAAGCCATTCAGTATTCCATTGTACTGTTCAAGCGACTGCCTCTTAGCCTATGTACAGGTTCCTCATGAGCACAATCAAATGTCTGGACTACCCATTTGTGAGTAAAGTGTTACTAAAGGTAATACAGAAATGGCTATAATCATACATTGACAGAGAACAGAAGAGGCCGTGGAATGAGAGATATCATTGCTGATGTCCGATGGATCTTGGCTGAAAGCAGAGAATATCATAAAAATGTTTACCTGTGTTTTATTGACTACGCAAAGGCTTTCAGTTGTGGGGATCATGACAAGCTATGGACAACATTGAGAAGTATGAGTATTCCTGAACACTTAATTGTGCTCATGAGGAATCTATATCTGGATGAAGAGGCAGTTGTTCAAACAGAACATGGGAACATTGAATGGTTTAAAATTAAGAAGGTGTGCGACAAGGTTGTATTCTTTCACCATACTTATTCAACCTGTATGCTGAACAAATCATCCAAGAAGCTGGGGTTATGAAGAAAAACACGGCATCAGGATTGGAGGAAGACTCATTAATAACCTATGATATGCTTGCTGAACATGAAGAGGACTTAAAACATTTACTGATAAAGATCAAAGAGCACAGCCTCGGTATGTATTATATCTCAGTGAAAAGAAAACAAAAATCCTCACCACTGGACTAATAAACAACATTCTTATCAACAGAGAAAAGATTGAAGTTGCCAAGGACTTCATTCTTCTTGGATCAACTATCAACACTCATGAAGTAGCAGTCAAGAGATCAAGCAACATATTGCATTAAGCAAATCTTCTGCACAAGACCTTTTTAAAGAGTTGAAGAGCAAAGATGTCAGCTTGAGGACTAAGGTGTGCCTGACCCAAGCCATGTATTTTCAATAACCTCATATGCTTGTGAAAGCTGGACAGTGAATAAGGCAGACCGTAGAAGAATTGATGCTTTTGAGTTATGGTGTTGCAGGAGCATTGAAAGTGCCATGGGCTGCCGAAAGAACCAATATATCCATTTTGGAAGAAGTGTAGCCAGCGTGCTCCTTAGAGGCCAAGATTACCAAACTTCGTCTCTCATACTTTGGACATATTGTCAGGAGAGACCAGTCACTGGAATAGGATATCATGTTTGGTAAGGTGGAGGGTCAGATGAAAAGAGGAAGACCCCAACGAGATGGATTGGCCAAGTGGCATCATTGATGGACTCAAGCATGGCAACAATAGTGAGGTTGGCCCAGGATCGGGTAGTGTTTCATTCTACTGTAAATAAGGTTGCCATGGGTCAGTACCAACTCAATGGCACCTAACAACAACAACCCATTTTTGCAATGTTATGCATAGCTTGCCATGATCCACACAGTTAAAAGCCTTTGCATCATCAATAAAGCACAAGCAACATCTTTCTGGTATTCTTTGCTTTTAGCCAAAATCTATCTGATACAGTATCTTTCATTCCATGTCCCCTTCTGAATCTAGCTTGAGTTTCTGGAAACTCCCTGTTGGTGTACTGTTGCAGCTGTTTTTGAGTTACTTGCATATGATATTAATGATATTGTTCTATGATTTCCTCAGTCTGTTGGGGTACCTCTCTGTGGAATGGGCACAAATCTGCATCTCTTTCAATTGGTTGGTCTGGTAGCTGTCTTCCAAATTTCTTGGCATAAATGAATATGAGTATTGCATCAGTTTGTTGAAAGATTTCAATTTGTAGTCCATCAATTTGTGGAACCTTGGTTTTTGCCAATACTTTCAGTGCAGTTTGGATTTCTTCCTTCACTACTATCCTTTCTTGCAATGTTTGAATATCTACCATATCTTTTTGGTGCATGGACTCTGTATATTCCTTCCAATGTCTTTTGATGCTTTCTGCATCATTCAATAGTTTGCGCATGGAATCATTCAGTATTTCAAGTCAAGGCTTGATGTTTTTTCTTCAGTTTTTTCAGCTTGAGAAAATTGGGCATGTTCTTCTCTTTTGATTTTCTAAATCCAGGTCTTTGCACTTTTAATTATAATATATCTTCTCGAGTTGCCCTTTGAAATTTTCTATTCGGCTCTTTGACGTACTCATTTGTTCCTATCATTTTAGCAGCTTTACACTGGAGAACAAGTTTCAGTCTCTTCTGACATCCATTTTGGTCTTTTCTTTCTTTCCTGCCTTTTGGATGACATTTTGCTTTCTTTCTGCATGATGTTCTTAATGTCATTCCCAGTGCTCTTCTAGTCTTGAACCCTTAGTGGTCTGTGAATTCAATATGTTCTTGAGATGGTCTCTAAACTCAGATAGGATATGTTCAAGGTCATTTTTTGGCTCTTGTGAACTTGTTTTAATTTTCTTCAGCTTCAGCCTGAACTTGCATATGAGCAGTTGATGATCTGTTTCATAGTCTGCCCCTGTTCCACAGTCAATTTTTTTTTTGGCTGATGATATGCAACTTTCCCACAGATGTCATCAATTTGATTCCTATGTAATCCATCTGGTGAGATCCATGTGTATAATTGCCTTTTATGTTGTTTCATAAAAGAAGATTTGTGTAGCCTCTTGTTTTCTTCCACACATTCAGGCAGTGACAAGAAACACTGCAAAGTGGGTAGTTTTAATGAACAGACATTTATTTTCTATATATCTGGGAGCTAAAAGTCAAAATCAGGGTCTCAGCTATGACTAATCCACTATAGGCATTTCTCATTGTTTCTGGCGACTGCTAGTGATCTTTTATTGTCCTTAGCTGCATATGACTCCGTCACCATATGGGGTGTCTCCCTGTGCATGTCTGTCTCTTTGTGAATCTACTTTCCTTTCTAAGACATCATTAAATACTCAGTTTAGGACCCATCGTACCCTGATAGGCCACATTAATATAATTTAATTTTTTTTTGTTTTCCAGGGACTTAAATATTTATTTGTAGGGAAAACCATTTAGTCCAAAACACTTCCTAAGGTTGAATCATAGAAAACCATTTAGTCCAAAACACTTCCTAAGGTTGAATCATGGGCCATAACTAGCCTGAGTTGCCAACACTTAGATAAGTACTATAGCTGAAGTCTAGAATAAATTCACAGAACAACATAAAAACAAAAACATCTTGCTTGTTTCAGCACCAAAGAGATTTCATTATTCATTCATGCATGTGTGCATGCATTCATTCATTAGATCTTAGTTGTAAACAACAGAAATGCTTCTGGCTAGTTTAAGCAGACAAACTACTTTTTAAAAAAATATGTCTTAGGAGCTCTGGGAAATACATAGAAGCTAGCTTGAAGAACATGCATAGAGTAACAAACTTCAGGTTAAGGCACAAGACTGTACCATAACATATAGTGCCTGTGTTTTCAATGGTGATTCTGAGTATTAGAGGCAACTCCTAGAATCTCCTGGATCGTGACTCTGGAACACTGGATGTCACTGCTTTTTCACCTTGTTGTTAAGTGTCACTGAGTCGATTCTGATTCATAATTCTGGTACGGAACTGTGGGTTAATGTGCTAGATTACAATGCTGGTTTGAACCGCAAGGTTGGCTATTCAAGCTCACCAGCCACTCCTTGGAAACCCTATACAGGATCACTATGAGTTGGAACTGACTCAACAAAACCTAACAATAATAGCAAACAACTGGATTTGTTATCCAAAAGGAAGAAATCTGATCTTCTCAGGGCTTATCTCAATGGCATGAGCTCAAGAATCTGGACAACTTCTTGGATGAAATTATTTCTAACTTGAATCTGAGGAATGAGTAGGACTTAAACTGATATAGGGATTGAAGAAGAACAGTCCAATCAAAGGAAATGCATATTCAGTGATGTGAAGGAGCACATCAAGTTTGAGGAGGTGGAAGGATCACAGATCTATTCTAGATTAAGTTCAGGGACTGGGGAATACAGGAAGTATTGTAAGACAAGATTGAAAAAATAGATGGAGTTATATCAGGTAAGGCACACCACATGAAATATTAATGTCATCTTTCTGAGGGCAAATGAGGAAGAGGTGGGTTGAGAAGAACTCTGAAATATTCTTAATTTATTTTTCATGAGATCACTCTGCTGTGCAGCAATTCAACACTAGGAAGTGGTGGAAATTGTACTATTCAGATGAAAGGAAATAGTAGTCTCAACTTGGATTACAAAATACATGGAGAAAGTCCACAGACCACCTTTAGTAGATCCTTGTTACTTTTTCTTCAGCGTGCTATTTTTATTTTAACCATATTTTCCCATATCTGCTATTTTGCAAAATTTATCTGTGGTGGTGGTGTACCTTGAAGTTAGTTTTGACTCATAGCGGACCTGCATAGGGTTTCTGAGGCTGTAAATCTTTATGGGACAAGAAAACCTCATTTTTCTCCAGTGGAACGGCTGGTAGTTTTGAACTGCTAACCCTGAAGTTAGCAACCTGGCTGGTAACCACTACACATGTCTAAAACTCTGAGCTTGAGAAGTTTAATAAGTCAGCAGTTCCAACCCCCAGACACTCTCAGACACCCACCCATTACAGGGTTGCTATGAGTTGGAATGGACTCAATAGCACACAACAACGTTATAAATATCTCTTTTGGGAAACTGTGTGTGAGATGTCAATTCAGAGTATTTTCAACTCACAGCCTAGCCTAATGCAATTGGACAATTTGTAGTTCCTTGAAATTCATAATTTGTTATAAAAATGCAACCTGACTTCTAAGCAGCAGTGGATAACCAGGGAATTGCATTATTTATCACTGTTTTTCAGGCTTCCACCTGAAATTGTCTTGCTTTGATTGTCATATCTACTGACTCTCCACCAATTAATTTTTAGTGACTTTCTACATAAATATAACCAAAAAATCCCTTTAAGTATATCATTCATTTTATTTCAATTAGTTGAAATTAAGTTAAAACTAAAGATGTCTTTGCATTAAAGCAATCTGCAGTAGTAGATAAAAGAATAGGGTTTGGAGACAGAAAACCTGATTTTGCATTCTCTTATTGTCATTTTCCAGATGTATAAATTTTGTAAGTTATTTAGTCTTTTTTGGGAACATGGTGACTCTGTAGGGTAAGCATGGGACTGTGAACCACAAGGTTATTGTTTAGAGCCCAACAATTGCTCCATGGGAGAATGATGAGGCTTTTTCTCCCTCAAAGATTTATAACCTTGGGAACCATAGAGTGTGACACTGCAGGATAATGCACTGTTCTGTAAGGTCAGTTTGAACCACAAGGTCAGTAGTTCAAATCCACCAGCCACTCCTCAGAAACCCTATACAAAATCTCTACTGGCTGGAACAGACTGCATAGCACTAAACAACAACAATGAAGACACTTAAAAAACTCAACAAGCTTTTGTTCTCTCCATTGCAAAAGAAGACTTCCAACTGAGTTCAATGAAGATTAAATAAAATGATGTTTTCATCAAAGCGATTTGCCAACAGAAAGTACTCTAGCAACAAAAACATTAAATAAGTAGGAGGCAATATAGGAAAACAAAGGTATTTAATAAGACAGTGTGCAAATTTCTTATGTTGTTGTTGTTAGATGACTTCAAGTAGATTCTGAATCATAGCAACCTTATGCACAACAGAACGAAACACTACCTAGTCCCATGCCATCTTCATAATCAATGTTAAGCCATTGTAAATGCCACTGTACCAGTTATCTTGTTGGGGGTCTTCGTCTTTTTCGCTGACCTTCCACTTTAACTAGCATTATATCATTTTCCAGAGACTGCTCCCTCCCTACAATATGTTCAAAGTATGAGAGATGAAGTCTCACCATATTTCTTACACTATTTAATAATATGTACAAAAGCAGAGACCAGAACTGTTTTGATTATGCTTGGGTCTTCTTTCCTGAATTACCCTGGCTAGACTCTGACCTCTATGCATGTGCGAGCCCCAAATCTGTCCATAGCAGCTTTACAGACTGTTTCCTAGAAGTCAATCATAGTGACAGAGTTAAAAAGGCAAAAAAAAAAAAAAAAAAAATTAAGGTAGAACTTTTCAATGACAGTGAGTGCTTAGCTTTCTCTAGTGTATCATTATACCATTATTCTTTGTTTTCTTTCAAGTAATTTCATTTCATTTTCAAGTAATTTCACTTCACTTGTTCATCAGGTACAGAAGGGGAAATTAACACCCCTCAATTCATCACACATTATTATCACAAATCTACAAGAGGCACTTCTAATCCCATTTTCCCCATGGTAACCATTCAATTGTGTTTATTTTTCCTTTTTTGTTTTGAGGTGTTCTTATAAATGTGATTTATGGTTTTGTTTGCATTTGAGGTGTTCTTATAAATGTGATTTATGGTTTTGTTTGCATTCATTTTAAACTGCAAATATCCTTATAGATTTTATTCAATTTCTTTTTATATTAAACACTATCTTTTAAAGATTTTATCATATTTCTTTACATACAGAATGCATTCTGATTGTTGCATAATGCTCCATGATAATATTCTTCAAGTTTTGCCTATTTATCCTACCCAAGCTGCCACCAACTGTCACCACTGTAAATAGCACTGCAATTAATATCTTTATATATTTCACACTATATGCATGTCTGGGAATTTCTTTGGGATGATATTTAGGAGCAGAATTGCTGGCTCAAAGTACATAACATCAATTTGTTTATAACATGTCAGATATTTTACCAGAATGGTTATACTAATTAGTTTCCCATGAAGCTTCATATACGAGAGGACTCCAAAAATTTTGTGAAAAAATAGAAATTTTAAGTCTCCTCATCTACTTGATTTCCTGATGGCATTCAGAATCAATATTTCTATTTTTTCCAATTTAATATTGTTATTTTAAGCTACATTGCTTTATATACTATTATTCAGGATGCCATCATGTTCTTGTTGGTTTTAAGATTTTTTTCCTATAAATATCTGTATATTTATATTTATATTCAAATTATTAACTTATTTTTCTACTGCAGGGATTGATTTGATGATTTACAGGAGTTCCTTGCTAATTATCAATGCCTTGTGAGTTTTACATATTACAAATATGTTCTCCTATTCAGTTATGTAAGGAGCTCTGGTAGCGTAGTGGTTACGAATCGGGCTGCGAACCTTAAGGTCAGCGGTTAGAAACTACCAGCCGCTCCGCAGGAGAAAGATGAGGCTTTCTACTCCTGTAAAGATTTATACCCTCAGAAACCCTGTACAGGGTCGCTATGGGTCAGAACCGACTCGAATGCACTTAACAACAACAACAACAACAACAACAATTCAGTTATGTATTAATTTGATCCCTGGTATTCTTCATTGAAAGAAAAGCCTAAATTTTATGTTATCATTATTTATTGATCTTTTGCTTTATTTTTTCTTATTTTGACATTTTGTGAAGTTCTTCCAACCCATAGATTATAAAGATATTCTCATACATTTTCTTCTATCATACATTTTCTTCTATTAGCTTTATCATTTTCCTTTTATACTTAAGTCTATAAACCAACTATATTGAGGCCACCCTAATAGAGTTATATGAGTCAGTTTCCCTTAAAAAATCATCTAATCATTTTCCATTGATTCATGGTACCTCCCTTAAGTTTAATTAAGTTTACTTGTATGTCTTTTCCTTAAAAAATTATTTTTTCCCCATTTATCTACGTAACTCTCTTCACCAACATCACAGTTTTTATCACTCTGAACTTGTTGTTGTTGTTGTTAGGTACCATTGGTTGATTCTGACTCATAGCCACTCTGTGCACAACAGAACAAAACGTTGTCCTGTCCTGCACCATCCTCACAATTATTGTTACGCTTGAACCCCTTGATGTTGCGACTATGTCAATAGATCTTGTTGAGGGTCTTCCTCTTTTTTGCTGACATTCCCCTTTACAAAGCATGATGTCCTACTCTAGGAACTGATAACTCCTAATAACATGTCAAAAATATGAGAGACAGTCTCCCTCACCTAGCTTCTAATGAGCATTCTGACTTACTTCTTCCAACACATATTTGATTGTTACAGAAGTCAACCATCCATGGACTTGTACTCCTCTGTAGAAATGTTCTGTAAATTTAGTGAGTTTCTCAAAAACAATCTAACTAGAATTTTTATTGGAATTCTATTGAATTTATGTACTACGATGGAAAAAAATCTGCATATTTGTAATATTAAGTTATCTCATGAAATACATGAAATCACTGCGTTTTATCAATCCATCTTCTATTTCCTTTGCTAGTATTTTAAAGTATCAAGGAAAGTATTTGAAATAAGAAGAAGAAAGAAAGAAAGAAAAAGATGGGTAGACAAAGGCTACACAAAGATTACTAGGGAATGTGCTTAATTCAACTCACTGTTTAAGATCCCAAACTTAGTAAAGTTATGTGTTAACTCCTAGAAATATGTCTAAGCAATGCAAATAGTTTCAGTTTGATGTAACAGATAACACCAAAGATTTATAGTTTTTTGGACATTAGTTTTATAACTTACTCAGCAATCTTATCCTAACATTTCTCTGTTAAATTGCCTATGAGTCCCCAGTTTCTTAAATACTCTTTAACTTGGCCATAACATATTGCTCATTATTAATGAGTTTAAAATCTTTGTCATATATTCATTTTATATTTGCCAGCCTATGAATGCCTTTATCATTTGAAAATGACAATTTTGCAAGTATCTACAAAGGTCCTATATATTCTAGGTCACTTAAGCTTCTGGATCCGTAATAGGTTTGGGGGTTTTGCAATTATATATGAGATATTAAGCAAGTGCCGTCAAGTCAACTCTGACTCATAGTAATCATGTATGACACAGCAGAGCTACCCTATAGAGTTTCCAGGGTGTAAATTTTATGGAAGCAGGCTACCACATCTTTCTCCCATGAAGCAGCTGGTGGATTCAAACCACTGGTCTTTTGAACAACACTGAGCATTTACCCATTACATTACCAAGGCTTCTATATGCAATATTACTATTATAAACTTTCTGAGTGGTTATCCCTGGTGCAAAGAAATGTTCTTGATTTTTGTAGGCTGATATATCCAGCAATTTTGTTAAATCTCTGTATCGGTTCTGATAGTCTGTCTCTGGATCTATTCATTCTTCTAAGTGGATGATCACAAATCAACAATTAATCAGCACCTATACATGGCAGTTCAAGCTCACCAACTTCTACTGGGAAACTCTATACAGGGTCACTATGGGTCAGAACTGACTTGACGGCACTTCACAACAACAACAACAACATACATGGAGTCCTGGTGTGGCTCTGTGGGTTAATACGCAAGACTGCAAAGATGTTTGAATTGCAAGGTCAGCAGTTCAAGTTCACCAGTCACTCTTCGGAAACCCTATATAGAGTTGCTATGGGTCAGAACTGACTAGAAGGCATTTAACAAAAACATACATGATATGGTACCAATCATCTGTCAGTTTGTCACACTGTGGTGGCTTCTGAGTTGCTATGATTCTGGACGCTCTGCCACCGGTATTTTAAATAACCAGCAGGGTCATCCATGGTGGACAGGTTTCAGATGAGCTTCCAGACAAAGACAGATTAGAAAGAAAGAGTGACAAACTACTTCCAAATATTTAGTCACTGAAAACCTTATGAACAGCAGAGAAACACTGTCAGATAGAGTGCCATAAAATGAGCCTCTCAGGTTGGAAGGCACTCAAAATGTGACTGTGAAAGAGCTGCCTCCTCAAAGTAGAGTTGACCGTGATGACGCAAATGGAGTAAAGCTTGTG
>NW_006408746.1:2216267-2218603 GCF_000296735.1 Chrysochloris asiatica | reverse complement strand
AGTTGGTTTGAACAGCAAGGTATGACCCAGCAATCTTGCAGTTAGCAATCCAGTGTTTGTCCTGTAGAGCCACAACGTAACATCAGGTGACAGTTGCTGTTAATTGCCGTCAAATAGGTTTTTATTCATAGTCTCCCTCTATAGAGTTTCCAAGGAGCGTCAGGTGAGTTTGAGCCACTGACCTTGTGGTTCAAATCGACCTTGTGGTGCAGTGCTTTATCCTAAAGAGCCATACAAGATGGCAATTGTTGTTGATGTAAAATTCCATAGAGTGGGTTCCAACCCACTGCAACCCTGCATAGAGTTTCCTAGGAGCAGTTGGTGAGGTGGAACTGCCAACCTTGTGGTTCAAACCAACCTTGCAAACCAGCGCATTAAACTGCAGTGCTACCACCAGAATTCGCCAGACAGCCGTAGATAGTCTAAATTCTACCTGATCTCTAAAACATTTTCAGACTCTAAAAATTTGTGACTCTATGGCTGCATCTAAGAATTCTTGTGGTTGCTGTTAAGTGCCATTAAGTACCACTGAGTTGGTACCGACTATTAGCAACCCTATGCACAATAGAACGTAACACTTTCTTGTCCTGGGCCAACGTCACTATCATTGATATTCCTGAGCACATCGCAGCCACCACCATGCCAATCCATCTCATTGGGTGTCTTCCTCTGTTTCTCCAACCCTCCATTTTACCAAATACGAAACCCTTCCTCAAAGACTGGTCACTCCTGATAATATGCCCAAAGTGTGAAAGATGAAGTCTGGGCAACCTGGCTTTCAAGGAGCATTTTGGCTGTGCTTCTTACAACACAGACTGATTTGTTCTTTAGTAATCCATGGTACTTTTAATATTCTTCTCCAAAATCATAACTCAAATACATAAGTTCTTCTACTATCTTCCTTATTCACTGACCACTTTCACATGCTTATGAGGTTACTGAAAATACCATGGCTAGGATAAGGCACACTTTAGTTTTCAAACTGATATCTTTGATCTTTAACACTTTAAAGAGGTTTTATGCAGCAGATTTGCCTCATGCACTACATTGTTTGATTTCTTGACTGCTGCTTCCATGAGAGTTGCTGGTTGATCTGAGAAAAAAAATGAAGTCTTTTACAACTTCAAATTTCCCTTATTTATATGGATGTTCTTTATCAGTCCAGGGATGAGGATTTCTCTTTCCTTTAATTTGAGGTGCAATCCATACTGAAGACTGTAGTCTTTGATCTTCATCAGTAAGTATTTGAAGTCTTCTTCACTTTCAGCAAGCAAGGTTGTATCATCTGCATATCACAGGTTCTTAATGAGTCTTCTTTCGATCTTGATGCCAAGATTTTCTTCATATAACCCTACTTCTGAGATTATTTGTTCAGCATACAGATTGAGTAAGTGTGGGGAAAGAATGCAACCCTATCACACACCTTTCCTAATTTTAAACCTTTTGGTATTCCCTTGTTCTGTTCAAACAACTGCCTCTTGGTGTATACACAGGTTCTTCATGAGCACAATTAAGTGTTCTGGAATATTCATTCTCTGAAATTTAACCGTAGCATGTCATGATCCACTCAACTGAAATCCTTTGCATAGTCAATAAAACACAGGTAAACATCTTTCTGGTATTCTCTGCTATCAGTCAAGATTCATATGACATCAGCAACAATATCCCTCATTCCGTGTTATCGTCTGAATCAGGCCTGAACATCTGTAAGTTCTCTGTCAATGTATGGTTGCAACCATTTTGGTATTGTCTGGAATAAAACTTTACAATTTAATTATATTTCAGATGATTTCCTCATTCCATTGGGTCACCTGTCTTGGAAATGGACACCAATATGGATCTTTTCTGATCAGTTGGCTAGGTAGTTTGACTTCCAAATTTCTTGGCATAGATGAGTGAGTACCTCTAGTGCCATATTAATTTATTGAAAGATTTCAATTTGTATTCCACCTACTACAGGTCCCTTGTTCTTTGCCAATGACTTCAATGCACCTAGAATTTCTTCCTTCAGGATCACTGGCACTTGATCATATGCTATCTCTTAAAATGGTTGACTATCAACCATTTATTTTTGGTACAGTGACTTTGTTCATTCTTTCCATCTTCTTTTGATGCTTTCTTCATCATTCAGTAATTTTCCCATAGAATACTTCAATACCACAAGTCGAAGTTTGGATTTTTTCTTCCATTCTCTCAACTTGAGAAATGCTGAGCATATTCTTTCCTTTGGGTTTTCTAACTCCAGGTCTTAGCACATTTTGTTATAGTATTTGACTTTGTCTTCTGAAGCTGACCTTTGAAATATTCTGTTCAGCTCTTGTACCTCCTCAATTCTT
>NW_006408746.1:2212713-2215492 GCF_000296735.1 Chrysochloris asiatica | reverse complement strand
CTTCTTCCAAAATGAATCTATTTGTTCTTTTGGCAGCCCATGTCACTTTCAATATTCTCCTCCAACACCATAACTCAAAGGCATCAATTATTCTACAGTCTTCCTTATTCACTGTCCAGCTTTTGCATGCATATGAGGTTATTAAAAATGGCTTGGGTCAGGCGCACCTTAGTCCTCAAACTGACATCTTTGCTTTTCAACACTTTAAAAAGGTCTTGTGCAGCAGATTTGCCCAATGCAATACGTCATTTGATTTCTTGACTGCTGTTTCCATGAGTGTTGATAGTTGAAACAAGAGTATATTCTATATGGTGAAGTAGAAGTGTGTTGTCATGTTTCATGCTGTTTAAATAAGGTGTTTGCAATTAACAATTGATTCATCTTGCAAAATTTATCATGTGATCTCCAGTATCATTTCTATCAAGGCCGTATTTTCCACATACAGATCCTTCCTTTTTCCAACTTTTGCATTGCAATCACCAGTAATTATCATTACATTTTGATTGCATGTTTTATCAATTTCACATTGAAGAAGCTGGGAGAATTCTTTGATTCCATCCTCACTGGCTTTAGTGTTTGGTGCATAAATTTGAATAATAATGTTATTAACTCATCTTTCTTGTAGAAGTATGTATATTATCCTATCACAGATAGCACTGTACTTCAAGATAAATCTTGAAATGTTCTTTTTAATGATTAATGTGACACCATTCCTCTTCAATTTGTCAATTATGGCATTGTAATCATGTGATTGTCAGATTCAAAGTGGCCAAAACTAGTCCATTTAAGCTCACTATGTCTAGTATGGAATCCTGGTATGGTACTGTGGGTTGATGTGCTGGACTGCAGGATTGGTTTGAACCACAAGGTTGATGGTTCAAGCTTACCAACCTTTCGTTGGAAACCCTATGCATGATCACTATGAGTCAGAACCAACTTGGTGGCACTTAATAATAACAACAAGGCCTAACATATCAATCTTGATTCTTTCCATTTCATTTTTGAAAATTTCCAGTTTTCCTAGATTCATTCTTTGTAAATTCCATGTTTTAACTATCAGTGGATATTTACAGTTGTTTATCCTCATTTTAAGTAGTCTCCCATCAGAACGTGAAGGTTCTGAACGCTTTAACCCATTCGTGTCATCACAGTCAATTCTGCTTTGAGGAGTCGGCTTTTCCCAGATCATATTATGTGTGCCTTACAGCCTGAAGGGCTTATCTTCCAGCTGAATATCTGACAATATTCTGGAGCTTTTCTTCACATTTCAATATTCAATATTCTGGTACCATTTTACACTGTTCCACTGCTATCCTTAAAATTTTCAGTAACTAAATATTCAGAAGTAGTCTGTCTCTCCTTCTTCCAAATCAGTTGTAGTCTGGAAGTTCAGCTGGAACCTTTCCACTATGGGTGACTCTGCCAGCATTCAAAATACCAATGGCATAACTTCCAGCATCCCAGCAATGTGCAAGCCACCACAGTGCAACAAACTAAACTGACAGATGAGTAGTGGATTAGTTTGTTATGACACATTTAAAAAGTTCTTTACTGAGTCTGCAAATTCTCTGATGATACCTATTCTGATTTCATCCTTTCTCATGACTATTTTCTATTATTATTAAGCAACTCTTACGATTGTGTTTCCCTTCCCAGAAGATATTGATCACCAAGAAAAAAATTGCTATTTAGTTTGTAAAGTTCTTTACAAAACAAGGTATTTTTGCTTAGGAATTGTGCTTGCTAATTTTTAAATGCTTTATTAATGATAGATACATCTCCCTCTACCTCAACCTAGATTTATGGCTGAATGTTATCATGGACCCACAATTTCTGTCTAGGGGAAGCAGTAAAAATGAAATAAATCCTCTGCCTCTCTGAAATAGTTTACTAGACAAGCCCAAAGAACGTGAAACTAAGTACAGCAAGCATTCTTCTATTCCTTGTCCCCCGTCTCTACTATAGTCAGAGCAGTTCTGAAACTGATTAAACATTTGAAAGGAAATGTCATCTTCAACAAAGGGCTGAAAGTATGGAAAAATATATCTGAATGTTGCTTAGAATTGCTTTGAGTAGGATGCAAATAAACAATAAAAATGCTTTAACCTCTGTCTTTCGGGGTCTTATAAATACTTTCCTTGGTAAATACAAACATAAAAGTAAAATCTAGCCAGAAAAGAGAGTCAACACCAATTTAGGCAGATTCTAAGACATGGTTTTAGCCTAATTCATTTTCAGAAGCACTTTTCTAGAATTATTAAATCCTGTTTTATTGCTATTATCTGATTCAGCACACTAACTGGTTTGCAGCCATATAAGCAACTATTGGAAATAGAGTCATATTTAATGAGTGGAATGAAATTCTTTAGTGTCTGTAATTTAATTTCTTCAGAACTCTTCCTAACTAAACCAAAAATTGTAATTGAAAATAAATATCTGATTTCCAACTGACTGCAACATCTATTCCTGCTGATTTACACAAGCCAGTTATGAGATTTTTATTTGCCATTTTCTTTAATGATACTTAGCAAAACCATAAAACAAATAAATTTCTAGAAAAAACATTATATTAATAACAAGTCAGTAATCTCCCTTTACCCCCAACCCCACCTTCAAGATAATGAGGATTAACAGCCAGGTATGTATCTTTTCACACATTTCTCCAACAAATACAATGAGAAATGTACATATATATAGAAGCTGTGTCATTGTGGCTGTTCGATTTTACAAAAAAATCCATCCAATTATATACAGTACTCTGCAAATAGTTTTTTTTTTA
>NW_006408746.1:2205695-2212608 GCF_000296735.1 Chrysochloris asiatica | reverse complement strand
TTCTACATTTTATTCAACCATTCTCCTAACAATGAATATAACAAGTAGTTGTATATGGCATCACATAGTTGTTAAATTTACATTTCTCTGATTATAATAGCAAAGATGATTCTTGGACCTTAAGAATACTTTCTGTTTGTCATGTGTGTTGTTCATTCTATTGTTTCGTTCTAGTTGCTGAACAAATTATAGTCCAAGGATCAAACCTGGTTGCTTTCCCATTACAACAGCAGTGTTGAGTTGTAGCAACAGAAAGTTTGCTTACAACTTCTTAGAGTCTTTTGACACTGTCACGTGGCACAATAAAACTATTTGAATATCTATAACCTTATATTATGGTGCTTTTATGTGCAAAAGTCTAGAATATGGAATCTTTGAGTCACAGGTTTATGTATTTTATTTTTAATTAATAATTCTATATCTCTTCCCAAAAAGATTTCAGCAACTTAAATACTCATCAACATTTCATGTGAGAGCCTATTTTCCCATATTCCTGTTAATATGAAATGTCATCACAGTATTTTCTTCCCTACTGGATGAGTGAAAAAAAGTCATCACATAGTTGTTTAATTTACATTTCTCTGATTACAATATCAAAGATGGTTCTTGGACCTTACAGATATTGTCCCTTTGTGATGTGTGTTGAAAACATTTTTTCATTCTGCTGTTTTTACTTGATATATTATGTTGTTTTCCATGTAATTTTCTTTTATATGTTTTTCTCGAGTGAGTTGCTGTTCAAATCTGCAGTAGGAATTTTTTATGCCTCTCCCTACCCTGGAGATCCTTTTCTTACCTAGCAAGATCCCAAAAAATAGAATCAGTCACAAAAAAGAAATGTTCTATAGTTAATTGAGTCATTATATTTATGCAAATTTCCTTCTGTCCTCCCTATATCATAAAAGAAGATCAGTTTTGTTTTTTTATTGGGGAAATGTAGAGGAAATGAAATGAAATGATACAAGTCTATATCAGAGGTCTATATCTACCTTTTTTGATTCTAGAACACATATCAAGGTATCCTCACACTGTTCTATAAAGCCTTTTAAAATCTACTTGAGGTGGGATTGCCAGATTTAGAAAATCAATATACAGAACCCACAGTAATGTTTAATTTATAAACAGCAAATAATATATTGGTATAAGCATATATCATACAATATTTAGAACATAGTCTTAGAAAGTATCTGCTGTGTATCTGAAATTAAAATTTAACTGGACATCTGGTATTTTTTCTGGTAATCCTACTTTGAGGTAAATGCCTATTATAAGAGTCAAGTGTCCAATTTGTGAAAACTTTTTGATATTAACATATATGCTTTATTTCTTTTTGATAAATGTTGCCCTAAAGACATAAAGGGAATGAAGACTTCTATTTTAAATACACTTTTACAACTAATATATTTCAAGTGCTTTAAATATTTAACTCTTCAAACAAAAAATTTAATCAAGCATAATATTACCTCATGCCAAAGAAGCATAAAGAAGTACTAATACACCATTAAAAGTATCACTTTAAAATAATTTGTTTACAAGTATCAAATCTGCTAAAAAGACTCAAAATCATCTGTAGCAACCAAAGATTTCTATCCAGAGCACATAAGTCGAATCGGAAAATTCCAGTATTGCTTCATGGTAGGCCGTCCCTGACTTACTCCAAAACCACATCATAAATTAATTCTGACGTCGGACCCACAGATATCAAAAGGAGACAAACACCTCAAACACCTTCCTCCAGAGCTAACAGAAAGAGAATGTCTTCCCCTAGAACTGGCACTCTGAATTCAGATTTTTAGTCCCTTAAACTGTGAGACAATTTATTTCAATTTATTAAAGCCATCCACAGCGGTACTAGATAACTAAGATAGCTGGTGACAGAGCCAGGATGCAAACCTGTGTCTTCTGAATCTTGATTTTAAGCTTCTCTGTTATAACTATCTGGAAATACACATATAATATTAAAGTAACAGTTGGGTTTTATTTTTAAAGTATGCATTCAGCAGGTACGTTCCAGTTTTCAGAGACTAGTAATCACTTTCTAAGGAAGTTTCACTTATCCCAAAACTCATAATGCTTAAAATCACTGAGTACATAAAATTGGCTTATAGCTTTTCGTTTTTATATACAGCAAGCTGTGTTCCCTACAATGAAGAGATAATCTGTTATAAAATAAAGACTGGAATCCAATGAACATTCAAACTAAAACAAGAAAGGAACAAAATAATGCTCTGGTATAAAAGTCAACAAATACGGAGAATGATTGTTATAGTTACTACTCACATAGGTCAATGACAGAATATGTAATTCTGGAGCATTTTCTCCTGAGTTCATAACACTACACTGGCTGGCAATCCCCTTTCACACACAAAACCTTTTAGAAGAGGAAAAGAAAAAATAAGTTTTTATCTTAAGACAAAAATAGATACTACAGAACAGGGGGAAAATTGACAGAGAACAGCAAAATAACAAGTTGTGGAAAGGCATTACAAAGTCAAAGAGAGCTGGGTGATGACTCATTTGTCCACAATCTTCATAGGATAAATTCCTTGAGGCCCTTAAAAGATAATGAGCATGCCAATTATTTTCAGGGCACAGGATCAGGACAAGGAATTTCCACATGTAATAACTACAAGCTGAACAAGTCAGAAATGTCATCCTCAAGCAGTTTCTCTTATTTGAGTAAAGAGATGTTAATCACAGGTGAGCCTTGCCAGTGGCTCTCCAATCACAGAAGTCAGGGCTTATTTGCAATTCAACCTTGATATTTTTCAGATCACATCTGATATTAACGGAGTACTGCAATAAAGAAATTTGTAGCTACCATAGCTCTTTTGATTTCCAAGTCAGTTGTCTATTTGTCCTTGTTGGCAAGCAACACATATTTACTCTACTTTCAGAACAAAGTAATTCAAATGAATGGCTGAGATAGAGGAAGATAGCACTGATTTGTGAATATGTGTTGCTGTGCAGTAGATGTTTTGACATAACAATAATTTCTATTTATGTTATATATTAAGAATAACTTGTACGTTCAAGTTGTTGTTGTTGTTCAGTGCCTTCGAGTTGGTTCCAAACCATAGCAAACCTTTATAGGGTTTCTGAGGAGTGGCTGGTGAGCTTGAACTGCCAACCTTGTGGTTCAAACTGAGCTTTGCAGTCCAGCACATTAACTTACAGGGCCACGCCAATACTACGAGCATTGTAATCTGGTAGAATCTATTAAGATTTCAAAGGGAATAACATAGGAATTTTGGCAATATCAGAACTCCTCTGAAGTTTATTTGTTGTTGTTTCTGTTGTTGCTAATTTTTGACTTCTAATCATAATTTGTTATTAGGAAATGTAAGACCTACAAAAAGGTTGATAGAAAGAAAAATAAACACTATTCATCTGCCACACTTGCTTCCTTCTCTTTGTTCCTTCCTCCCTTTCTCTATCTGGATTAATCTCACATTGCTCTAAATAAGATTATTGTATGTGTGTGTGTGTGTGTGTGTGTGTGTACTTTTTTTATGAAACATTTGAAGTTGATTATAGACACTGTGACACTTCATTTCCAAATACTCTAAATTCCATACCTCCACTAAAGATAAAGGTGTTCTTTTATATAACTACAATGTCACTTTCACATGTCTACATTCAAACTCCCCCAAATGTCCAAAACTGTTTTTCAAATCTGTGTTATTTTAAAATATAAGTCAAATTCAAGGTTTGCACATTGCATTTGGTTATGTCTCTTTAATATCTTCAATCTCTTTTAAAGGAACACTCTGCCTTTTTTTTTTGTTTCAATGGCATTGAGATACCCAGACAAGTGGTCTTATACACTGTCCCACATCCTAGATTTGATTGTTTCTTCATGATTAGATTCAGGTTAAATATTTGGTCATAAGCACTAGACAAGTGATACTGTGTATTTCTTTTATCCATCATAAAAGTCTATTTTTCTTGCAACAAAAGCAATCTGCAGGATGATACTCTAAAAACATATGAATATCGTCTTACTCCAACAATATTTCATTCAAAAGTTTCAGTATTCATTGAAATCCTTGCTTAAATTACTTTTGCAACTAAATGGTGACATTTTTATGATTCTCTTTTTCTATTCATATTACTAAGTAATCTTTGATACAGAGCACTTCCCTATTTATTTCATCTTTCTTTCTCTTTTTCTATCTATCTCTTCTCTCTGTGTGTAGCATTATGGAGTCATGGATTTTTATTGTATAATGTGAAATAATCAATTGCCATCATTATTCTTGTTTTAAAAACCTTTTGATTATGAATTGGGTGAAAGTATACAGAGCAGATCACCAGTTTTACATTTAAAAAATCACTTATTTTGCTTCATTTCAATTATTTCAATCCCCTTAATGTAGCATCACTTATCCCACTTCCTCCCTGTTATTCTTATTTCCATTCTTTTATCTTTCCCAACCCTCCTTAGGTAAATCCTGCCCTTTTGATCTTAAATGCTTGCTTGGTCTATGGTGTGCCTTCCTCACTAGTGTTGCTGTTCCCCCTTATACCTATCTACTGCTTGACTCAAAAGTGAGGCACAAGGGTAAATTCAATTCCAGACCTGAGGGATGACCAAGGTCATAGTACCAGGTTCCTATAGTCTTTCTAACCATAAAGCATGGTATTTTTTATAATTTGAGTTTCATTCCACATTTCCTCCCACTCTATCTAGGATCTTCTAGTGTGATCCTTTTCAGAGCAGTTGGTAGTGGTAGCCAGGCATCCTCTAGTTTTTTCTGGTCTTAGGGTCATGGATGCTGATGTTTTTTGTACTCCATTAGTACATTGGACTAATCGTTTCCAAGCATCTTGGATTTCATCACTCTTCTTTCATTTACATAGGGAGAAACCAATAATTATACTATTGAGATGGCGACTCATGAGCTTTTAAGATCCTAGTTGCTACTCACCAAAGTAGGATGCAGAGCATTGTATTTGTAAATTATGTTATGCCAATTGATCATGGTGTTCCTAGAAACTACCTTCATCATGCTTTTTAATGCTCAAATTGTTCCATATTTGAACCATGGAAGTCCTTTCATCTAGCCTTCTATTGTTCTTGTGACATGACCCCATTAATTTTTTTATCACATCCTGGTTTCAGTGCATGACAAAATATTATGGCTTACATTTTACTTTCCTTTACCCAGACATGGGATCAACCATTTCTCCAAGGAACTCTGGTTTCTTTTAGTAGAAACTAATATCTTTGTTGAATTTGGAAACACAAGCTATACTATCAACTAAAATTTGGCGTGGATGTCACTCATACATCAAGAGAGTACAAAAAGATTTATTACTTATGTAATGAGGTTTTGACAGGAGGGCAAGACAGATAGCCCAAGCTGGCTTGAAATTGAATTAAGAGAGCAGGTAAAAGAGATGGTTTGGGGTTTTGTGATGATAAAGGGGTAGGACTCTGGTGTTGTGTTGTTTATGTTAAGTGTCATCAAGTCATTTCTGATTCATAGTGACCCAGTATAGGGTTTCCAAAGAGTGGCTGGTGAGTTTGAACCGCTGACCATGTAGTTCAAACTGACCTTGAGGTACAGTGCTTTAACCTATAGCACCACACCAGGACTCTGGTAAGGATTCCTAAATGCAGACAGGAGTTCATGTGGTTTGAATTTGCAGCCAACACCAAAGGAAAAAGCACCCAGGTTTTCTTCTCAGATCACCCACATATAAAACAGGAAAGGAAGAGGGAGGGATGAGACAGAAAAGCAGTCAAAAGTCAAACATCAAAAAATAGTCAGTCATTATTTTTTGTTTTTTGTCATGTCTGCTCAGTTGTCTCTCCATCTAAGCATTCAATCCCCTCTTCTATCCCTTCATCTGAAGCTCAAAATTCCAGAAATATCATCTGCATCTGTTTAATTGTCCACAGCACCCCACCAGGACTCCTCAACAAGATACAGAAAACCAGATAAACAAAAATTAAAGGAATTTTTAAAACCCAGACTGACTTTACAAAAATACTAAGGGGAATACTTTGCATTGAGAACCAACAACAGCAGACAACTGATTATTAACATACAAAGCAACACCACACAAATTTCAAACAAAATATAGACGTATCCAATGTAAAACAAACCTACACGGGTGAAAATAGGGGATCAGAGATATCAATTTATAATCAAGACCACTATAAATCAAAAAGAAGGAAAAGTATAACTACATAATACCAAGTTGCAAGGAAGTCAAGATTCAAAACAAAACACACAGTTTTAAATTGGGAAAGAAATTAATAAATTACAGGGTAACCTCAAAGAAAATTAATATACCTTAGCATCAAATCAAGGAAAGGGAAACCCATACTTTTATTATAAACAGAAGCAATTAAATTAAAGCAGTTAAAACAGAAGCAATGAAGAAATGGACAAGTCAATTCCAGTCAATTCATATATATAGATAATTACACTAAATAGCAATGGATTAAATACAACAGTCAAGAGACAAAGAGTAACAGAATGGATAAGAAAACAGGATCCTTCAATATGCTGTCTACAAGAGACACCTTACACACAGAGAGAAATAGATTAAAAAATCAAAGGATGGAAAAAATATATCAAATTAATGGCAATTAAAAATGAGCAGGAGTGGCAATATTAATTTCTGATAAAACAGATTTTAAGACAAAAACCAGCATAGGAGACAAAGAGGTACATTATTTAATAATTCAACAGTCAATTAAGCAAGATGACATAATCATAACAAAAATCTATGCTCCCAATGA
This sequence comes from Chrysochloris asiatica, assembly GCF_000296735.1. Classification (NCBI taxonomy): domain Eukaryota; kingdom Metazoa; phylum Chordata; class Mammalia; order Afrosoricida; family Chrysochloridae; genus Chrysochloris; species Chrysochloris asiatica. The sequence continues at coordinate 2,205,851 of NW_006408746.1, read as the reverse complement.
AAGAACCTCAAATCACCTAAATTAAACAGTACTAGAATTGAAAAAAAGAAATAGACAACCATAAGAGTAAAGTTTTATTAAAGGTAATACAGAAACAGCTGCAACCATACATTAACAGAGAATTTCCAGAGGTTCAAGCAGAATTCAGAAGAGGAC
>NW_006408746.1:2199071-2200116 GCF_000296735.1 Chrysochloris asiatica | reverse complement strand
TGGAGGGTCAGAGAAAAAGAGGAAGATTCCCATCGCGATGGATTGGCCAAGTGGCAGCATCAATGGGCTCAAGCATGGCAACTTTGGTACCTACTTGAAGGCACCTAACAACAACATTAAAGGTAGATATAAAAGGGAAATTAGGAAAACAATACCATTTACAATCACCACCCAAAAGATTAATTACTCATGAATAAATCTAACCAGAGAAACAGAAGTCCTATATAAACAAAACTACAACACTAGTACAGGAAACCAAAAGAGACCTAAAATATGGAAGAATATTCCACACTCATGGATAGGAAAGTTTAACATCGTGAAAATGTCAATACTACTGAAAGTGGTCTATAGATATAATGTAATTCAAATCCAGATTCCAACATCATTCTTTAAAGAAATGGACAAACAAAAATAAAAAAGGATCACTAACTATATGGAAGGAAAGATATCTCAGATAAACAAAGCACTGCCTAAGAAAAAGAACAAACTTGGAGGCCCCTCACTCCCTGAGCTCAACATTTATTAAACATCCACAGTGATCAAAACAGCTTGGAACTTTTTTTTTCCTTTTGTTGGTGGTTTTTATGTTGTTTATAATGCACTGAACACTCTAAAGTCAGCTTTACTTGCCTTTGCAGAAAGCAGGACTTAACCAAACCTAAATCAAGGTCACACCTGGGCTGTGTTGAGGGTCCAGAAAGCTGGAGGAATCCAACTGTGTGGCCAGTGGAGCCCACCTCTTCCAGGACCCTTCTTCCTTCCTTCCCCATTTAGGAAAAAAGAAAACAAAAACAAGGACCTTTTGCTGTTATTGCACTGTGGAAAACACTTAGTAAGCTGAAAACACCAGGTATTTATTTACCTGATGAGTAGATGGCATCACTCATTGACAGCAAATGCCCATACTTTCAGTTGCTGGGTATGAAGCTAGGGGAATAGCTACCCACTAATAAAATAAAGGAGAGGTTTGGTTTGGTTGGTTTGGATCATTTGTTTGGGGGGGAAATAAACAGCTCAGCAGAGCAGGCTTTTGTGTTGATTGTGT
>NW_006408746.1:2196445-2197870 GCF_000296735.1 Chrysochloris asiatica | reverse complement strand
GCAACAAACAAACAAGAAGAAATGTTCATGATCATAAACCACTGATGTTGTTAAATGCCATGGAGTCAGTTCTGACTCATAGTAACCCTGTATAGGGTTTCTGAGGTGCAATGGTGGATTTGAGCTGCCAACCTTATGATTATAAAGGAATATTAATCAAAACAGCAATGAGATAGCATTTCACACCAGCACCAATACCAAATATAAAATAAGCAACAGATGTTGGCAAAGGTGTGGAGAGATTGGGACCTTCCTATAGTGATGGTGGGACTGTGAAAAGGTTCAACCACTTTGGAAAACAGTATGGCACTTTGACAAAAAGTTGGAAAAGTAAAGCATCAACAAAAAAGAGGAAGCCCCCCAATGAGATGGATTGGTTCAGCAATGGTTCCAACATAGAACTATTGTGAGCTTGAGGAAAGGCATGGCTGCATTTTTTCTGTTGTACATAAGGTAACTATGAGGTGGTACTGAATCAACAACACCCAACAGCAACAACAATAAAAACTTACCAAAATAAATAAGGAGAAAATGAAACAGATTCAATAAACAGAAAATAAACAAAAATGAAAGGACAATCCATAAACAAAGATAACTGAGTGCAGAAAATTAAGTGAAAGAAAGCATCAACATCACACACACACATGAAAAAAAAATAGACTAACAAAATGACTCTACTACATTAATATATTTTATGACCACACTAAATGTAAGTGGTTTAAATGCACCTTCAATACAGAGTGACAGAGTGACAGATGGATTTTTAAGAAATGATACATCAGTATACTGTCGATGAGAAATATACCTTAGACACAAAGATATAAATAGGTTTAAAAGTAAAGGGTAAAAATTATATATAAAGAAAACTAACTCTAAAAGAGCAAGAGTGACAATATTCTCTGATAAATTTCACTTTAAATCAAACCCCATTATAAGAGACAAGGAAGGATACTATATAATGATTAAGGGATTAATCCAACAAGAGGACATAGCTATAATGAATAGTTATGCATCCAACAGCAGCATTCCAAAATAAATAAAACAGTACTTTAGAACAAATTAGGAGACTTAATACATCCAAATTTCAGAACCTACTATATAGAGACATAATACTCAAAAACAGCTGGTGCTGGTCCTGGTACAACCATTGACACATAAACCAATGGAGCAGAATTGAGAACTCAGAAATAAATCCATGCACCTATGGACAGTTGATCTTCAAAAAGATTCTATATACATTAAATGGGGAAGAAACAGTCTTTTTAACAAATGGTAATGGCAAAACTATGTATACCTTTGCAGAAAAATGAAACAGGATCCATACCTGATACCATACACAAAAACTCAAAGACCTAAATGTAAAAATATAAAATTATAAATATTATACAAAATAGGGAATACCTGGAAGCTCTAATTTATAGCATT
>NW_006408746.1:2190327-2194275 GCF_000296735.1 Chrysochloris asiatica | reverse complement strand
CTAGTAAAATTCTTGAGACTGTTAAGTCTTTTAAACACCCTTTGTATGGGAATAGGATTTTGGGAGGCTTGACTATTGCTACACCCTTACCTGCTGATAGTTCATTTCTACTTGCGAAGTTGCTTTTACATAACACATGCTAAGGTGTTCTAGGTCTGAAGTTCTGGCACCATGTCACATTTATTCAACAGAGCTACTAGGGGAGCACAAAGACTAAAGTCTGGCCCTGCCACCACCAAGGGCTTCACCTCAATAAGTTACTGCTTATGGTAAAAACATGAGAAAAGGTTTTCATGCTAAAAAAACATTTGCCCAAAAGCAAAGTTAAAAAGGCAGAAAACTAGAATAGTGAAGGACGCTGCTCCTGATTAACAAAATGCATTGCTGCTGCCCCCAAAATGGGGCTAAATAAAGTCCTGCTTAAGTTTCTATCTCCTGGAAGCTTAAATCTTTATTACACCTAGAGATCCTCCCCCTGAGTAGTGTCCGGTTTCAGGAACATCTCCATAACTCTACCCACTGAAAGCCCACCAAAACGGTACCCAGGACTGAAGCACCTTAATATGCCAGTCTATAAGGGATGGACGGGCTCTTTGTCTCTGTTGACTTTGAGTTTCCCCTCCCAGGTTTATTCTCAATAAACCTGCCTGTTGTTGAAGCCACATTTCTCTCATCTTTCTTTATTTCTTACATTTTGGTGCCCAACATGGGGCATGGGAGAGTAAGTCAAGGTGCCCCAGCTGGCTCTTGATTGCCTTTGCCTTGTTCCCCCACATCCCCTTTTCTTCCTCTCCTCACGATCTAAGGTACAGCGTTCAGCAGAACCTGGATTAGGCGAATCCTCAGATGAGAGGTAACTTTTTTCTTTCTACGACATCTTGGAGTTGTGAGAAAACCAAGTCCAACTGAGGAGGCTTGACCAGGGTTACACTCTGGTAGCTTCTAAAGGCGCTAGCAGCATTCACATCTGGGCAGTTCTCTCCCTTTTCTCTTTCCTAATCTCGTGGTTCCTGCAGCTCACACTACCATGTTCCAGACCAACTCCAATCATCCACCACTGGTTGATTCCTCTCTAGTCATGCCCACAGGGAAGGTAAATTGGCTTCTGGAGGTTTTCTCTAAGGTACCTAAAGAACGCCTTCTCCAACCCCCAGACATAAGGCCTCAGCAGGACTTTCTTATGTGTCTCAGGAGCCCACCATTAGAACAATACAGGGGATGTTCTTTGTTGTTCTTCTGGCCCTCCCTCCTGTCTCCCGCCTCAACATTTCTCTCCCCAGGATTTCCTGTAGAGAAACATCATGTGCTCTGGCTACCCTCCTCTTACCTCTCCCTTTAACTGAACACACAACAATTATGGGAACCACTATCTCAAAAATAGAAAAGGACACCCCATTAGAGTGTCTCTTGCTCAATTTCAAAAAACTGCATTTGCAATCTGACATCAAACCAAAACACCTCTTTACACTTTGCAACCAAATTTGGCCCCAAAACCCCCTAGACAATCAAAACCGCTGGCCTGAAAATGGCACCTTAGATTACAGAATTTTCAGAGATCTAGAGAAGTTCCTCCAACGGAACAGAAATTGGTTGGAGATCCCCTATGTCCAAGCCTTTTTCTACCTTCAGTTGCAGCCATCTTTATGCTCCAGATGTTCCACTTACTAAATTCTTCTCCTCAGTGAAAACCCCAAACCCTAAAAATAATGAAGCCTCTGAAACCCCCCCAGAAGCCTCTTTCAACCCCACAGATGATTCCCCCACCTTATTGCCAGCCTCTCCCCTTCTCTAGCTCCACTCTCACCTCTACTCCAACCCCAGCATCCCCAGATTTCATGAGCCAGAACAACCCCCAGGGCCCAATAACAAGATCAAAAGGATCCTTAACCCTTTTTCCTCTCAGAGAAGTTGCCAGATATGAGGGGCCCACCCGCATCCATGTCCCTTTCTCCCTCTCTGATCTCTCTCAAATTGAGAATAGGCTAGGATCTTTCAGCAAAAACCTGGCAAAATTTAGAAAAAAAATTTCTTCGTCTCTCACAGACTTGGTCAGATATCATCCTCAATAGAACACTAAAGAGAGAAGAGAAAGATTTAACTTGGAGGGCTGCAGAAACATATGCTGATGATATGCATGATGAAACCCCTACCAGCTACATGGTAGCACAGGAAGCAGTACCCCAAACTGATCCAAGGTGGGATTATCAGACCCCAGACCAAGGGCCCACCAAGCTAGAACACATAATCTCCTGTCTAGCAAATGGTATGGACAGACATGCCTGTAAGGCAGTCAGTTATGAGAAATTAAGGGAAATAATTCAAAGGCCAGAAGAAAACCCCACCCTTTTCCTCTCCTGCTAAACTGAAGCAATGACTAAGTATGCCAAACTTGACCCCGAGTCACCAGAAGGGAGAACCTACTTCCATCTCCAATTTCTTTCTCAATCAGCACCAGTCATTAGAAAAAAATTACAAAGATTAGAGTGAGGACCCCAAACCCCTCAAGGGGAGCTCCTTTACACTGCCTTTAGGGGAGCTCCTTTACACTGCCTTTAAAGTCTTCAATAATAGGAAGGCAGAAAAACGGGCAGAGAAAGAAAGGCACCTTCAACAACAAATTCACCTACAGATGCTGGCCTCTACCCATAACCCTAAGGAGCTCTGGTAGCATAGTGGTTACGAATTGGGCTGCGAACCTTAAGGTCAGCGGTTCGAAACTACCAGCTGCTCCGCGGGAGAAAGATGAGGTTTTCTACTCCCGTAAAGATTTACACCTTCGGAAACCCTGTACAGGGTCGCTATGGGTCGGAACTGACTCCACAGCACTTAACAACAACAACAACACCCCCAGAAAGTGTTACTGGTGTGGAAATGAAGACCACTGAGCAAAAACATTCCCTAACCCTAAGCCTGCGATAAAGCCATGTTCAACCTGTAGACAATTGGGGTTAGTGGAAGATGGACTGTCCAACACAGAGACTCAGAGAGGGAGTTTCTCCCCAGAAACCCCCTGAAAAGAGCCTGGCATCCCTCCTGCCTTTAACCAAGTAATGATGTGGCCCAGAATCTCACAGCCTCTCATGTCCTCCTGAGTTCTGGGTAAAAGGGAGTGTCGCTGGAAAAACAATCTCTTTCCTACTTGACATGGGGCCCAGCCTATCTGTTCTAACTGAATTTGCTGGACTGCTTTCTCCTTCACCCACTACAGTAATAGATATGGAAGGACTCCTGAACTCCCTGATTTCAAACACCCCTAGTGCCCTGCAGTTTCCAAGGGCTACCATTTACCCGCTCCTTCCTGGTGTTACAACATTGCCCTACCCCCTTGCTAGGATTGGGAACCACCCTATATTTCACTCAACTAAACCTCTCCTGCCCCTATATAGTATTTTGCAACTCCCAAATACTCCTGAACACAACAGAGCCCCCTTTACCTGGAGTTAACCCTGCAGTCTGGGACATCAACACCTCAGTAATAGCAGCACATCATTCTCCTGTAGTCATCATGTTGAAAGATTCTCAAGCTTATATATCTGTTTCCCTATACTGTATATCTCCCACAGCCCTATATGGCTTGAAACCCATCATTACCCACCTCCTAAAAGCCTGTCTCCTTGTCCCTATCAACTCTCCCCATGATACCCCCAACTTACCTGTAAAAGAAAAAAAAAAAAAAAAATGAATGTAACCTTTAGACTAGTTCAGGATTTGTGCCGTTTCAATGAAGCCATAATCCCACTTACCCAGTCATACCTAACGCCTACACTATCCTCAACCATATCCCCCCTGACTTCACATATTTTTCAGTACTGGACCTAAAAGATGCTTTCTTTTCCATTATTATATCCCTTGAGTCCCAACCCCTATTTGCCTTTACCTGAACAGACCCCGACACCCATATAAGTCAACAATTTACCTAGACTGTGTTAGTCCAATATTTTGGGGCTA
>NW_006408746.1:2178165-2189971 GCF_000296735.1 Chrysochloris asiatica | reverse complement strand
CCCAGTTATTAAATCAACTAGTACAGTGGAGCTATTGGGTGTCCAAATACAAAACTCACATAACAAAGAAAAGAGTAACTTACCTAGGCCTCTCCCTCACTCCAACCACTAGAGGAATTCCAGAAAATAAGAAAAAGTTAGCAAAAGCCATTCCCCTTCCCAAAACAAAAGCATAACTCATCCCTAAGCCTAGCTGGCTATTTGTGCATCTGGGTCCCAAACTTCATGCTAATCGCAAAACCACTGTACCAACTTATAATAATAGAATCCCCAGAAATTATACTTAATTCAGGAGACACAACCAATGCCTTTATCCTCTTAAAACAAGCATTAACTGAAGCCCCCTCCCTCAACATCCTTAATCATAATAAGCCCTTCTTTCTTTATGTCACCATAAACAGAACTAAGCCCTAGGGCTCCTAGCACAAACTGCAGGGGATGCTCCACTGCCTATATCATAACTCTCCAAACAAGTAGACTCTGTATACCAAGGATGGCCAGCCTGCATGAAGACCTTAGCTAACATGGCAATCCTCACTATTAATGCACAAAAATTCACTCTATACCAACTATTAACCATCTTCTCCTCACATAACCTAAAAGATATGATTAGCTGCAAAGCACTTTCTTCAATCTCTGACTCACGACTTCAATACCTTTATGCCACCCTTATGTACCCATGCATCAAAATGTCCCTCTATTAATTTAGCTACTTGTTTACCTCCAACTGAAAGCCCCCAAACGGACAGATGACCATGACTGTCCACAGATCATTAACCACAGTCAAACAATCTACCATCACCTTCTAGACACTCCCATCCTAGAGGCCCATAAATCTACACCCCCAAAAGCAGGATATGCCATTATCAAATGCCCTCATACACATCTCACTCAAACATCCAAACACTGCCTCCAGTCACAGTGATCAAAGCCTTACCCACCAGGGACCTTATCCCAACAGGCCAAACTCATAGCATTGATAAGAGCCCTTACCCTAGCTAAAAACCAACAAGTTAACATATTTACAGATTCAAAGTATATATTTAATATCCTCCACTCCAATGCACAGCTTTGGACTAAAAGAGGACTCTTAACTGCATGAGGCACTCCCATAATAAATGCAAAATTAATTAACAGACACTTAGAAGCAGCCCTCCTACCCTCAAAGATAGCCCTACTCCACTGCAACAGTCATCAAACAGATTCCAGCTACATCTCTGAATATAATTGGCAAGTCGACCACCTAGCCAAGTCAGCTGCTGCCCACAACATGAACTCAAATCACTCCAATACACAAACCCACAGTACCCAATCAATAAAACTTTCCCCACTACCAACAAGCTAGCCTCCACAGTCTCAAAAATCCTAATGTCAAAAATTATCCCACTTTTTTGGAGTCGCTTTCTCCCTTCAATCTAAGAACGGGAAAGAATTTATCTCAGAAGTAACCCAACACACATCCCGAGCCCTAGGTGTATCCTGGAAATTTCATATTGCTTACCACCCCCAGTAATCAGGAAAAGTTGAGTGAATGAATCACTCTCTAAAAGAAGTCTTAACAAAACTAGCCTCAAGTAAAAAAGAACCCTTTTACCCCTTGCACTCCTAAAAATTAGAGCCATGCCAAAAAAAAAAAAAAAAAAAAAAACTCTTTCCTAAGCCCCTTCAAATTAGTCTATGGTCACCCTCTAGCCCCATTCTTAGGCCCTCAAGAAGCCCTACCCACAACCATTTCCCCTCCACTCATTAGTCACTTTTGTACACAGTCCAGCCAATCCTGTTGAAACATGCCAACTCCCAAACCTACCCTCCCAACAGCCCTTACTTCCTGGAAACCAAGTTCTCCTGAAATCAAAAAACATTTCGCTTTGAAACCAAAATGGTTAGTCACACCCCCTGCAGCCAAGCTAAAAGGGAAAACCACATGGTATCATTTAGCCTCCCTAAAGAAACTCCCTTATCAACTGACAAATGCCTCATTGAGGCAATCATACTACTGATGGCTTTAACCAGCTATATAATTTTCTGCATATCCTATGCTGACTAATTTCATACTTTGGAGCCACCATGGAATTTTCATTCTCTGTTTTATTCTATCCATATTTTGTCTCCTGACTTCCCAAAATGCTCACAATTCTCCAATTTAAAATCTTTGTCAATGATCTCTTATCTGAACTCAGATGCATTTCAGTTTCTTTAGGGAGGCTAAATGATACCATGTGGTTTTCCCTTTTAGCTTGCTCTATTCCTTTCTAACTCTTGATTCATTTTTTTCAACATATCCAGGAATTATGGCTCCAAGGCACTTTTCTTTCCTAACTCCCACCCAAATCTCCTTCTTCTCACTCTCTTTACTCTTCATCCTGTTCCAACCAACCCTAATCCATAACCAAGTCAACATTTAATAGACCTCTCAGCCTCCCTCCTATACCAACCTCTACCACAACACAAATGATACATGGTGGATTTTGTTTAACCTCCATGTCATCACTTTTTTCAGCCCCCTTACAAACATGGATAGAAACCAAAGCCTACCTAGCTTTCTCAAAACCCCAAAAAGGTCCAATATTCTCCTCCAGGCGGATGATTGCAAACATGCCAGAAGAAGCTGAAAGCATCCTACAGGGTATCCAAACATTCATCCAAGCCCTCCAGTACCCAACAACACCCATCACAGGATCAATAGGAAAGGCCCAAGGTCTAACATCCCACCCTGCTTGTGTATTACTCAACCCAATTTTTCATCAGACTCTCCTGTAGGAACTTTCAAAGCCCCTTGTACACAAACCTTAAATTCCCACCACCCACATATATAAACTCCTATAATGCCACAACAGGACTCCCCAAAGTTTGTAACCTCAAACAATCCCTCTTCAACCACTTCCCATCAGTCACTTACCCTTAAGGTTTTCTCACCTCTCTTGTATTATACCACCTGTAGGATCTACAACAACCTCGTTATACTGTGACTCCAGCCACTCCATATCTACTGACTACCCAATATTCAGCATGTGTTTCAAGGCAGTAGGCTCCCAAGTCAGCAAAGACTGTCACATGTTATTCATTAATAATACTCAACTATTTCTGCATACTCAAACCCACAGGTTAGCACTAGAAGCAGGCCACAACTCCATCCTCCTGCAACCCTTAGGAGCAGCCTGCCTAGCAACTTCCCTGTCAGCATAGGAAAGAGCAGCACATGAGAAAAGGTCCCACATTTCTTAACTTTCCAAATCCAAGGGTGTATTAACCCTCACAAAGGAGAATTTTTCCTATGCAAAAAAGACCTTTACATTTGCCTACCTATTAATTGGACTGGTACATGCACCCTAGCATACATATCCCACCTGTAACCTATTCTTTTGAAGACCAACCTATATTAGTCTCAATAAACACCCCCTTGAGCCAAAACACACGTGCCTTCCAACGTATCCCCCTACTTGTCAGCATAGGAATCTCGGCAGGCATAGGAACTAGAGCGGCAGAAATTTCAGTCTCAGTCCCTCTATCCTCCTCCCTAAGAGAAAGTTTGGATGAAACATCTCTCAGGCTATCCCAAATTCAAGATCAGATTAACTCCCTAGCAGACATTTTGTTGTTGTTGTTAGGTGCCATGGTGTCTGTACCGACTCATAGTGACACTGCCCAGCAGAACGAAACACTGCCCAATCCTGGGCCAACCTCACTATTGTTGCCATGCTTGAGTCCATCGATGCTGCCACTGAGCCAACCCATCTCATTGGGGGTCTTCCTCGTTTTCTCTGACCCTTCACCTTACCAAACATGATATCCTTCTCTAGGGACTGGTCCCTCCTGATAATATATCCGAAATATGAGAGACGAAGTTTGGCCATACTGACCTCCAAGGAGCACTCTGGCCTCACTTCTTCCAACACAGATCTGTTGGTTTTATTGGCATCACATGGCACTTTCAATATTCTCCTCTAAAACCATCACTCAAAAGCATCAATTCTTCTATGGTCTTCCTTATTCACTGTCCAGCTTTCCCATCCATATGAGGTTATTGAAAATACCATGGCTTGGATCAGGTGCGCCTTAGTTCTCAAGCTGACATCTTTGCTCTTCAACACTTTAAAAAGGTCTTGTGCAGCAGATTTGCCTAAGGCAATATGTCATTCTTAACTACTGTTTCCATAAGTGTTGATAGTTGATCCAAGAAGAATGAAGTCCTTGACAACTTCTATCTTTTTTCCATTGATAAGAATGTTGTTTATTTGTCCAGTGGTGAGGATTTTTGTTTTCTTTACACTGAGATGCAATCCATACTGAAGACTGTGCTCTTTTGAGCTTCATCTGTAAATGCTTTTAAGTCCTCTTCACTTTCAGCAAGCAAGGTTGTTAATGAGTCTTCCTCCAATCCTGTTGCCATGTTTTTCTTCATAGAACCCAGCTTCTCTGATTATTTGCTCAAGCATACTAGTTGAATAAATATGGTGACAGAATACAACCTTGTCGCACACCTTTCTTAATTTTAAACAATTCAGAGTTCCATATTCTATTCAAACAACTGCCTCTTGGTCCATGTACAGATTCCTTATGAGCAAAATTACACGTTCTGGAATACTCATATTTCACAATGTTGTCCATAGCTTGTCATACCACACAATTGAGATAGCTTTTGCATAGTCAGTAAAGCATAGGTAAACATCTTTCTGGTATTCTCTGCTTTCAGCCAAGATCTATCGGACATCAGCAATAATATCCCTCATTCCATGGCCTCTTCTGAATCCGGCTTGAACCTCTGGAAATTCTCTGTCAATGTATGCTTGCAGCCATCTGTATTACCTTTAGCAAAACTTTACTCGCTTGGGATATCAAAGAGATTGTCTGATGATTTCCGCATTCCATTGGGACACCTCTCTTTGGAATGGGCACAAATATGGATCTCTTCCAATCAGTCAGCCAGATAGTTGTCTTCCAAATTTCTTGGCATAGATGAGTGAGTGCCTCCTGTGCCGCCTCATTTTCTTGAAAGATTTCAATTTTTATTCCATCAATTCCTGGTGCCTTGTTCTTTGCCAATTTCTTCAATGCGCCTTGGACTTCCTCCTTCAGTATCATTGGCTTGTGATCATATGCTACCTCTTGAAACAGTTGAACATTAACCATTTCCTTTTGGTACAGTGACTCTGTATATTCCTTCCATCTTCTCTTGAAGTTTTCAGCATCATTCAATAATTTGCCCAGAGAATCTTTTAATAATGAAAGTCAAGACTTGAATTTTTCTTCAGTCCCCCAGCTTGAGAAATACTGGATGTGTTCTTCCTTTTTGACTTTCTGACTCCAGATCTTTGCACATTATGTTGTAATACTTGGCTTTATCTTCTCAAGCTAATCTTTGAAATTTTCTGTTCAGCTCTTGGACCTCCTCATTTCTTCTATTTGCTTCAGCATCTCTACGCTGGAGAGCAAGTTTCAGTGTGTCTTCTGACATCTATTTTGACCTTTTCCTTCTTTCTTGTCTTCTTAATGACTTTTTGCTTTCTACCTATATGATGTTCTTGATATCATCCCACAACTCTTCTGCTCTTCAGTCTTTAGTGTTTAATGTATCAAATCTCTTCATCAGATGATCTCTAAATTCAGGTGGGATATATTCAAGGTCGTATTTTGGCTCTCATGGACTTGTTTTCATTTTCTTCAGCTTCAGTTTGAATTTGCATATGAGTAATTGATGGTGTATTCCATAATCTGTCCCTGGCCTTGTTTTCATTGATGATATGGAGCTTTTCCATCATCTCTTTCTGCAGATGTAACCAATTTGATTCTTTGTATTCCATCTGGTAAGGTCCATGTGTATAGTCGTCTCTTATGCTCTCTAAAGAAGGTATTTGAAATGAACAAATCATTGGTTTTGCAGAATTCTATCATGCAATCTCCAGCATCATTTCTATCGCCAAGGCCATATTTTCCAACTACTGGTCCTTCCTCTTTGCTCCCAAACTTTGCATTCCAATCACCAGTAATGATCAATGCATCTTGATTGCATGTTTGATCAATTTCAGATTGAAAAAGTTGATAGAATTTTTCTATTTCATCCTTACTCTTTTTAGTAGTTGGTGCATACATTTGAATAATAGTGGTATTAACTGGGCTTCCCTGTAGGCACATGGATTATTATCCTATCACAGATAGTGTTTGACCTCATGACTGATCTGAATAAGTTCTTTTTGACAATGAATGCAACACCATTCCTTTTCAATTTGTCATTCCTGGCATAGTAAACCATGTGGTCTTCAGATTCAAAGTGGCCAATACCAGTCTATTTCAGCTCACTAATGCCTAAGATATCGATGTTTATGTGTTCCATTTCATTTTTGACAACTTCCGATTTTCCCAGATTCATACTTTTTACATTCCTTGTTCTGATTTTCAGCTGTTTTTCTTCATTTTGAGTTTTGCCCCATCAGCAAATGAAGGTCCAGTGGGCTTTTCTCCCACTGGCTTTACTCCATTCGCATCATCATGATCAACTCTACTTTGAGGAGACAGCTCTTCCCCAGTCACATTTTTAGTGCCTTCCCTCCTAAGGGCCTCATTTTCCAGCACTGTATCTGATAGTGTTTCTCTGCTATTGATAAGGGGATGAAAGATTGGAAGTAGTTTGGCACTCCTTCTTCGTAGTCTGTCTTCATCTGGAAGCTCATCTGAAACCTGTCCACCATGGGTGACTCTGCTGGTATTTAAAATACTGGTGGCATAGCTTTCAGACTCATAGTAACTCACAAGCCACCACAGTAAGATAAACTGACAGACGAGTGGTGGTTCTCCAAAGTCAAAGTAGTTCTCCAAAATCAAATAGCCCTAGACCTACTTACAACCAGAAAAGGAGGCACTTGTATATTTCTCAACAAGGAATGCTGTTTTTTTGTGTGTGTGAACAAATTAGACCTAGTCCAAGATGGTATAAAGAGATTAAAAGAAAAAGCAAGGCTGAATTCCAGCAATTCTCCAAGTTTGTGGCTCACCTAAAATATCTTCCCTTGCTTATTACCCTTCTTAGCACCTCTACTCCTCCTTTGCCTGGGTGCTGTATTCTTACCTTGTATAATAAATTCTTTCCAAAGATTCCTTGCAGGCCAACTTACTGCCATTGAGAAAGATCAGGTGGCAACTGCTCTTCTGTTGCAGACTTGCCCTATCTATACCTCTAAATCATCAGGAAGCAGCCAAAGAGACATGTCTGCCCTTATCCCCTTAATATCAAGAGTCTGGGATGAAAGATCTTGCTCCTGATCAACAATATGGCATTGCAGCTGCCCCCCAAATGGCACCAAAAAAGTCCTGCTTCAGCTTCTGTCTCCTGAAACTTTAAGTCTTTATTACACCAAGAAATACTCCCTCACAAGTAGTTTCCAGTTTCCAGAACATCTCCATAACTCCACCCATTGAAATCCAGCCAAACTGTACCTGGGACCACATCACCTTAAATACACCAGTCTGTAAGGGATGAGCAGGCTCTTTGTCTCTCTTGAATTTGAGCTCCCCCTCCCAGGTTTATTCTCAATAAACCTGCCTGCTGTTGATGCCACATTTCTCTCCTTGTCTCTTTCTTTTTTTATTCCTTGCACATAGAAGCAGGAGCTCTGGTAGCGTAGTAGTTACGAATCGGGCTGCGAACCGTAAGGTCAGCAGTTCGAAACTACCAGCGGTTCCGCGGGAGAAAGATGAGGCATTCTGCTCCCATAAAGATTAACAGCCTCGGAAACCCTGTGCAGGGTTGCTATGAGTCGGAACCGACTCCATGGCACATAACAGCAACAACACATAGAAGCAGGGAGCCCAAAGTAGAAATGGGAGAGTGCTGACACATTGTCAGAATTATCACAGAACTGATTTACTCTGAAAATTTTCACCTAAATCACAATAAAATATTTTCAAAAAGAAAAATCTATTTGGAATTCTGTCAAAGATTCTCTAAGTGATTTTCTTTTGCCAAAATCCAGAGATAGTTACAAGTAAAATGAAAGCGATATTAATTTTATGAATAGCCATAGATTGTTGTGTTTAAAATTTTTTGTTCAATCATGTTTAACCTCCATCTATGGAGATCTCAGTATAGTATTTATAGTGAGTCTACATGATATATATTTTTCAGAGCACTTTCATACACATTATCTCATTTAACCTTCTCAATAACAAGTGAATTCCAAATCCTAGTGAATATGCATTGCATATAGTTTTTCAGACAGTGATCTTTCAGAAGCAGATCATTAGGCCTTTCTTCTGAGGTACCTTGGAAGAGCTCAAATTACCAATCTTCCATTTAGTAGGGAAGTACTTAACTGTTTGCACTGCCCATGGAAAACCAAGAGTTAATGATATAAAACTTAGACACACACACTTAAACATGAAAAACAAATATCACATGGGAACCACCAGATAAGCATTTGACGTTAAGGTTGGTTTGAACGGCAGGGTTGGCTTTTCAAACTTACCAGCCACTCCACCAAAACCCTATACAGGATAGTTATGAGTTGAAACCAGCTTGACAGAACATAACAACAACAGCATATTGGTGTAAGGGTATTGTGTCAAATACCTTTTACATTCTTAGTTTCCTTTACATTCCCTTGTTCAACATATCACTGTGGCAACCAGCTAAAAGCAGATAGAATCTAAAAAAAAATACAATTCGACTGCATTCCTTATCTATCACTTGCCTTTTGCTCCATGCTTCTCAATCCACTGAGGTTCTGGGTCATGTGCAGACCTGGAAGTGCAAAGGAATTAAAACCCATTCAGAAATTCTTGATAACAATTGGTAGATATGCACTCCTGTCTTTGCTCTCTCTGGTGTACGATCTGAGGTACATTCTTTGAAACTTCAGTAGGACTCCTGCAAGATTGAGTGCCCTCAGTCATCTATTTAATAATGTAGGGATTGACTTTTTCTGTTTCACTATTCCTAATTCACCACTCCAACTCCATGGCATTGTGTTTGGTTTTAGTTTTATTTTTATGAATAGGAGCCCTGGTGGTACAGTTATCTCAAATGTACCCTCAGCTGCTAACCAATTGGCCAGTGTTTTAAATCCAAAAGCTGCTTCATGGGAGAAGGGTGAGGCAGTCAACTCCTATAAAGATTAACAGACTTGGAAGCCACAGGGGCAGTTCTGCTCTGTCCTATAGGATCACAATGAGTTGGAATTGACTTAATGGCAATAGTTTTGGTTTATTCTCTAAGTCAGAATCATCTAGTAACAACTGTTTTTTTTTTCTGTTTTTTTGTTTTTTTTTGGTTGTTTTCTCTTGAGTGTGTTTTGTGTGTCTGTGGTTATTAAATTTGGTTACAGTAGTTAATTGATGGTGTTAGGTGCCATTGAATCAATTCCACCTCATAGGAAACCCTATGCACAACAGAATAACACACTGTCTGGTCCTGTGCCATCCTCACAATTGTTGTTACACTTGAATCCATTGCTGCTGCCACTGTGCCAATCCATCTCACTGGGGGTCTTTATCTTTTTTGCTGACCTTCCACTTTATTAAGTATGATATTCTTCTACTGAGACTGGTTCCTTCTGATTGCCGTCGTTAAGTGCCGTCAAGTTGGTTCTGACCCATAGCAACCCTGAACAGGGTTTCCAAGTCTATAAATCTTTACAGGAGCAGAAAGCCTCATCTTTCTCCCTGAAATATGAGAGATGAATCTCCTCATCCTGGCTTCTAAGGAGCATTCTGGTTGTACTTTTTCCAACACAGAATTGTTTGTTCTGGCAGTCAAGAAATCAAACAACATATTGTGTTAGACAAATCTGCCTCACAAGGCCTTTTAAAGTGTTCAAGAGCAAAGCTATCAGTTTGAGAACTATAGTACGTCTGACCTATGCCATGATATTTTCAGTAGTCTCATATGCCTGTGAAAGTTGGACAACATATAAGGAATAGCATAGAAGAATTGATGCATTTGGGTTATGGTGTTGGAGAATATTGAAATTACAGTAGTTAATTAACAGAGAATTAGTAGAAACATTCTATTCTCTGTGATATGGAGGAAAATCCAAACTAAATAGAGAGTTTAAGTTGCTTATAAAACAACAGTTAATGTCGGAGGCAGAATTACAAACTAAGTCTCATATTTCTTTATGTGATATGGTTCTTTTTATGGGATATAATTAAGATCTTTGAATTAAAACATGGACTCTTAAATCACATTGACATGGTTTTGCTTCTGGCACTAAATGAAACACTTTGGGAATCTGTATTGACTCTTCTGAACCTCAACTCTGAAATTGCAATATTAAGAAAAAGAATTATAATAAAAATGGCCAAATTTTATCGATTGGTCCCATATATACTGTTCTAAATATTTTATATATATTACTCTATTAATCTTCATCATAACGCTATAAGATATATTTTTATTATTATTACCTTTTACAGATGAGAAAACTGTATACAGAAAGGTTACATTGTTAAAGATCATAGTGCCAACAAACAGCATTTTTTTTTTCAGGGACTCCAAGGCAGACAATCTAGCTCATAGGCACACACATGTTTAAACATGGTTAGTTTTACTGCTACTTTTGTTGTTGTTTTTGTTGTTGTTAGGTGCCATCAAGTCAGTAGCGACACTATGCAGAGCAGAATGAAACACTGCCTGATCCTGGGCCAACCTCACTACTGTTGCCACTGCTACCTTAGAGGGTTATAATAACTAATGAATTAAGTACTTATCACAATACCTGGTGTACATGAAATGCTTGAAAAAAAACCATTGACCTAAAAGAATATTTGATTCTTAATAAAAGAATTGATAGTATCCTTTTTCTGTCCATTTATGGTTTCTTTTTTTATTTTTTTCTTCTCTCTAACTCTCTTCCATTAAAATGTTTCTGGCCTTCCATTAGTCTGACTTATTGATGTTTTATCTTTCCTTTCTTTCTAGTCTCCAGTTACCTTCTCCAATTTCTCCCATTTCTTCATTTCAACCCTCTTTTTTCTTTCAATTTTCAATTTCAAGGACAGGTCAGCATGAGAAATGGCTTATATTCATGCTAGTCATTTCAGAAGGCCACTAGAATAAAAGTCATTTGGTATTTGTGACTTGTACATGCATAGATACAATCAATATTTACAGACCCTTCAATATGTAATAGTAAAGATTCTCACTAATCTAAACGCATCAAACAAAATGGCCTCTCTGCTGTGCCTTCTGGTCAGCATGGGTGTGACTACAGTCTAAATACTAGCAAAAACAGCAAATGATCTAAATAAATGCTGTGTTTCATTCATTGGTGAGATCTTCTCTTTATTTTTAATTAATAGTCTAAATGCTAATTCACTCACCTTAACCTTTCTTACTAAATGTTACCCACTGGAGGTAATTTGCATATGTAAAATAGTAGCACAGAGAGCTTTAATTAAGTCCCTTGACAATTTCTCTGATTACTACATTTCTCTCAACTGCTTAGAAATCTCCAGCAACACTCTGGACTTCTTTCAACATGTGGAAGAAAATTGCTTATAGAAATCTGAATGGTTTTGATACAAGTAAAATGACAGCAGATGGCATAGTGATGTACCCATAATTGTCACACTTTGCCTTTTTAGAAAAACTTGAGTTATACAAAGTTTTAAGAAACAGTAGTTTATGGTTAATATTCAGCCATTTCAAGAGGTAGCATATGATCAAGAGCCAATGATACTGAAGGTGGAAGTCCAAGGTGCATTGAAAAAATTGGCAAAGAACGAGGCACCAGGAATTGATGGAATAAAAATTGAAATCTTTCAAGAAAGTGAGGTGGCACAGGAGGCACTCACTCATCTCTGCCAAGAAATT
>NW_006408746.1:2175849-2177289 GCF_000296735.1 Chrysochloris asiatica | reverse complement strand
ATGCGAAAGCTGGACAGTGAATAAGGAAGACCATAGAAGAATTGATGCTTTTGAGTTACGGTGTTGGAGGAGAATATTGAAAGTGTCATGGGCTACTAAAAGATCCGTTTGGGAAGAAATTCAGCCAGAGTGCTCCTTGGAAGCCAAGATGACCAAACTTCATCTCTCATACTTCGGACCTATTATCAGGAGGGACCAGTCACTAGAGAAGGATATCATGTTTGGTAAGATGGAGGGTCAGAGAAAAAGAGGAAGACCCGCCCCCCCCAGGAGATGGATTGGCCAACTGTCAGCATTGATGGACTCAAGCGTGGCAACAGTAGTGAGGTTGGCCCAGGATTGGGAAGTGTTTCATTCTGATGTGCATAAGGTCACAATAACAATCTGTGGTGCCTTAATACCTGTTTTGAATTAATTATGAATCCATTTATATTTTTAATTAAGTTAGACATTTCCCAATAAAAATGTTAAGTAAACTTGCAGTGTACTGTCTACCACTGAATGATATAGTTCATAGTGGTTGGTACATTGTCATTTTCCAGGGTTTGTGGTAGTGCCTCTATTCCTATGACAAGCAGCTCTTTAGTATGATTTGTGGACAGTGGTTAATTAAGGAAAAACAAATCTACTTATCAAAAGGCCTTAATTATCTCTAACCTAAATATCTCCTCCTCCATCCTCACTGTACCAGCCCACCCCCGCTGATGCATTTATACATTGTTTATTATTTCAATCATAACTTTTTTCAAAGGAGTAATTAAAGTGAAAGCAAAACTCTTGGGCTTGTGGGACTCATATATTAAATAGTATATGAGTTTGTCAGCCATCTAATTAATGTCAAAGAATGCCTTTTCCTGCTTTTTAGGGAGTACCATGTGGCACTATGACATAAAGCACTGGACTGCAAGGTCAGCTTGAACCACAAAGTTGGTGGTTCAAACTCACCAGCCACTCCATTTGAAAACAACAACAATTTTCTCACTGGAGTCCTGGTGTGGTGCTGTAGGATAAGTACTGGACCACAAGGTCACTTTGAACTGCAAGGTCGGGGATTCAAATTCACCAGTTGCTTCTCAGAAACCCAGTGCAGGGTAGCTATGAGTCAGAACCGACTTTACAGTATTTAACGACAACATTCTCACACTGGAGTACTGGTGTGACGCTGTAGGATAAGCACTGGACTGCTAACTGCAAAGAAGGCTGTTCAAATCCACATCTGCTCCTTAGAAAACCTAAACAGTGTTGCTATGAGTTGGAAGTGAACCGACAGCACTTAACAATAACATTCTCACACTAAATATTTGTATGCCTCAGCTAATTATATATAAAACCACAGCAAACCCCATGCCACTGAGTCAATTCTTTCTCAAAGTGATACTATAGGACAGACTGGAAACGCCCCCATAGGGTTTGCAAAGCTGTAGCGTAGTGGTTACAAAT
>NW_006408746.1:2174096-2174619 GCF_000296735.1 Chrysochloris asiatica | reverse complement strand
TACTCCCGTAAAGATTTACACCCTCGGAAACCCTGTACAGGGTCGCTATGGGTCGGAACTGACTCGACGGCACTTAACAACAACAACAACAATCTTCATAGAGTAACTCTTGTGTGACACTTCAAGTTAATGCACTGGACTGCAAAGTTGGTTTGAACTGCATAGTCTGAGGTTCAAGTTCACCAGCCTCTCCTCAGAAACCGCTATGTGTCAGAACCGTTTACCAACAAGAACAATCTTTATGGAAGCAGATTTACCCTCATGGAGTCGTTTGTGGGTTTGAACCACTGACCTTTTGTGATCAGTTGAGCACTAACCATCTTTCTCTCATCATATAAGTGTCTGTCATTTCAATATTATGTTTCTTTTCATTTAGATAACTTAAATGTACATACCCAGATTAAACAATCTGAAACATTGTGTTCTCTAGCTTTATCATGTGAAGAAGATGTTCAGGACTTTAAAATACAATGAAAATAAGATTTCTTAAGAGGGAACTTTTTAGCATCACTTTTTTTTTTTT
>NW_006408746.1:2168841-2173306 GCF_000296735.1 Chrysochloris asiatica | reverse complement strand
TGTTCTTGTGCATATGTCCTCTCTTCCTATCAGCTGGTAGTTTCACTCTCCACTCTAGTCCTCTGTGGCCACACCACTGACACTGGGCCCAAGAGTCCCCGGGTCTCCCCATACTGCTGGCCAACCAGGTCTCCGCCAGGGTCCACAGAAGCCCACCAAACATTGTAGGGCTTAGCTTGCCGCTTCATTGCTGCTTTTACCTCTCTTCACCCTATCGGTGATGAGTGTGGTCACTAATCAGAGCATGTATTTTCCATTGAGTCTTAGTCTTGGGAGGGGGTTTGCACTGAGGGAACCCGACCACTTGCCTTGATGTTTCCTGGGCAAGCAACTTATTTGCTCTTGTAGTAACAGTCCATCTGCTTCTATTGTTTTGCATTTTTCCCTGTAAGTCTTTCTTTCAAAAAGTATCTTCTGTTCTTCTAGCTGCTCCAGGCTGGTCTGCTTGTCCTTTCAAGTGGAAATTTCCCATCTCTGGATGTGGTTCAGGCTTCTGCCTATGGTCTTATGTAGCATCACTTTTATAGAGTACTTTTGCTACAGGCTTCAGAATTATTAGCAATCCCTTTTAGATTATTTTAAGATACTCATCACTTTTGGCTGACTGTTACATCTCTAAATAGATTTCACACTCCCTGCTCAAAGATGAAAAGCACACACAGCTCTCTTAATGTTAGAATAACAATCTCTTCACTCATCATCACCAAAGTTCAATATTCACAGGAGCCTACTAACTTAATTTTGAAATCTTCTCTGATCCAAAATTCTCACAGATAAAACACCTCTGTGAGGGTGTTTTAGACATTTTATCCCATAATTCCACAGAATATCTTTACATTCCAATCTTTACCTTCTTTTTTGTCTTTTCAATAACCATTTCCTTGCTTCCTGTATGATGTTCTTGATGCACTTGCCACATCTCTAATTCATCAGTGTCTCATTCATCATTTCAGTTCTTGAAATGATCTCTAAACTCAAGTGGAATATGGTCAAGGTCATATTTTGGCTCTTGTGGACTTGTTACAACTTTCTTCAGCTTCAGCCTGAACTTGCATATGAGCAGGTCTGTTCCAGTCTGCCCCGATCTTGTTTTGGCTGCTGACAAGGAACATTTTTTACCATCTCTTCTCATAGATGTAGTCAATTTGATTTCTGTTTATTGTATCTGATAAGATCCATGTGTATGGTGGTAGTGGTGGTGATGGTGGTGGTGGTGGTAATGTGCCATGGAGTAGGTTCCGACTCACAACAACCCTGCATAGGGTTTCCAAGGCTGTAAAACTTAATGGGAACAGAAAGCCTCATCTTTCTCCTGCAGTAAGGCAGGTAGTGTTGAATTGCTCACATTGAGGTTACCAGCCCAACTCGTAGCCACTATGCTACCAGAACTCCTTCTATGTGGATAATGGTCTTTTATATTTTTTTTAAAAAAAGGTATTTGTAATGAAGAAGTCATTATTCTTGCAAAATTCTATCATGCAATTTCCAGCATCACTTGTATCACTAAGGCTATCTATTCTAACTACTGATCCTTCCTTTTTGTTGACAGGCTTTGTCTTCCAATCACCAGTAATTATCAATATGTCTCAATTGCGTGTTTGATCAATTT
Organism: Chrysochloris asiatica; assembly: GCF_000296735.1. Taxonomy (NCBI): domain Eukaryota; kingdom Metazoa; phylum Chordata; class Mammalia; order Afrosoricida; family Chrysochloridae; genus Chrysochloris; species Chrysochloris asiatica. The sequence goes on along the minus strand of NW_006408746.1, from coordinate 2,171,697 downwards.
GAGAATGAAGAAGGTGGTAGAATTCTTCAGTTTCATCATCACTGGATTTAGAGATGGAAGCCAAGACAAGTGGAAAATTCCAAGGAATTTCAGACCTACAGGTGTTGAAAGGAGACAAAGACATTACCTTGCAGTCAACGGATTAAGAAGGCCTTCCCCTAGAGCTGGCACCTTGCATTTGGACTTCTAGCCTCCTAAATTTTAAGAAAATATATTTCTGTTACAGTAAAACTAGATAACTGAGATATCATAAAAATCATTACTATTTTAGTTATTATTGTTAACTTTGATTGCAAAGTGACTTTGGATCAAAGAGTGATTTAGAATGATTCTAATAACAGATGAATATATTATGAATATATTAAATTAGATAATTCCCTAATTTTGCAGAAAAACATTGAATAGCTGTTCATATCATAATTTAAATCACTAAAACCTCCTATGATGTGGATTGACAGAATGGCAGCAACAATGACCTCAAGCATAACAACAATTCTGAGGAAGGTACAGGACCAGGCAGTGTCTTGTTCCATCGTGCATTGGGTTGCTATGAATTGGAACTTACCAACACTTAACAATAACAAGACCAAATCCCTAAGTAATATTCATTTTTAAATAAGAAATAATTGCACAAATTAAAATTATTTTCTATATTTGGTAGTGGTATTTTTTTCTTTCTTAGTCATTAGCTATCTCTTATCTCCCAGTTAATCTTATATTTCATCCAATTATACAAATATATCAAAGGGCTTTAAAATACAGTGTTTGTTGCAAAGTGAAATGTTATATAATATTTCAGTAAGAGAAGAGAGACTTATGCTTTATACAATATTAAAATAAATCAAAGTGTTTGAGGTCATCGTTGTTGCCACTCTGTCAATTTTGTTTAAATGCTAACAACATTTGGCTTGCTTCAATATAAATCTATACTGAACAAATCTTGATGTATCCTACAGCTTACCCACTATACCTCTCCTTTCTATCTTTTTCAGAGAAAATCAGACCTGCCAACTTGTCTGAGGTTGATCACAGCAGGAACCAGCCAGTAAGACATCTCATAAAACATAGGATCTGAATAGCCCAATCATTTCCTGATAGGAGAGAGAGAGGACAGAACAAAAGAGAGAGAACATGCAGAGATGTCATGAGAAAGAATCTGAGTGTGCCTTTGAAATCAAACATCTTTCAAATTCTTATAATATGTGTTGTTAGTTGCCACCATTAAATCAATTCCAACTCATGTTGTTTCCATGTTTACAGAGTAGAACTGTTCCATAGGATTTTCAAGGCTGTGACCTTTCAGAAGCAGATCGCTAGACCTGCTTTCCAAGTCTCCTCTTTTGTTATTGTTAAGTACCATTGAATCAATTCCGACTCATACCAACCTTGAATAGGGTTTCCAAGGAGCAAAGTCTATTCTAGGTGGGCTCAAACCACCAATCTCTCTGCTAGTAGTCAAATGTTTAATCATTTGCACCATTCTGAGATTCTTTTGTGTTTCTTTATATTTTTTTTTTTTGGAACTTTTTATTGTGAATTGAGTGAAGGTTTACATAACAGATCATCAGTGTTACATTCAACAAACTACATACTTTGTTTCAGTCTCAATGATTGCAATCCCTTCCATGTGTATGTTGTTGTTGTGTGCCATCGAGTTGTTTCCAACTCATAGCAACCTGTATAGCGCTTTTGAGGGGCAGCTGGTAGGTTTGAACTGCCAACTTTGTGGTTAGCAGTTCAGTGCTTATCTTACGGCACCACAGTCTTACAATAAACTTAAATACACTTAAGCATATCATAAAAGTCTCTGGTCTTTACTGCAGAAAGCTTTTGAGTTAGTTAGTTGTTGTTGTTGTTAAATGCAGTCAATATGGTTCTGATTCAGTACAGAGTTTCCAAGGAGAAGCTGGAAGGTTTAAATCCCAACCTTGCAGTTGGCAGACCAGTGCTTCTCCTACAGTAGAATTCCTTAAACTAGCTGGAAGAATTAAATATGGGCTTGTCCAGACCTTCTACGTGGAACTACCTTGCTGAGCGCACTACATGAAACCAGAAATGTGGTAACAATAGACTATAGGCTGACATAGCAATGAAAATTATACATGTATATTAGGAACTATCAGGTGCTAGAGAGAAACATGACAAAGATAAATGGAACATAAAAACAAATAAATAAAGGTTATCCGATTGGCTCCCCGCACAATACCAAAAGTCAACTACAGAAGATTCGAGGACTTTTATGTAAAAAATTAAACTTGATAAATTTTAGTGTTGTTGTTAGGTGCCATAGTCTACAGACTCATATCAACCCTGTACACAACAGAATGAAACACTGCCTGGTTCTGGGCTAACTTCACAATTGTTGCTACGCTTGAGTACATTGATGTTGCCACTTTGCCAATCCATCTCCCTGGGGATCTTCCTCCTTTCTCTGACTCTCCACCTTACCAAACATGAGATCCCTCACCAGTAACTGGTCCCTCCTGACAATATGTCCAAAGTATGAGAGACGAAGTCTGGCCATCTTGGCCTCCAAGGAGCACTCTGGCTGCACTTGTTCCAACACAGATCGTTTGGTTCTTTTGGCAGCCCATGGCACTTTCAATATTCTCCTCCAACACCATAACTCAAAAGTATCAATTATTCTACGGTCTTCCTTAATCACTGTCCAACTTTCACATGCATATGAGGTTATTGAAAATACCATGGCTTGGGCCAGGTGCACCTTAGTCCTCAAGCTGACACATTTGTTCTTAAACACTTTTAAGGGGTCTTGTGCAGCTCACTTGCCTAATGCAATATGTCATTTGATTTCTTGACTGCTGCTCCCGTGAGTGTTGATGGTTGATACAAGAA
>NW_006408746.1:2166887-2168009 GCF_000296735.1 Chrysochloris asiatica | reverse complement strand
TTATTCCATCAATTCCTGGTGCCTTGTTTTTTTCCAATTCCTTCAATGCACCTTGGACTTCTCCCTTCAGTATCATTCATCGGCTCTTGATCATATGCTACCTCTTGAAATGGTTGAACATCAACCATTTCCTTTTGGTACAGTGACTCTGTGTATTCATTCCATCTCTTTTTTTTTTAATTGTGAATTATGTCTTACTTTACATGGATGAACGTTATCTTTACATTTATCCTATTGTATTTTGTTTCATTGCAATGATCACAATTCCCTGAATGCATCATCAAACACCCAAAGGGTACACTCAACATGCCTACCCCCAGCCACCAGCACACAACTCCTCTCCCTCCTTGAGTCCAGAGTCCCCAGCCACTCCTTCTGTCCAGTTCATCACCTCTGCCTCCATCCCTAGTGTCACTGCCTCTCAAGACAGGGTCTCCACTTCGCTTATTTCCCTTAACTGTTCCAGGGATCTCCGCTCCTGGACTGCAAAATCAGCTGCTCCCCTCCTTTCATTACCAAACATTTACATTTACCTTTCCAACACTCACTATCAGACCTGATGGAAATCATTCCCTATTGAACCACAGGTGTCCTTTCCCCATCACCTTTTATCAACCCTGTCCAGACAGGTTGGAAAAAATTCAATGGAGGTTTTACCTTTCCCTGTATGCTCTGGAGCTAGGTTCCCTATTGAAAGCTTGTAAGCCAGTCACTACTTGCCTTTGTACTCCCCCCATTTTGGTTGGCCAATGTCTAAGTTCCTCCTCCCTGTCGACCCTGTGTACCAAGGGGGTGGGAATGATACTCACTGTAGTAATTTGTCCACTCCTTTGTCATATTGAATCCACAAGCATAGGTCAAGTTCATCCACTTATAGTGGGTTACTCCTTCCCCCGCCCCCATCTTCTTTCTTCCTCTAGTCGTGTTCTGATCATCCAGCCATTGATGCCATGTCAAATGTGTACTACCTGCAAGTTCTTGTGCATCCCCCCCACCCCATCACTTTATATCAGCTGGATGTTTCACACTCCATTCTAGTCCTTAGAAGCCATGTCCCTGCCCCTGGGCCCAGGAGTCCCCAGGTCTCATCATACTGCTGGTTAACCAGGTCTCAATCCAGGT
>NW_006408746.1:2138586-2159227 GCF_000296735.1 Chrysochloris asiatica | reverse complement strand
CAGGGATAAAGGGTCCTGCCTAGGGTCAAAACATCATAAGAAGCAGCCTGTGCTTGTGGCCATTGGAAAACTGTTGGTGCAATCCTGGACCCTTTTCTGAGTGTGCTTCTGCCTGTCTGAAGTGAGGGCATGATCAGTGTAAAGAGGAGAGATATATGAAAAATTAAAAGTGAAAGATGAAAAATTAGTCACACCTCTCCCTCCAGACATGCAGCTCCTCAGCTTCTAGAGTTGGGTCACTGCCTCCACTTGGCTATGGCCCCAGCCTCCGGCCTGAGAACATCTGGCTGCTGGCCACCACAGCTGGATCAATTCAGAAATCACCATATTTTGTTTCCACAGGCAGATTTCTTCTCAGTTGGGTGCAGGAAACTGGACCCCAGAACCTCAAACAAGATCCAAAGTTCCACAGTTTTTCTGCAGACGGCTCTTTCTCTGCTTTTTGGGGGGTTTTGGCAGAAAAGTTTTCACTGTCTATCTCTGCTTTCCCGCCTCCTTTACAAGGCAATGTCTTGTTCTGTTATGTAGAGGGTCACCTCAGAACAACAACCAAAAGCCATAGGGGAATCGGTGCATTGTGTCAGGCTGGCCAGGGGAGGGACACCCACAAAAGCAACAAGCAGAGTGGCCATGAAGGAACCCATCACTGAAGTGACACACTGCAGGCCCTGGCCAAACAAAAGAACCTCTCACTCTTCCTTCCATCTTCTTTTGATGCTTTCCACATCATTCAATAATTTGTTCAGAGAGTTCATTCAATAATGAAAGTTGAGATTTTTTTCAGTTCCCTCAACTTGAGAAATACTGAGCATTTTCTTCCCTTTGTGTTTAATTTTAGTAGAATAGTGAAAATAATTTGAATCTTAGCACAGAAGTTTATTAAAGATAAAAAGTGTTAGCTATTAAATAAAATATTAATTTATTATATTAAAATATCAAACTTCTGTTAATATTCCATAAAGAAAAAAATTACAAACTTGGAGAAGACATTTCAACACACATAAAAATTGATAATATTAACAACCCAATTGTTGTTTTTAGGTGCCATCGAGTCTATAGCCATTCATAGTGACCCTATGCACAACAGAACAAAACAATCGCTGCTACACTTGAGCCCATTGATGCTGCCATTCTGTCTATCCATCTAGTTGGGGTCCTTCCTCTTTTTCTCCAACCATCCACCTTACCAAACATGATATCCTTCTCCAATAACTGGTCCTTCCTGACAACATGTCTGAAGTATGAAAGATAAAGTCTGGCAATCCTGGTTTCCAAGGAGCACTCTGGCTGTACTTCTTCCAACATAAATCAATAAGGAAGCACAAATTATTGAAAATGTTGAAAAGTGTCATACAAGGCATTTCACAGAAGAAGAAACTCATATGGTCAAAAACCAATATCTGAAGAAATGTCCAATTGCAGAGACTATGAAATCAAGATCATAAGTTATCATCTTATAGCATAATGTTGGACAGCATGTAGATGAACAGAATCTCTTCTACATGGGTGATGTTCATGTAAATAGGTTCCACCACTTTGGAAAAGAACTTGCTTTTCAAATGAAGCTAAATATTCACATATCCTTTGATACACATATCCTAGATAAATGTCCAAGTGCTAGGCAAGACATGAAGACATCTGCAATAACAAGTGGATGGATAGGTAAAGTGTGGTTTACTGATATAATAAATCACTTACCACCATATCATAAATGCATAACAGTTATATCTAACAATATGATTAAATATTAGACATATAACTTTTTCAAAGTTTTTATTGTGAATTATGTGATAGTTTACATGGGAGAACATTAGCTTTACATCCATCCTATCTTATTTCATTTCATTGCAATGATTTCAATTCCCTGCATGCATATTTTTTGTTGTTGCTGTTGTTAGGTGCCATCGAGTCAGTATCGACTCATAGCAATCTTATGCACAACAGAACAAAACACTGCCCAATCCTGGGCCAACCTCACTATTGTTGCCACGCTTGAGTCCATTGATGCTACCACTTGGCCAATCCATCTCGCTGGTGGTCTTCCTCTTTTCACTGACCCTTCACCTTACCAAACATGGTGTCCTTCTCCAGAAACTGGTCCCTCCTGATAATATGTCCAAAGTATGAAAGACAATGTCTGGCCATCTTGGCCGCCAAGGAACACTCTGGATGCACTTCTTCCAAAATAAATCTGTTAGTTCTTTTTGTAGTCCATAACACTTTTAATATTCTCTTCACCATAACTCAAATGCATGCATACAGACATATAATTCTGAGTGAAAAATTAAGTCCGCCAATTACATAACACAAAAAAAAACCTTTTCTATGAACTCAAAAACATTATTTAATATTTAAAATTAAGATATGATTAAACTATAAAAAGAAGACCCTTGTTATCAGGCCGATTCCTATTGATAGTAAACTTATGTACAACAGAACAAAACGTTGCCCTGTACTGCATCATCCTCACAATCATTGTTAAGCTTCAACCCACTGCTTCTGTCACTGTTCCAGTCCATCTTGTTGGGGATCTTCCTCTTTTTTGCTGACCGTCCACTATACCAACCACAATGTCCTTCTCCAGGGACTGGTCCTTCCTGACAATATGTATGAAATATGAGAGATGAAGTCTGACCATCCTGGCTTCTAAGGAACATTCTGGGTGTACTTCTTCCAACACAGATTGGTTTTGTACTGGCAGTCCATGGTACTTTTAATATTCCTCCAACACCATAGCTCAAATGCATCAACTCTTCTCTGTTCTTCCTTATTCATTGTCCAACTTTCATATGCATATGAGGTTATTGAAAAGGCCATGGCTTGGGATAGGCACAGTTTAGTCCTCAAACTGACATCTTGGCTCATAAACACGTTAAAGAGGTCTTATGCAGCAGGTTTACCTAATGCAATACATCATTTGATTTCTTGACTGCTAGTCCTGGTGTGGCATTATGGGTTAATGAACTGGACTGCAAGGTCAGTTTGAACCACAAGATTGGTGGTTTCAGCTCACCAGCAATTCCTTAGAGACGCTAAATGGTGTCATTATGATTTGGAACCAACTTGACAGCAGACTAGGGAAGACTAGGGAATGATAACCTTGGGGTGTAATATACTGGTTTCTTGATGGTTTGGGATGGGATATTAAATAAGGTGGATCATTTAGGTAGAATTGAATTTGTATAGTTTTTGTTGGTATGTGCTGTCAAGTTGATTCTGACTCATCATGATCCTGTATGACAAAGTAGAATGGCCCCATAGAATTTCTTAAGCAGCAACATTTATTGGTGTAGATTTCCAGATTGTTCTTCGTGTGGAGCCACTGGAAAGTTGGAACTGCTGATCTTCCAGTAAGCAGCAGAGTACTTAACAATTGTGCCATGAGGGTTCCTTGTTTAATTACTATAAACTTCATATTTTTCAATGTTGAATGGACATGTCATAACTGTTAATATGTTATTAACAAAAGAACAAGCTAATCTGTGTTGGAAGAAATACAGTGAGACTACTCCTTGGAAGTCAGGATGGGCAGACTTTGTCTCTCATGCTTTGGACATATTATCAGGAGGGACCAGTCTCTGGAGAAAAATATCATGGTTGGAAAAGTGCAGAGTCAGAGAAAAAGAGGGAGACCTCCAATGATATAGACTGGCACAGTGTCTGCAGCAATGGATTCAAATATAGCAATATTTGTGAGATTGGTGCAGGATCATTCTGTTGCACGTAGCATCACTGTGAGCAGGTATTGATGGCACCTAACAATAGCCTCATATGCATATGAAAGTTGGACAACAATAAGGAAGAACAGAGAAGAGTTGATGCATAACAGCAAAGGAGGCATTGAGTTGGTCAATGATATGATAAAAATTTGCCATAAGCCAAGGTTATTATTAATATAATTCTGTGCACCTGAAACAGAAAGTTTAAATTACATATCATATTAATCAGACAGTAACATGATCTTTATATCTAACTTATTGTTGCTAGGTTTTGCCAAGCTAATTCCAACTCAGCAATCCCTTATGACAGAAAAGTGCCCCATAAGGTTTTACAGGCTGTAATCTTTACCAGAGTAGGTCTGTATCCTGAGGAATGGTTGGATGAGTTAAAATGACAACCTTTCATTTAGCACCCACCCACTGAACAATTATACCTCAACAAAAATATTTTATTAGCATTATAATATTATATTAGTATATAGTTTAAAGTATTATATTAGTATGTAAGCTCCCAGGAGAAACGGTATGTGTCAAAATAGAATTTGTATTGTGCTTTGACACACTTTGGCTATTCAATGAATGTTAAATATAAGATAAAATGACCCTGTTCAACAAAAACACTGATGACTTGAATGACTTTCCTTTACATAAATTAAATGGAGTAAAGAATATCTGCTTTATTGTTTGTTTTCAAAAGCCCATTATGTTATCTTCTCTCAAAAACAGGAAAAAAAGATTGATCCTGAATACATCAAAAGAACTTCATGATAAATTGCTCACTGTTAAACTAGAGGCCAATGAAACAAACAAGAAGGTGAAGTAAATCCTTTTTGTAGCATGTTTGTTGTTGTTGTTATGTGCTGTGGGGTAGCATGTTTAACTGTTACCAAATGTGGAAATGGCCAGAGGGACTACATCATTGTCACCTTATAAGGCAGAAGATCTTGAGATGGAGACCATAAAACACTGCAACTGTTCCTCTGAATCTGCCTCAAGGACAGATGCATAAAGAAATATACATGCCTTCTGTGATCCTGTAGAGGCAAGTGAGATTTCCTAGGTAGGAATCTTTTTACCACAAATAAAGGCCAATAGTAACAACAACAAATGCTACTTTAAATTAGTAGAAATATGATTCCTTCCCCATCCTCCCCCCAAAAATACATTATCTCATTTCACCAAAAAAAAAACTTTTACTAAGATGAAAAATATGGATATATTTTCATATTCTCTGATTCTCTTAGCTATAACAAGAAGAGTAAAAAATAGAGTCTCTTGAAAAATATAAAATATATAGCAAGCTTTTCTTTTACAGCTTTTGGCAATGTTTTAATCCTATGATTTGTGGTGTTAACAAAGCTGCTTAGCTTGAGAACATCTGCTGATCTCACCCACTGCAGATGACATATTTAGACACCTGTCTTTCAAAAGTACAAAAAAGACGTTTGAATTACACATTCACCTCCTTCATTTATTTTGTGATAGCAATGGGACATTAACAGCCCACAGATTGCTCTCAGCAAAACGGCCTGCAATTAACATCATGCAATGTATTTCTCAATCAAGGTGAGAAAGCAGCAGCACTTCTGTCTGAAAATCCTTGACTTTTGCCTAGAAATCTAGTGTTATATAGCTACTGTGAACCTCACACCAGTCTTTGAAGGTGGACAAGGAGCTGAGCCATGGTAGACCTGGGTGATAATACAGCTTTTCCTTTAAAATGTCATTCATCCTGACCACCTTATCAAAATTGGTCTCCCTATGGTACTCCCAACTTAAATGACAAAGATCAACTGTCTTCATTATGGATTGTACTTCAATGTAAAGAAAATAAAAACATTCACTACTAGACCAATAAATGTCATTATTATTAATGGAGAAAAGACTAAAGTTGTCAAAGACTTTATTTTGTTTGAATTCACAAGCAATATTCATAGAAGCAGCAGTCAAGAAATCAACACATATTATATTATGTGCAAAATCTGCTGCAAAAGACCTCTTTCAAGTCTTGAAGAGCAAAATTTGAGGATTAATGTGTGCTATGACTAAGCCATGGTAATTTCAATTGCTTCATATGCATGTGAAAATTGGACAATGAATAGGAAGACTATAGAAGAATTAATGCTTTTGAATTATGGTGATGGGGAAGAATATTGAAAGTATCATGGACTATGAGAAGAACAAACAAATGTGTCTTGTAGTAAGTACAGCCAGAATGTTCCTAGAAGTGACAGTGGTGAGACTGTATCTCAAAATTTTGGCTTGTTGTCAGGAGGGATCAGTCCCTGGAGAAAGATACCATGTTTGGTAAAGTGGAGGATCCATGAAAAAGAGGCAGATTCCAACAAGATGGATTAACACAGTGGCTCAAACATAACAACAGTTGTATGGATGGCAAAGGACTAGATAGTGTTTCATTCTGTTGCACTATGAATTGAAACAAAATCTATAGCACATAATAACAATAACAACAAAGCACTCCCTGTCTCACCACACCATATATTTCCTTATAGCACTTACACCACTGTCTAGTCTTGGTTTAGTTCCTTGTTCATTGTCTCTCTCATCTACTAAAGTTAAGCTCTTTGCTTATAAAATCTGATTCATTTTCTTCTGTCTCCTCATCCCATATTAGTGTCTGACATGAACTAGATGCTCAATATTTGTTGATAGTGGTGTTGGTTCAGCATTTTAGGAGTAGACAGATGAATTATATTAAAACATCTATTTTGATTGTATCTTTTCAAATAATACCTTGAGTAAATCCAGGACACATTGTAGGATGGAGGAAAATAGAAATACAGATGTCAATTTTCCCTTGAATCTGTACCTTTAGATCAGCTTTCACCAATATGTTTAGCAAAGGAAGGAAAGGGCAGCGGCACTTGATGCTGGAAATGAGTCTCTTGGAAGAGTACTGTGAACTCAAAGTTGAAAGAAGGCAATTAACAGCCCGTTTCTCCCTTTGATATGACTTGGATTGCTGCAAAGGTCTTTTGTTAACTCTAGTTTCTATTATTTTTGTTGTTGTTAGTTGCCAAAGAGTCGGTTCTGATATAGAACAAAACAATGCCCAGTCATGCACCACCCTTACAATTGTTGCTACACTTGAGCCCACTACTGCTGTCACTTGAGCCCACTACTGTGCCAACCCATCTCTTTGGGGCATGCCTCTTCTTCACTGACCCTCCACTTTACCAACTATATCATTCTCCAGAGACTGCTCCCTCCTGATAATATGTCTAAAGTAAGAGCGACGAAGTGTCACCATCCTGATTTCTAAAGAGCATTCTGTATGTACTTCTTCCAACACAGATATGTTTGTTCTTCTAGCAGTCCTTGGTACTTTTAATATTCTTCTCCAACACCATAACTCAAATGTACCAGTTCTCCTACAGGCTTCTTCATCATCATTTTTTCTAGTAGTGGAACAGAGAAAATATGTAGGTCTGAAAAGAAAGCCAAGTTTTTATCCCTACATCACCCCATGGTTGAATCACAGCTGACTTATGTCTTCCTTAAACCCATTGTCCCTCTCTAACATATTTTAAGCAGCAAGTAAGAAAGAGATTATCCAGCACCCAGAAATAGGTTGACTTCTTTGTTCTTCACCTTTCCCAAATCCAGTTCTTCCCATCCTCCAATTTCAAATCCCTTCCATCTTATTCATTCAACCAATTCCACTATTATTCCACAATAACAAGAATTCAAACACACACACACCACCCTTAGCTTCAAAAGGAATATCTTCATGACCAGATGCTTGGCAGTAAATTCATGGATAAATCATTTTAACACTAAGCCCGAGTTCCCTCACCTATAAAACCAAAAGATTGGACAAGACAAAAATAGCAAACATAAGTCTATTGAATCAAAAAAAAGGTACTTAATTAAGGAAGGAGAGTCCTGGTATAAGAGGAAATGAATTCCCTTAGTAATTCTCTGTTGTCATTGAGTTGACACTGACTCAAGGTTACCCCATTTATGCAGAATAGAACTGTTCCACATGGTTTTCAAGGCTAGGACCTTTTCAAAGTAGATTGTCAGGTCAGTTATCTTGCGCAACTCCAGGTTGGTCCAAGCAATTGCTTGTCATTTCCTAAACCTGTCATTATCATTTACTATATGCCTTCTTTTTCAAGCAACCGTCTCTCTGATCACCAGCTCACTCCCTCTGTTTACTCAACTCTACTGACCCCTATAATTTATCAACCTTATCAGTGTGGCACTGTAAATAAACCACTGTACCACAAGGTATGACAAGCTATGGACAACATTGAGAAGTATGAGTATTCCAGAACACTTAATTGTACTTCTAAGAAATCTGTACCTAGACCAAGAGGCAGTTGTTCGAACAGAACATGGGAACACTGAAAGTTTTAAAATTGGGAAAGGTGTGAGACAGGGTTGTATTCTTTCACCATACTTGTTCAACCTGTATGCTGAGCAAATAATACGAGAAGCTGGGTTCTATGAAGAAAAACGTGGCATCAGGATTGGAGGAAGACTCATTAACAACCTGCGATATGCAGATGATACAACCTTGATCGCTGAAAGTGAAGAGGACTTGAAATATTTACTTATGAAGATTAAAGAGCACAGCCTTCGATATGGATTGCATCTCAATGTCAAGAAAACAAAAATCCTCACCACTGGACCAATAAACAACATTCTTATCAATGGAGAAAGGATTGAAGTTGTCAGGGACTTCATTCTTCTTGGATCAACTATCAACACTCGCGGAAGTAGCAGTCAGGAGATCAGACGACGTATTGCACTGGGCAAATCTGCTGCACAGGAACTTTTTAAAGTATTGAAGAGCAGAGATGTCAGCTTGAGGACTAGGGTGCGCCTGACCCAGGCCATTGTGTTTTCAATAGCCTCATATGGATGCGAAAGCTGGACAGTGAATAAAGAGGATCGTAGAAGAATTGATGCCTTTGAGTTGTGGTGTTGGAGGAGAATACTGAGGGTGCCATGGACTGCCAAAAGAACCAATAGATCTGTTTTGGAAGAAGTGCAGCCAGAGTGCTCCTTGGAGGCCAGGATGGCTAGGCTTCGTCTCTCCTACTTTGGACATGTAGTCCGGAGGAAACAATCATTGGAGAAGGATGTCATGCTGGGTAGGGTGGAGGGTCAGAGAAAAAGAGGAAGACCTCCAACGAGATGGATCGACCAGGTGGCATCATTGATGGACTCGGGGGTGGCAGCGGTGGTGAGGTTGGCCCAGGATCGAACATTGTTTCGTTCTGCTGTGCATGGAGTCGCTATGAGTCGGTTCCGACTCGATGGCACCTGACAACAACAACAACCACAAGGTCGGTTTGAACTGCAAGATAGGTGGTTCAAACTCACCAGCCGCTCCTCAGAAACCCTATGCAGGATCGATATGAATTGGAACTGACTTTACAGCACTTAAGAACAGTCACTTTCTTACAGTCCCTAGTTGCCTTTAAACTTAAATTCCATGATCAATTATAATAATCATTCTCCATATATGCTCAAACTCCTTGTCCTTGCTTCCCTCTTTACCTCATTCTATTTCTATGTTCTACAACATAGTTAAATCTAAGTCTTTGCCTGTTCTACATCTAAACCCATGTACCTGTATAAGGCTATTAGATTGACTAGTCTCACTTTAATCTCATTATCACAAATCTTAGGTGCATTCTTAATGATACCCAACAATCATACACATTTTCTGAAAGGGAAAAGACAACCCAGCATTGCTCATCAACCACACCGCACACCAGACGGGCCCTTCTAGAGACTTTTATTCAGGGTGAGGAAGAACAAGGTGACCTCTGCCCGAGAGTGAAGGCAGAAGGCAGAAGAAAAGGTCAACAGGAAGGGAGTGGTCTTATATAGGTTCAAATCAGGAGATCACAAGTCATTGCTGGAGGGATTTAGCTCTGGGCTATCAAAAGCCTGTTGGCTTTTAAACTCTGTGCCTTGTAGCTTAGTTTGGCAGGGAAACAGAAACCTAAGATTACAAAATGGAGTTGAAGGGAAGGGAGAGGGAAGAACCTGGAAGGTGCAGCCTAAAGTGGCAGGCCTGATTGTGGCTGACTGATTATTGTAACATTTTCCTAGGTCAGTCATTCTCAGTCTTGGCTGAATCTTTTTTGTTAAATTCTGATGTCTACATGTTATCCCCTGGTGATTCATTTCAGCCAATAGGACTATGGGCCTGGTGCTTTCAGATCTTCTGATTTTTTTCAGGAGAAGCTAGGAGTTATATACATATTATTGATTTTTAATGATGGAAACTAATTTTTTTTAAATACCATGCAAACAAAACATGTTCTTTTATAGTTTCTGAACTAGATAATCTCTGAGTTCCTTCTTACTTTAAAATACTTCTGGATCAAAATTCAGTGTCCTGGGTCTCAATAGCTAGTCTCCTTACGACCTGACTCTCCTCTGATTTTTTCATTTTCCTCCATGTGAAATATTCATCAATAAATATGGTGAGTATTCATAATAAGGTGTCATAGAAGTATATCATAGTTACAAGTTCTCTGTTCTTTGCATTTTATGTAATGGTTTCCCAGTGATTTAGATCACAGTTATTTTAGGCAAAGAATCCCTTTGTTTTAAATCAAATGCTACATGAACCCTTAAAAGACTAAAAATAAAAAAAGCTGTATTGTTTTGATGTAAGTAAGGATGGGGCAATGATCAATGTTCCAGTTTCTACCCCATTAGTAGGATTTCTGTCCTGAGTAGACTCCACAGAGCTCCCTATCTAGGTTCAAAGGGAAAGCTTTTGGAGCTAGAAGAGGGAAAGTCTGAAGTTCTTCACTCTCTAAGCCTCTGCTCTTAATAGCTGTACAGAGTTTCCACTTGAGCTTTTGTTTACAAAGAGGGTTCAGCTACTTTAAAAGAAAGAAGTCGAAAAACCCCTGACCTAGTTGAGGGGATCTGGTATGCATATTGATTTTTCAGATGACACCAATATAGATTAAACAAACTGTACAAATAGAAAATATAAGGACCAATGAACAGTGAATAAATAGATGAAAAAAAGATGGAATGCTGAAGATATAAAGAAAATCAAATATAATGTTATTGTTTAGAACAGAACTCCAATTTTGGAGAGACCATATAGAGAACTCTGCTTGGAGAGTGAGGTCCCTTGGCCACACTGACAGCACTCACTGCCCCTACATGTATTGACTCAGTGGACTTCAGATGTGAGAGTGAAAAGAAAACATTTGACAGTGAGGTTAATTAAAGGTCTATAACATGAAGTTTGAGGAAAAAGTAAAATAATCAAGATTACTCCATCTGGATTAAAAAAAAAAAAAAAAAACACTGTGTTGTTTGTTGCTAAGGGCTGTAGAGTTGTTTCCAACCCATAGTGACCCTGTATAGGGTTTCTGTGGAGTGGCTCATGCTTGAACCACTGACCTTGCAGTTCAAACTGACTATATATGAATGTAAAACTGATGATCAGCCCTGTAAACCTTCACTCAATTCACAATAAAGGCTTAAAAAAAAAATAATAATAGGTTTTGAAAGTCACAAAACCATATTGACCTATATGCCAAGAAAGTCTCATGAGATACCAACTGGGAGGAATTAACATGTGTATTTGCTTTCCACAGGAGTCCTGGTATATAGCACTGAAGGTTAATGTGCTGGACTGCAAAGTTTGATCCTCAAGGTCAGGGGTTCAAGCTCATCAGCTGCTCCTTGGAAATGCTATACAGTGTTGCTATGAGTCAGAATTGACTCTATGGCACTTAACAATAACAACAACATTTCCTCTTCATAGGTCCTTCCCAATCTGTTTGGTAGACATTGAAATATTATGAATGTGTTTGATATTGCACTGCAGATTATAGGGACTATTCTTCAGAGAGAACAATAGTAACTAGAATGGATGCTTAGAAGGACTGGTCCAGTGCAACGGGTGAGTAGGGTCAGTGAAAACATTTCAGGTCAAAGGAATTTTAGTGGACATTTCTTTTAAGACTGTTTAAAACAGTCACCATACTGCTGCGATGCTGTAGATTAATGTGCTAGACTGCAAATTTGGTTTGAATCGCAAGATCTAGCAGTTCAAGTTCACTAGTTGCTCCTCAGAAAGCCTATACAGGGTCGCTGTAGGTCGGAACCAACTCGATGGCACTTAACAACAACATACCACTTACCAAAGCAGGGTAAATAGTAGTCAACTGTACAGTTTGAGAATGAAGTCATTAGGAAGTTTTTAAATTACAAACAGGACGACTGTATGGTCACTGAATGTAATGCAAGGAAAAGTGAAAGGGTCTCCTTCTGAAACACCAAACTGTATTATGGATGAGAAACAATTATTGCTTTTTGAATTGGTGTGATTTTACAAATTCTTGGATACTGAAAGGTCTGGACCTATGTTCTCTGAAAAAAAGAAAAAAAAAAAAAAGCCAATCTTCTCATTCTTTCCAAGCTTCCCCTGCTTCTGAGAGCTCTGAGATCATCATAATTGCTTGGGATGAATATACAAAAAGGGGAGGGCAATATACAAAAAGAGAGAGGTTAGCAGAAGAATGATGAATATAGGTGAAGACACAGGGATGCATGCAAATACTACTGGGGATAAAGGTAAATGGTGTTATATACACAACCTTGGAACAACAGTGTTCTATGTGTAGATACAGGGGCAAAGACACAAAACTGAGTGGGCAAATATAATTGTATATATGCCACTCTCCCTTCCATACCCACTCAGCTTGTGCCTCTGTCCCTGTCCTGGTGTGGTGTGGGATAAAGCACTGGACCACAACGTCATTTGAACCACAAGGTCAAACGCTATGCAAAGTTGCTATGAGTTGAAACCAACTGGACGGCACTGAATAACAACATATGCATATATGTGGGGTCCTGGTGTGGTGCTATAGGATAAGCACTCAACCACAAGGTAGTTTGAACCATAAGGTCAGAGGTTCAAACTCACCAGCTGCTCCTAAGAAATCCTATACAGGGTGACTATGAATTGGAACTTTACACACTTAACAACAACAACAACCACAGGGAGGAAGTGGGACAACTGTTGATTTATGGAGGAAATTGCAGAGATGTATGATGTGTTGCATGTAAAACTGATGATTTTGTCTGTAAATCTTCACTCAATTCACAATAAAAAGTTTTAAAAAATAAATAATTAACTTAAAAAATCCTTGGCAGGTTCATTGACATCATTAAATATACTTGTTGCTGGTGTTGTTACAAGCTGTTAGGTTAGTTCTGACTCTCAGCTACCCTACAGGCCTAAGTACAACAGAATGAAATATAGACAGGTACTACTGCAACATCCTCATAATCATTGTTGCAGCTACAATGTTAATCCATCTTATTGAATAGGAACAATTTTACAAATAAACTTCTTGTTGCTGTTAAGTTCCACCAAGTGAATTCTGATTCATAGAGAACCACTATTGGGTTTTGAGGAATAACTGATGGGTTAAACCACCAATCTTGCTATTAGCAGCCCAGTGCTTATCCTAAATCAATGGATGATAGTATGAAACTATCAGTGAATTAAAGACATGCCAAACTTGATACTAGCATGAATTAAGAATTAATAGCAATTTTACAACAAGAAACTACCAACAAAATAATTTGAAAACAGTTTAGGATTTTTCAAAGTTACAAATGTAAGCAATTTTCAAAAAAATATTATGACAATATTTCAAACCTTAACACAAGTAGCTTTGAGAGCAGATATCAAATTCCCAGGTTCTCAGCATTGCCAGAGGGTACAAGCCCTTGTGTTTCTGAGTTCAGCAATGAAAGAAAAATATAAAAGTACAATGCATCACAAGGAATAAGAATAACAAGAAGACAAATGAGCAGTTACCAATGTGCTCTATCAGCAAACACCAGTAACCAAACACCTACTCTGAGTGCTCCAAGTACACACCAGGTAGATGTACCATATTGGTGATAGTTATCTAGTGCTATTGTAACAGAAATACCACAAGTAGATGATTCAACAAATTTATTTTCTCACAGTTGAGGAAGTTGGAAGCCTAAATCCGGAGTGTCAGCTCCGAGGGAAAGCTTTCTTTCTGTGTCAGCTCTGGGGAAAGATCCTTGTCTCTTTCAACATCTGTGGGCCTAGTGTTCCTTGGAAATGTCCATGTATCTTGGTACTAGTCTTCCCCTAAATCTAGGAGAGTCTCAGTACAGAGACCCCAGATCCAAAGGACACAGTCTGCTATCAGCTCTAAATTTTTGGTGGTACTGAGGTCCTTCTTTCTCTGCTGGTTTCTTTCTCCTTTTATCTATTGTAAACTAAAAGGTAGTACATGCCACACCAAAGGGAAATTCCCCTCACATCAAATCAGGGTTGTAATCTAAGTAAGGCTGTTGCATCCATCCTAATCTTCTTATAACTATCGGCTGATCACACTAGATCATATCATGAGGGAAAGGGTATAATAAGTAATTGCCAAACCATTGAGAAACAATCAAGTTAAGTTAAAATGAGAAAGTTTCAATAAGTCCATGGAAAAACTCTATCTTTATTCCATTTTTTATGGACTTTTTGAAACCCCCCACTTACATACTTTGGGGAGACTTAATTGTATCCATGACCTGTTAAAAGAGGTACCAAGCTGCAGAAGGAAAAGCTTGTCCTGTGGGCAAAACCAAATTGACATATATTCATTTCCTCTTTTTGTTGTATTGTGAAAACAATTTTAAACACTACTCTCTACCCCTGGAATATCTTTTTATGGAAACATAGCATCATTTGTATTGGGTATTCTGACCTGTTTAGAGCTATCTGTGCTAAAGGCCTGATCCACCTCTCATCTGTCATATTGTTTTAATGTGGTGGCTTGCCTGTTACTGCAATGCTGAAAGCTATGCACTGATATTTTAAATACCAACAGGGTCATGAATGGTAGACAGGCTTCAGCTGAGCTTCCAGACTAAGACAGACTAGGAAGAAGGAGAGTCTTTATCTTAAGTCACTGAAAACTTTATGAATTGCAGAAGAACATTGTCAGATATAGTGCCAGAAGATGAAAAGTATTAATAGCACCAGAATATTGTCACACAGAATGTCAAAAGATGAGACCCTCAACCATGCAAACTATGACCTGGGAAGAGCTTTCTCAAAGTAGAGTTGACCATGATGACACAAATGGAATAAAGCTTTGGGATCTTTATTTGCTGATGGGCCAAACTCAAAATGAGAAGAAACAGCTGCAAATATCCATTTATCACCAGAACACAGAATATGTAAAATATGAATCTAGGAAGATTTGAAATTGTCAAAAATAAAATGAAACCATAAAGCTCAACATTCAAGGCATTAGTGACTTGGAATTATAAAGTCAAAAGGGAAAATAACACAGCGTTTCTCGAGCTGAAAGAATGGAGAGAGAAAAAACAAGTCTCAATAGCTATATTGAAGGATTTTGTGATCAATACAGAAAGCATCAAAATTAGATGGAAGGGATAAATAGCTTCATTGTACCAAAAAGAAATGGTTGGTGTTCAAACATTTCAAAAGGTAGGAAATGATCAAGAGCCAATGGTACTGAAGGAAGAAGTTCAAGGTGCACTGAAGGCATTGGCAAAGTACAAGACTCTGAGAATTTATGGAATACAAATTAAAATCTTTCAAAAAACAGATGCAGTACTGGAGGCACTCCTTCATCTATGCCAAGAAATTTAGGAGACAGTTATCTGGCAAACTAATTGTAAGTGATCCATATTTTGACCAATCCAAAGACAGGTGACCCAAAGGAATTCAGAAATCAGAGGATAATATCACTGATATCACATGCATGTAAAGATTTGCTAAAGATAATTCAAAAACGTCTGCAACAGTATATTAATAGAAAACTGTCAGAAGAGACTCTGAAACTTGCTCTCCATTGTGGAGATTCTAGTGTAAATGAAAGAAATGAGGAGATAAAAGAGTTGAACAGAAAATTTCAAAGAGCAATTCGAGAAGACAAAGTCAAATATTATAACAAAAATGTGCAAACACTTGGAGTTAAGAAGCCAAAAGGGAAGAACACATTCAACATTTCTCAATCTGAAAGAATTGAAGAAAAATTTCAAGGCTCGACTTGCAATATTAAAGGAGTCCTAGGCTCTGGTAGCATAGTGATTATGAATCAGGCTGTGAACCACAAGGTCAGCAGTTCGAAACTACCAGCTGCTCCGCAGGAGAAAGATGAGGCGTTCTGCTCCCATAAAGATTTACAGCTTCGGAAACCCTGTTCAGGATCGCTATGGGTTGGAACCGACTCGATGGCACTTAACAACAACAACAAGTGCAGATATACAAGCACTTAACTCTTATCCACACATCAATGATTCAAATTCACCAGCTGCTCCTCATAAAACCTGTACAGAGTCGCTATGAGTCAGAACTGACTCAACAGCACTTAACAACAACAAGAACATGAGCAAAATATTGAATGATGCAGAAAGTATCAAATGAAGATGGAAGGTATACACAGAGTCACTGTAAGAGATCCATATTTGTGCCCGTTCCAAAGACAGGTGACTCAACAGAATGTGGGAATCATCTAACAATATCATTAATATCATATACAAGTAAAATGCTACAGAAAATAATTCCAAAAGGACTACAATAGTGCATCAACAAAGAACAGATAGAATCTCAAGCCAGATTCAGGAGAGGAAATGAAATAAGGGATATCACTGCTAACATCAGATGGATCTTGGCTGAAAGCAGAGAATACCAGAAAGATACTCGCTTGTGTTTCATTGAAATGCAAAAGATTTTTACTATGCCGATTATGGCTAGCTATGGATAACATTTCAGTGAATGGTTATTCCAGAACATTTATTATGCTTCTGAGGAAACTGTACATAGATTGTGAGGCAGTCATTTGAACAAAACAAGGAATACTGAATGGTTTAAAATCAGGAAAGGTATACACAAGGGTTGTATTGTTTCACCATACTTATTCAATCTGTATGCTGAGCAAATGAGCTGAAAAACTGGATTATATAAAGAAAATGTAGCATCAGGACTGGAGGAAGATTAACAACCTACAATATGCAGATGATACAACCTTGCTTGTTGAAAGTGAAGAGAAATTAAAATACTTACTGAAAATCAAAGACTATCAGTATGGGCTGGGGCCTCAATGTAAAGAAAACTAAAATCTTCACAAATTGGACCAATAAATAACATCATAAATGAAGAAAAGTTTCAAGTTGCAAAGACTTCATTTTACTTGGATCTGCATCAACTCTCTTGAAAGCAGGAGCCAATCTGCTGCACAAAACCTGTTTAAACTGTTGAAGAGCAAAAACATCAGTTAGAAGACTAAGGTGTGTTTGACCCAAGTCATGGTATTTTCAATATGCATGTGAAAATTGAACAACTAGTAAGGAAGACCATAGAAGAATAGATACATTTGAGTTATTGTGTTGTAGAAGAACACTGAAAGTACCATGTATTGCTAGAAGAACAAACAAATATGTGTTGAAAGAATTATAGTCCGAAAGCTCCTTACAAGCAAGGATGGCTAAACATTGTCTATCATATTTCAGACTTATTATCAGGGGCAACTAGTCCCTGAAAAAAGACATTAAGCTTGGTAAAGTGAGGGGTAAGCATAAAAAAGAGGAACACAGCCCCACACTCAATGAAATGGATTGGCACAATTATAGCAGCAATGGATTAAAGGGTTGCAACAATTTTTAGGGTGGCACAGAACTAGGTAGTGTTTCGTTCTGTTGTGCACAGGATTACTATGAGTTGGAACCAATTTGATAGCACCTAACAACAACAAGTCTGATGAGTATTTCTTTGTTTTGCTTATGCATGACTCCGGCCATACACACTGCTATATGTGTTTCTGGTAGGGAGGGAATAAGATCATTCCCCTGAAGTAAGAGAAGGGTTTGTACAGTCTAGCATCTGACATCAGCTGTGTGGAATGACCCATTGGCCATGAGGAACAATGCTCATTCTTGATGCTTATATTCTCTTCTTTTCTTCCCTGTCAGTAAACACTACTCTATCCAGAGCCTGTATTAGAATTGGGTTTTTACTGGTGACCTTGACCCTTGCTCATCTTATTGAATGGTGTCTTTGAAAAAAAAACAAAAAAACTTTTTATTGTGAATTTAGTGAAGGTTTACACACATGATCATCAGTTTTACACTGAACAAATCATCTCAATGATTACAATCCCCTTCATGCAACAATAATTATCCTGTTTCCTCCATCTAGTTCCTATTTCCAATCCACCCATCTTCCCATTCCTTCTCAATTTGTTCTTAAGTAAATGCTGCCCTTTTGATCTTGACTGATTGACAATTTCATTGTGAGCATAATTTACTAGTGTTGTTATCCCCCTATATACCTATCTACAGCTTGACTGAAAACTGCACCATCAGGTTGAGTTAGTTTCCAGACCTGAAGAGTGGTCAAGGGCTATAGTCTCAGGTTCCTCATGTCTCTTTCTGACCAGTATACCCAATCTTTTTTTAATTAATATAATTTTTAGTTTTGTTACACATTTTATTTCCTTCCACTCTATCAGGGACTTTGTAATGTCATCCATTTTAGTAGCTAGGCATCATCTAGCTCTTCTTGTCTCAGAGTCGTGGAGACTGATGTTCACATGTTAGAGTAGCCCATGGGACTGTTTCCAAGTATCTTCATTTCTCATTACTATTCTTTATTCTATGCATGGAGAGACCAATCAATAGCTGTACCTCAGAGGATAGCTAATGAGTTTTTAAAATCTCAGATGCTACTCACCAGAGTGGAATGTAGAACATTGTCTTTGTGAGCATGTTATGCCAATTGACCATGGTGTCCCCTGAGACTATGGTCCTGAGCCCCCAGGCACAGCAACACATTGGCTTCAGATATATGATAATATTTTAGAAGTTTTCATCATTCTGCATGTTGTATGCTCTACCATATTCATGGTTGTGTTTGAGGAGAGGTAAATATCCACATACCAATATCCTCTTTCAAACTCTTATGTATTTGTGCATATACTCTGACTCTTCCTCCCATGCCCATTCAGCCTTTGTCTCAGTCCATGTGTGTACCTACAGAATACTGTTGGTCCAAGGTTATTCATTTATCACTTTTTACCTCTGTCCACTTTAACCCTTGGAGTTCTGGTATGACTCTTGGAGGTAACTCGATAGACTGAAAAGTTGGTTTGAATAGCAAGGTCACCAGTTCAAACTTACCAGTTGCTCCTCAGAAATCCTATTAAGGGTCGCAACCAACTCAAAGACACTTAACAACAACAATGGCTAATGATTGTGAACACTTCTTCGTATCTGGAAGACTTCCTTGGCAAAGTGTCTGTTCATGTCCTAGTCCCATTTTTTTTACTGTATTTTGTGTCTTTTTCTTGTAAAGGAGTAGTAGTTTTCTATAAATATTAGATATTAGTCCTTTGTTTGATATGTCATTGAAAAAAAAAAAAAAAACTCCCAGACTGTGGGCAACCTTTGCATTGTTTTGGTGAAGTCTTTTGATGTATACACATTTTTAATTTTTAAGAGGTCCCAGTCATCTATTTTGTCTTTTACTGCTTGTGCATTTTTTGTAATGGGGCTCTCCATTAAGAGTAATTCTTACTGTTGGATTTGTATATATGTTCTTAATTATGTTGAGGAATTTCCCTTAAATTCCTACTTTGTTGAGGGTTTTTTATCAGAAATGGATGTTGGATTTTGTTGAATGCCCTTTCTGAATCAATCAATATAATCATGTAGTTATTTCCGTTTTAATTTATATGCTGAATTATGTTTATGGTTTTTCTAATAATGAACCATCCTTGCATCTCTAGAATGAATCCCACTTAGTTATGATGTATTATATATACATATTATGCATACATATATATATATATATGTTGTTGAATTCTATTGACTAAACTTTTTTTGAGAATTTTCCCATCTATGTTCAGGTGCTGTAGGATAAGCACTATACTGATTTGTCAGTTTGAACTGCAAGATCAGAGGCTCAAATCCACCAGCAGCTCATGAAAACCCTATACAAGGTCACTATGAGTTGAAACCAACTCCATGACACTAATCCACAACAACAATGTTCATAAACAACATTGGTCTATAATTTTCTTTGTTAGTAATGTCCTTGCCTTTTTTTTTGAGGGTTATGTTAGCTTCATAAAATACATTCAGAAGTTTTCAATCCTTTATATATTCTGGAATAGTTAAGTAAAATTGTTGTCAGCTCTTTTCTGAATATTTGGTAGAATTCACCAGAAAAGCCACTTAGGCTCAGATTTTTTTATATTGGGATTTGTTTAATTACCTATTCTATTGTTATTTGGTCTTTAGTATTTAATTCATCACTAAACACTAAAGACTGAAGACCAGAAGAGTTGTGGGATGACATCAAGAACATCATACATGAAGACAGCAAAAAGTCATTAAGAAGACAAGAAAGAAGGAAAAGGTCAAAATGGATGTCAGAGGAGACTCTGAAACTTGCTCTCCAGCGAAGAGAAGCTAAAGAAAATGGAAGAATTGGAGAGGTCCAAGAGCTGAACAGAAAACTTCAAAGATCAGCAAGAGAAGATAAAACCAAACACTATAATAAAATATGCAAAGATTTGGAGTTAGAAAACCAAAAAGGGAGAACACTGTCAGCATTTCTCAAGCTGGGGGAACTGAAGAAAAAATTCAAGTCTCAACTTTCGTTATTGAAGGATTCTCTGGGCAAATTATTGAAAGCATCAAGAGAAGATGGAAGGAATACAAAGAGTCATTGTACCAAAAGGAAATGGTTAATGTTCAACCGTTTCAAGAGGTACCATATGAACAAAAGCCAATAATACTCAGAGAGGAAGTACAAAGTGCATTGAAAAATTGGCAAAGAACAAGGCACCAGGAATTGATGGAATAAAAATTGAAATCTTTCAAGAAAGTGAGGC
>NW_006408746.1:2113501-2137336 GCF_000296735.1 Chrysochloris asiatica | reverse complement strand
AGAGAAAAAGAAGAAGACCCCTAACGAGATGGATTGGCCAGGTGGCATCATTGATGGACTCAAGTGTGGCAGCGGTAGTGAGGTTGGCCCAGGATCGGATATTGTTTCGTTCTGCTGTGCATGGAGTCGCTATGAGTTGGTTCCGACTCGATGGCACCTCACAACAACAACAACAACAACAATTGTTATAGGTTTGTCTCATTTTTCTACTTCATTCTGTTTTAGATTAGGCAGTTTGTGTTTTTCTAAAGTTTTATGCATTTCTTCCAGATTTAAAAATTTATTGAAATAAAATTCTTAATAGTATTATGTTATTATCCTTTTTATTTCCATTGGTTCTGTTTGATATTACCTACATCATTTCTTATGTGTGTTATCTGCATCTTCAACTTCTTTTCTTTTATTAGATTTGCCAATGGTTTGTCAATTTTATTTATCCTTTAAGAGAACCAACTTCTTGTCTTGATTCTTTCTATTGTTTCTCTATTTTCTAATTCTTTTATTTCTGCCCTTTTCTTCTGGAGATTGCATGCTTACATTGTTGGTCTTTTCTAATTGTTGGAAGTGTTGTGTTAATGTGTTGGTTTTGCCTTTTATGTGTATTTATTGCTATAATTGGTCCTCTAAGAACTGTTTTTGCGGCATCCAAAAGTTTTGGTATGTTCTATTTTGTTCTCATTTGATTCAAAGTTTTTTTGTTGTTTTGTTTTTGTTTTTTGCTTTATCACCCAGTAGATTTTAAATACCTGGGTATATGATTTGGTTGGCAATTTTTTTCATTCAGTGTTTTTTATGTTTCTTCATTACCTTCTTGCCTGCATGATTTCTGCTGAGAAATCAATGGTCAATCTTATTGATTTTCCTTCATAGGTAACTTTTTTGTATTTTCCAAACATGCTTTCTGGATTCTTTCCTTATCTTTGAATTTGGAGAGTTTGATTATGATATGTCTTGGAGATTATCTTTTGGAGTCTATGCTACCTGGGATTTGTTCAGCTTCTTGAATGCCTATCTTCTCATTATTTATGATTTTAGGAAAATTTTCTTCCAATAGCTCTTTGATTATCTTTTCTGTATTTTTCTTTGTCTCTTCCTGTTCTGGAATTCTGATCACCCACAATTATTCCTCTTAATGTTTTCCAAAGTGAATTTTATGCTTTCTTCAGATATTTTCTTTTTTTTTTTTATTGTTCTTCTAGCTCACTAGTATTAAGAGATTTATCTTCAAACTCACTAAGTCAAGCTTCCATTTATTCAAGTCTTCTTCTTTGCCCTATCAATATACTGTCCATTTGTCTAGTTGTAATATTTATTTGGATTTCTATCTGCAAGTTTTGTATTGTCTCCAATCTTTTATCTATTTTTTAAATTGTTCCTTGTTTTTCTCTACCTTTGTGTCAATAATCTGTGGGTACCTAAATACCATTCTCTTGAATTCTTTTTCAAGTAGTTTCAATGTCTTTTTCCCTCAAAAAATGTTGTCAAGCTCTGTCTCTTGGTCATTTGATTGAGTCACTCTGTCGTGTCCTTGTTGTTAACAGAAAATGTCTGTTGCGTTTGCTTGTGTTGTATTTGTATTAAGTTGATGATTGTATGTTGGTATATTAGGCACTCACCAACTGCCTCCTGTAAGTGTGATTAGAAGACGCCCTTGTGCACCATTCCCTGTTCACTGTTTGTGCAGTTCAGTTCAGGATGGATTTAGCTGATGTTGGTTGCTGTCATTGATCTGGTTTAAAGCATCTGGCATTATTTAATGCCCAATGGGTAGGGTTGTATATGATATGGTATGGTATGGTATGGTATGGTATGGTATGGTATGGTATGGTATGGTATGGTATGGTATGGCTGGGTTGTGGTGATGCAGTTGCTGTCTCCTATTTCTTCGCAAGTCACAGATATATTTCTGCAACCCCATTATGTTTTCTGAAAACTCACAAAAGCTCAAGATGGCTGCGCTCATCTGGTCAGCTAGCCCAGCTCACCATTTTCACCTTTTCTGGCCATATCTGCTCAGCTCTCTCTTCTAGTAATCATTCAATTCATCATCTGAAGTTTCAAGTTCCATGACTGTTATCTGCATCTCTTTTATTTGATTTCCATATCTTTTTTTTTTAGAGGATCCATGCACCCTTTCTACCTACTCCACCATCTTGCTACCTCCCTACTGGACATTCTCTTGACCTCAATTTCCTGAATACTTACATCATAAAAGCTACATTCCATTTTGTTAAGACAGTTATTTCATTATTGCAGATTTAATCAATTCCCTGCCTGCATAATGATAATCTACTTGACAAAAACCATCAACTGGACCATCATTTCTCAATATTTAGCCTTCCTAAATCTTCCAAAAGAAATAAATTATTGTAACAAAATTGCAAAAAATGTAAAGTCAGAAACCCAAAAGAGAAAAATGCACTTTGCATTTCTCAAGCTGAAAGAACTGAAGAAGTAATTCAAGTTTTGAGTTGTAATACTGAAGGATTCTAGGGGCAAAAAATTGAATGATTCAAGAAATATCATAAGACAATGGAATTAATGTACAGAATTGCTCTTCCAAAAAGAATTGATCAACTACAGTATTGAAGGAAAAAGTACAACTTGAACTAAAGTCATTGGGAAAATTTTAGACTCCATGAATTTGCATAATGCAACTGTGATGTTTCAACAAATGGATACAAGTTTAGAAGATTTCACTCATGTATGCCAAAAAATTGGAAGGCAGCTAGCTGGCCAACCAAACGGTGTTGCTGATGTTGATTTGTTGTTGATAAGTGCCGAGTCAATTCCAACCCATAGCGATCCTGTATAGGATTTCCGAGGAGGAGCTGGTGAGCTTGAACCACCAACCTTGCAGTTCTAATGACTTTGCAATCTGGTGCATTAACCCACAGTGCCACACCAGGTAAGTCCTGTCAAATCAATTCCAGCTCATAGCAAACCTGTATAGATTTCCAAGGAGTAACTGGTGGATTTGATCCTCCAACCTTGTGGTTAACAGTTCAGTGCTTATCCTATGGTGCCAAACCAGGATTCCAACATACTGGTAAAGATCCATAATTGTGCCCATTTTAATAAGGGTGATTCAACAGAATGTGGATGTTATTTAATAATATTATTAATAGTATATGCAAGTGAAATTTAAAATTTAATAATATTATTAATAGCATGTTGTTGTTGTTATGTGCCATCGAGTCGGTTCCGACCCATAGCTACCCTGTATAGGGTTTTCGAGGGTGTAAATCTTTACGGGAGTAGAAAGCCTCATCTTTCTCCCACGGAGCAGCTGGTAGTTTCGAACCGCTGACCTTAAGGTTCGCAGCCCGATTCGTAACCACTACGCTACCAGAGCATATGCAAGGGTAATTTAAAAATTGTTTCAGAAATACATCATCAGAAAGCTGTCAAAAATTCAAATCTGATTCAGAAGAGGACATGGAATGAAGAACATCACTGATGATATCAGATAAGTCTTGGCAGAAAATAGAGAATACCAAAATATGTTGACCAGTGTTCTATTAGTTATGCAAAGGTATTAGACTATGTGGATGATACAAAATTATGGATAGCATTGTAAAGAATGGAAATTCCAGATAATTAAGTTCATGTAGAATTTGTATATAGACCAAGAGGCAGTCATTCTTACAGAGCAGGGGGATAATGAACGGTTTAAAATCAAGAAAGGTGTTAGGTTTATATTCTTTCACCATACTTATTCAATCTGTATGTTGAGCAAATAATCAGAGAAGGCAGACTATGTGAAGAGAAGTGTGGTGTCAGGACTGGAGGAAAACTTATTAACAGCCAGCAACATGCAGATGACACATTGTTTTCTGAAAACAAATAGTACTTGAATTACATACTAATGAAAATCAAAAATTACAGCCTTCAGTATGCATTACAGCTCAAAGTAAAGAAAACAAAAATTCTCAGAACTGGACCAATCAACATCATAATCAATGGATACAATAGTGAAGTTGTCAAGTATTTCATTTACTTAGATTCTCAATCAATGCTCATGGAAGGAGAAGTCAAGAAATCAAATGAATTTAAATTTGCAAATCTGATCCAAACAACCTCTTGAAAATATTATAAAGCATAGATGCGACTTTGATGACTAAGATGTGTCTGTCCCAATCCATGATATTTTCAATGACCTCATATGCATACAGAAGATGCACAATTAATAAGGAAGGCCAAAAAAGAATTGATGCCTTTAAATTATGATACTAGTGACCATTGGCTGCCAGAAGATCAAACAAATGTGTGTTGGAAGAAGTATAGCTAGAAGGCTCCTTAGAAGTGAGAATAGGGAGATTCATCTTACTTACATGGAATGTGTTATGAGAAGGAACCAATCCATATGGAAAGACATAATACTTGTATATAGGGTTGCTATGAATCAGGATACACTCAATGGCACCTAACAGCAACAACAAGCCTTCCAAGATACCTGTTACATTTATTAAAGAGGCGTCTATCAAGTCACAGAAGCAATGCTTTGGGGGCAAATCCTCAATTACTAATCCTGCTTATGACTTTCTACTCACTTTTCTATTGATAGAACTACTAGTGTTTGAAATTTTCTGTGGGGAATATGTTGTTGTTGTTGTTAGGTGCCATCGAGTCGGCACTGACCCATAGCAAATTTATGCACAGCAAAACGAAACAATGTCTCATCCTGGGCCAACGTCACTATTGCTGCCACGCTTGAGTCCATCGATGGTGCCACTTGGCCAATCCATCTTGTTGGGGATCTTCCTATTTTCCTCTGAAACTCCACCTTAACAAACATGATATCCTTCTCCAGTGACTGCTCCCTACTGACAATATGTCCAAAGTATGAGAGACGAAGTTTGGCCATCTTGGCCTCTAAGGAGCACTCTGGCTGCACTTCTTCCAAAATGGATCTATTGGTTCTTTTGGCAGCCCATGGCACTTTCAATATTCTCCTCCAACACCATTACTCAAACGCTTCAATTCTTCTATGTTCTTCCTTATTCATTGTCCAGCTTTCGCATGCATATGAGGTTATTGAAAATACCATGGCTTTGGTCAGGCGTACCTTAGTCTTCAAGCTGACATCTTTGCTTTTTAACACTTTAAAAAGGTCTTGTACAGCAGATTTGCTTAATGCAATACGTTGTTTGATCTCTTGACTGCTGCTTCCATGAGTGTTGATAGTTGATCCAAGAAGAATGAAGTCCTTGACAACTTCAATCTTTTCTTCATTGATAAGAAAGTTGTTTATTGGTCCAGTGGTGAGGATTTTTGTTTTCTTTACATTGAGATGTAATCCATACAGAAGGCTGTGCTCTTTGATCTTCATCAGTAAATAAATGTTTTAAGTCCTCTTCACTTTAAGCAAGCAAGGCTGTATCATCTGCATATCGCAGGTTGTTAATGAGTCTTCCTCCAAACCTGATACCATGTTTTTCTTCATATTTTCTTCTTGGATAATTTGCTCAGCATACTGGTTGAATAAGTATGGTGAAAGAATACAACCCTGTCGCACACCTTTCTTCATTTAAAACCATTCAGTGTTCCCATGTTCTGTTTGAACAACTGCTTCTTAGTCCAGGTACAGATTCCTCATGAGCACAATTAAGTGTTCTGGAATACTCATACTTAGCAATGTTGTCCATAACTTTTCATGATCCACACAATCGAAAGCTTTTGCATAATCAATAAAGCACAGGTAAACATCTTTCTGATATTCTCTGCTTTCAGCCAAGGTCAATCGGACATCAGCAATGATATCCCTCATTCCACAGCCTCTTCTGAATCCAGATTGAACCTCTGGAAGTTCTCTGTCAATGTATGATTGTAGCCATTTCTCTATTACCTTTAGTAAAACTTTACTCGCTTGAGATATCAAAGGGATTGTCCGATGATGTCCGCATTCCATTGGGTCACCTCTCTTTGGAATGGGCACAAATATGGATCCGTTCCAATCAGCGGCCAGATAGTTGTCTTCCAAATTTTTTGGCAGAGATGAGTGAGTGCCTCCTGTGCCACTTTCTTGAAAAATTACAATTTTTATTCCATCAATTCCTGGTGCCTTCTTCTTTGTCAATTCCTTCAATGCACCGTGGACTTCCTCCCTAAGTATCATTGGCTCTTAATCATATGCTACCTCTTGAAATGGTTGAACATTAACCATTTCCTTTTGGTACAGTGACTCTGTGAATTCCTTCCATCTTTTCTTGATGCTTTCTGCATCACTCAATAATTTGCCCAGAATATTTTTCAGTGATGAAAGTCGAGGCTTGAATTTTTTCTTCAGTTCCCCCAGCTTTAGAAATGCTGACCGTGTTCGTCCTTTTTGGTTTTCTGATTCCAGATCTTTGCACATTTTATTATAATATTTGGCTTTATCTTCTCGACCTGATCTTTGAAATTTTCTGTTCAGCTGTTGGACCTCCTCATTTCTACCATTTGCTTTAACATCTCTACACTGGAGAGCAAGTTTCAGTGTCACCTCTGACATCCATTTTGACCTTTTTCTTCTTTCTTGTCTTCTCAATGACTTTTTGCTCTCTTCATGTATGATGTTCTTGATGTCATCCCACAACTCTTCTGGTCTTCGGTCTTTAGTGTTTAATGTATCAAATCTGTTCTTCAGATGATCTCTAAATTCAGGTAGGATATATTCAAGGTCATATTTTGACTCTCATGGACTTGTTTTCATTTTCTTCAGCTTCAGTTTGAATTTGCATATGAGTAATTGATGGTGTGTTCCACAGTCTGCCCTTGACCTTGTTTTCACTGATGATATGGAGCTTTTCTATCTTTTCTTTCCACAGATGTAATCAATTTGATTTCTATGTATTCCATCTGGCGAGGTCCATGTGTATAGTCATCTTTTCTTTCCACAGATGTAATCAATTTGATTTCTATGTATTCCATCTGGCGAGGTCCATGTGTATAGTCATCTTTTCTTTCCACAGATGTAATCAATTTGATTTCTATGTATTCCATCTGGCGAGGTCCATGTGTATAGTCATCTGTTATACTGTCTAAAGAAGGTATTTGAAATGAACAAATCATTGGTTTTGCAGAATTCTATTATGCGTTCTCCAGCATCATTTCTATCACCAAGGCCATATTTTCTAAATACTGATCCTTCCTCTTTGCTTCCAACTTTTGCATTCCAATCACCAGTAATGATCAATACATCTTGATTGCATGTTTGATCAATTTAAAATTGAAGAAGTTGGTAGAATTCTTCTATTTCATCCTCACTTTAGTGGTTGGTGCGTAAATTTGAATAATAATGGTGTCAACTGGGCTTCCCTGTAGGTGCATGGATAGTATCCTATCACAGACTGTGTTGGATCTCATGACTGATCTGGATATGTTCTTTTTGACAATGAATGCAACACCATTCCTCTTCAATTTGTAATTCCCGGCATAGTAAACCATGTGGTTGTCAGATTCAAAATGGCCAATACCTGTCCATTTTAGCTCACTAATGCCTAAGATATCAATGTTTATGCATTCCATTTCATTTTTGACAACTTTCAATTTTCCCAGATTCATGCTTTGTACATTCCATGTTCTGATTTTCAATGGCTGTTTACAGCTGTTTCTCTTCATTTTGAGTTGTGCCCCATCAGCAAATTAAGGTTCTGCAGGCTTTTCTCCCACAGGCTTTACTCCATTCATGTTATTAAGGTCAACTCTACTTTGAGGTAGCAGCTCTTCCCCAGTTGCATTTTGAGTGTCTTCCAACCTGAGGGGCCATTTTCTGGCACTATATCTGACAGTGATTCTCTGCTTTTCATAAGGTTTTCAGTGACTAAATATTCGGAAGTCATTCATCACTCTTTCTTCCTAGTCTGTCTTTGTCTGGAAACTCATCTGAAACCTGTTCACCATGGGTGGCCCTGTTGGTTATTTAAAATACTGGTGGCATAGCTTTCAGAATCATAGCAACACACAAGCCACCACAGTATGACAAACTGACAGACAAGTGATGGCTGTTTGGTTTTAAGTCTGGAATATAGGGATGAATAAAATCACATTTTGTAATCAGATCTATATTTTCTATTGTTGTTGTTGTTAAGTGCCATCGAGTCGGTTCCGACCCATTATAACCCTGTATAGGGTTTCCAAGGGGATGCTGGTGAGCTTGAACCACCAACCTTGCAGTTCAAATGGCATTAACCCACAGCGCCATACCAGGACTCCACATTTTCTATTATGACATAGCAATTGTTATTGTTAAGTGCCATTGAGTCAGTGCTGACTCATAGCAACCCTATACAAAACAGTAAGAAGCACTACACGGTTCTGCTCCAACTTCACAATCATTGCTACACCTGAGTCCTTTGCTGCTGCCACTGTGCCAATTTATCTCATTGGAGGTCTTCCTCTTTTTCTCCAACCTTCCACTTTACCAAACATAATATCCTTTTCCAGGGACTGATCCCTTCAGCTAATATGTTCAGAGTATGAGAGATAAAGTCTGGTCATCCTGGTTTCCAGGGAGCACTCTGACTGTACTTCATGCAACAACAGATCTGTGTTGGAAGAAGTGCAGCCAGAGTGCTCCTTGGAAGCCAGGATGGCCAAACTTTGTCTCTTATACTTCAAACATACTGTCAAGAGGGACCAGTCACCAGAGAAGGATATCATGTTTGGTAAGGTAAGGGTCAGAGAAAAAGAAGAAGACCCCCCCAGAGAGATAGATTGGTAAAGTGGCAGCATCAATGGGCATAAGTGTGGCAACAATTGTGAAGTTGGCCCAGGATTGGACAGTATTTCATTCTGTTGTGTATAGGGTCACTATGTATTGGTACTGACTCAATGGCACCTAACAACAACAACAAAAAAGTGCTTGATGGTATGTGAGTTTCTTTACCACTCTGAGCCTTGACTTCCATTCTGTAACATAGTGCTGCTATTCACCACCATTGCCTATTGTGGGAATTAAATGAAGGATAAGTATTTAGCATTGCATCTCACACATGGCAGAAGCTCTTTAAAAAAAAAGGCCAGAAAATTTCTGCCTTCTTTTATGTGTTCTGAGGAGGAAAGGAAGAGGAAGAAAGAAGAGAAGAAAGTCTATCACAGTCTGTCACAGCACAATGTACCAACATATTATGATCCCCTAAGATTTGTATATTATATAGTAACTGACTTCCTAATACAGAAATACAAAATAGATTAAAAATCCTATCTTAAGGCAGGTATGAGACTTCCATCACAGCATCAGGTGTCCAACAGGTTCCATTGCATTTCATTCAGGCTTGTGTTCAGGCACATCCAGACTCAAAGGCAAAATATTTTCTGAACAGCTTAAAAGGATTTTTTTTTTAAATACTCTTTATCTGTCATCTCTAATGTGTGAGCTGAAAGATTCCATGATTTTCTCCCTTTCTCATTCACTCTAGATGTGCCATGTTCCAAACTATGATATATTTATCCTATATGCATTTCTTCTGTATGATTATTTTTAATGATCAATTCATTTCTGCATATGTAATCAGAGAAAGAACTTCAAACAAGCTTTGAAGTCTAAGCTGGAACAACCTGAAAAATTCAAAACAAGCTAGTGATCAAGGTCAGCAGCAGGCCAGTGTGATCACTGTTTATCACTTGGACATTTATATAAAATAAAAAAGAGGGTTAATCAGTTAATGAATCTGACACAGCAACACCTGGAGAGGCAGATGAGAACAAGACTCTGAGCAAGTTTAGTAGCCAAGGAAACATTATAAACAAGCAAGGTCATTGACTACATATTCCTCCTTTTCTCCATAAGATTTGTACTTCCTATGAATATTATCATTTAAGAGTGCAATTATTTCTAGCTCTGGGAAGCTTGCATACCTCTAGTGGGATACTAGCATAAATGAAGATTTAATAGCTCTTCACCTGCAGCACATGTGCAGATAAATTGTACCAGACTTCAAAGAAGTTGAAGAGTCTCAATGTGTTTTAAATGGAACAGCTGGTTCAGTCAGTGTTCATTTGCTGAACGGCTTCTGTAATGCCCAGTTTGAGCTGACAAAAATAAAAAACAAACACTTTCCAAAAAGGTGGTTACACTAAAGCATTCAGGCAAGAAACCTCATTCTGGGAGATGCCTGCCCTCTCACTGTGGTAAATACTAGGAAAGACTGCTACCAGAAAGAAGAATGATGCAAATCAACACATGCTTTCCAAATGGCATAGCAACTGTCCTTTGCTACTAGCTCAGGTTGTTAAGCAAGATCTGGCCCAGAACCAGAGTTGTTTACCTTCCATCTTCCTTGGAATTAAATGAATACCTACTTATTCATGATGCATTTTGGTCCTGTCCCATCAAGAGGTACTTGCTGCTGCTACTGTAGGCTCCGACTCGTAGCAAGCCTGTATAGGGTTTCCGAGGCTATAACTCTTTATAGGAGATGAAAGCCTCATCTTTCTCTAGTGGAGTAGCTGGTGGATTTGAACTGCTGACCTTGTGGTTAGTATTCCAATGCTAATTAATAGCCCACTAAATTAACAAGGATTCTTGACAGGTAGTTAGCAGTCTGTTTCTTTCATTCATTGAGAATATACATTCTGGATCATTGTATCTACTGCACCAAATCTGTATGTATTCTGTTAAGAAGAAGAATGAGAAAGAAAATCTTATTTAGGAACAGATGTGGGAGAAAACATATCACAAGCCAACAAATTGCAATCCTTACTCACAGAATTATTCCAATGAGTGGAAGCATGTATTATGGGAATAACATATGTTTCACATAAACTGTTACCTTTGTTTATATGCATTGACCTAAACATTCCTTCTTTCCCATGTAAGTTAAAGTTAGGTAATTTATAAATGAACTGTTAAACGGTTTCTAGAGATCCTTTATTGTGTCATACCCACTAGTCATAATGATCTTAATTCTTATTCTAACCCAAAAATTCCCAGTAAAAGAAAAAGGAAAATTATACCTATATAAAGCATTTGCTCACATCTAACCTCCTAAACTAATAAAACAATAAACAAGAATTCATGTTTCACAACCACCTGCTCTCATACTGTCGTGCTTGAATTTTGACTTTGTCTTCCATTTTTATATCATTTCCCATCATTTGGTTTTCTCTTTTGAGTGGGTAAACTAAACGACTTTAATGACTATCTCTCTCCACTACAAAAGTCTTGCCATATATTTCAAGGTAAACACCTTGTCCAAAGTCACCTCAAGTTCCCATGATGGAGCAGGGGAGATTTTTTTAATTTCCATGATCATATGCAAATAGTTACCCAAACCTTCAGTCTAGAATGGTGGTGGTCTGTTATGGAGTTGGTTCCGATTCATTGCAACCCTGCATAGGGTTTCTGAGGCTAAATCTTTACAAGATCAGAAAGCCTCCTTTTTCTCTGGCAGAACATTGGGAAGATTCAAACAGCTGACCTTGAGGGTAGTCAGACAACTCGTAACCATTATGCTACTAGAGCTTCTTTCAGCCTAAAACATACTCTTCTAAATTTTACTCCTTGAGAAAAAGAGCTCCTTTAAATGATGGGCATTATAAAATGGTATTCTTATTGAGAATATACTTTAGCATTACTTTAAGAGAAAACAAGTGACACTATGTTTCCTATTGACGATCTGAAATCTATAAGCTAGTAGTTTTATACTTGATATTCAGCACAACCTGATGACCCAAAAACTACTGGGGAATTATTATGATTGACTTAATAGCTTAAGTCAGTGGCTTCCAATTTCTACCCATTACTGGTTCTATTCTCATAGCCTATCTTTACACCTTTATTTTTTATCATTACCAAGCCATCAGCCATGGATGAAGAACCCAAAATTAAAGTAATAAGGAATTACATACCACTATTATTTTTTAATTACTAATGGTTTCTGCTTGAGTGAAATAAATTTTATTTTATATGAAACTCAATAACACCACACTAGTCTGGAGCTTCAGTGCTATGCTTTACTTACTGGAAGTCTAGTTCATTAGATTTTTGGATTTCAACTCAGAACACCTAAACTCCACTTTTGAGATCTACCACTGGGTTATTACACAATCATGTCTAAGTCAGCTGAAATCCATTAGACTTTTAATTTTTCTGCTTTTTGTCCACTTGTAAAACAGCGATAATCCAAATTCCTCAAATCATAAGCTTCATTTTAGGAATTATGTTCAAGCTTTGTGTCTATAAGCCTTAAATTTCTACATAGTTGTTCTCAAGGGTAACAAATAATTTGGCCAATTTTTAACTTTTACTATATATTTAACACTTCAGGAATGTATAAGAAATAGCTAACTCACATGTATTAGATATCATATTTTAGCACATTTTGTAAACTGTCTTCCAAATCATTGCCTGGTTCATTCACTCTTGTGTGCATAGGTCAGTATTAAGTTCTTTCTACAAAATCTGTGAGTGCAAGTGATCTCCCTTTAAATAGTTATGTAGATTTGCCCTAAGAAGCCCAGATGACTTGGAAGAAAAAAACAAGCAGTCTGCTCTCTTAAAAATTATAGCCCAACTAAATGGGACAGAGGTAAATAGTGATGCATGCTCAACCTTGGAACAACAGGGCTCTGTGATACAGGGATCAAGGTATAGTTTGAAGAAGGGAAACAATTATAAGATGCTCGACTGTCTTATGTATATTGGTTTCCCTTGTTTACTACTGTAAAATGGAAACTTGAGTTGGATAGAAAGGAATGTCAGCAAACATGATTACAGAAAGCTTGTAAGCCTGTCTTCAGCCTGCAACTGATTGGAATACCTAAAAGGGGTTCTACAACTTGCCCAGTGAAATAGACATCCTGTGGAGCCGTTGCTTTGTATAGGACCTTAGGTGGAATCCTGAGTCCCATCGAGAACCTTCTGAGGTGGGACATTCCCACTAGAAAGGACAAGCAGGCTAGCCTAGAAAAGCTAGAGTGACAGAAGATACATCTTCAAAGAAAGATCATCAGGAAAAACACAAAAACTACAAGAATAAGCAAGTTGTTTGCAGGGAAGCCATCAAGGCAAGTAATCAAGTCCCTTCAGGACAAACCCCCACCTAAGACTGAAATTCAAAGGGAACACATAAGCAGGCATGTAAGCTTTCTG
Organism: Chrysochloris asiatica; assembly: GCF_000296735.1. Classification (NCBI taxonomy): domain Eukaryota; kingdom Metazoa; phylum Chordata; class Mammalia; order Afrosoricida; family Chrysochloridae; genus Chrysochloris; species Chrysochloris asiatica. Next base: position 2,124,261 of record NW_006408746.1, on the reverse strand, counting down.
GTGCCCATTTTGGTCTACTGGTGAGTGGAAGAGGGGGAAAGGCAGCAATGAAGAAATGGGCTGAGTTCAACCACGTTCCACAGAATCCCATTACCCTGAAGATAAGAGAGAAAAGAGGAAAGAGGCTGGTCCGAAGTGTGGTGAGACCTGGAAACACCTGAGCCTATGGGCAGGGACATAGCTATAGAGGGCTATAGATGAGAGTGAGGCATCCAACTGATATGAAGTGAGAGGAATCACACAAGAACACCCAAGTTGCAGATAATACCCATTTGACCTAGCTTTGATGGCTTGATAATCAGAACTTGACTAAAGGAAGACAAAAAAAAAAGGAACAAAACAAATTTTTGATAAAGGAAACGAGGACTAATTGTTACAATTTGATGAACTTGACCTACATTCATGGAGGTAGTAACTCTAAATACCAACAGAGAGGGAAGGAGTCTTCACATCAAGTATCAATGCTATTTCCTCTGTACACAGTGTGGATAGGGATGGGTAACTTAGACATTGGCTACCTAAAATGAGAGGGTGATAAATGCTCGAAGTGACTGGCTTACAAGGTTTCAAGAGGGAGTTTAATTTAAAAGTGGGAGGGGAAAATAGAGTCTCCACTGAATAGTTATCATCTTGTCTAGATGAATCTGGTTAAAAGAGATGGGGATAAGATTCTTATGATTCAATAGTGAGTAATTGTTATGACTAATTGTGACTGTCACAATTGTAAAAGCCTAAGTTTTATAACAAAAATAGGGAAGTAGTCTATCTTACAGTCCAGAAACAGAGGACCCTGGGACCATCAAGGGAGAAGAGCACAGGCGGAATGCAGGACCTTATCCAGAGAAGCAGCGATACCAAAGATGGGGGCAGCTATGGGGACATGGAGAGAGGGAGCAGCTGAGGACTCTAGATTCATGGGAAGAGAGGGACTAAGAGATGGCAGCCAGGAGGCAGACTTGCAGAAGGTGCCCTTTGCAAGTATATATAATAAATTATTATATATGCCTGTATGTTTTTTTTTAAAAAAAGAACTAAAGTGAATAGAGAGAAATACTGATGGTACATGGAAGGGATTATAATCATTGCAATGAAACAATGTGTATAATTTGTTGAATGTAAAACTGATGATATGCCCTGTAAACTTTCACTCAATCCACAATAAAAACCTTAAAAAAAATAATTACAGCCCAAAAAACTCTATGAGGCATTTCTACTCTGCTGCATGAGGTTGCAAGAATTGTTGTATCTTTTCACCATGCTTATTCATATGCTTAGTAAATAATCCTAGAAGTATATTATATGAAGAAGATGTGGCATCAGAATTGGAAGAAAACTCATTAACAGTGTACAATTTGCAGATAACACAACCTTGCTTGCTGGAAGCAAGGAAGACTTGAAGTACTTACTGATTAAGATAAAAAACTATAGCCTTCAGTATGAACTGCACCTCAACATAAAGAAAAAAATTTCACAGTTCGACCAATAACTAATATTAATAAGTGGAGAAAAGATTGAAATATATTTCTTTTACTTGGATCCACAATCAATGTTCATAGAACTAGCAGTCAAGAAATCAAACAACATATTGCATTGGCAAATCTACCTCTTTAAAGTGTAAAAGAGCAAAGATGTCACTTTGAGGATTAAGGTGGGATTCACCCAAGCCATGACATTTTCAGTCTTCTCATATGCATGGGAAAGGTGGACAAAGAATAAGGAAGACTGGAAAGAATCAATGTATTTTAACAATAATATTGGAAAATATATTGACAGTATCACGGACTACCAAAAGAAGGAATATAACTGTTTTGTAAGAAGTATGACCAGGCTGCTTTTAGATGCAATTATGATAAGACTTCGTTTCTTGTACTTTGAACATGTTATCAGGAAGGATCAATCTCTGGAGAACAGCATCATATTTGAGAAAGTGGAAGATCAATGAAAAAGAGGAAAGGTCGCAATGAAATAAACTGACTGTGACAGCAACAGTGGGCTGACATAGAACACAAATGGTGAGGATAGTGCAGGATTGGACAATATTTCAATCTGTTTGTACATAGGATCACTATGAGTTGGAACCAACTGGGCAGCACCTAACAATAATAGCATACATGTGTGTGTATGTGTGTGTGTGGTATGTATATGAGAGAGCTTCAAAATGTGTATGAAAATATAACATTATTTTTATTACATTTTCCATGACCTTTTTGAAGCTTCTTATGTGTATGTGTATATAAACACTCACACATACACACATTCCTCACTTATTGACACAGCTATCTTCCAAAGGTCATTATTTGAAAATTAGTGTTATGGGAAAATGGAGAATGACCATATCAGATCACAAAATGAAGGAGAACTACATCATTACAGAACTGCCAAATACATCATTTCTTGTTGTTAACTGCTGCCGAGTCAGTTCCAACTCATAGCAACCCTGTATTGGACTTCTGAGGCTTTAAATCTTTGTAGGAGCAGAAAACTTCATCTTTTTCCTGCGAAGGAACTGGTGGACTTGAGCAAGCAACCTTGTGTTTCACAGTCCAGTGCTAATCATATGGAGCCACTGTGCTGCCCAATATATCATTGTCGTTTTTTGTTGCAGTTGTGTGTTGTCAAGTTGATTCTGACTCATAGTGACCCTGTACAGGGTTTGAACCACCAATCTTTATGTTAGCAGTCTAGTGCTTATCCTACAGCACCACAACAAGAGTCCAATACATCATTGCTCTTGTTGTTAAGTGCCATTGAGGTGATTCAAACTCATAGTGACCCTGTATAAGGTTTCCAAGGAGCAGCTGGTGAGCTTGAACCACTAACTTTGCAGTTTAAATAAACCTTGCAGTCCAGTGCATTAATCCACTGTGCCACACCAGGATTCTGCCAAATTACCCTTGAGAATCATGGCCCAGTCAAAACAACACAACCTTAACCATCACAGCCAGTGCTACTCTCACCTTCAACCTTGGTATCATTCTTGCTACATGTATGCCTTACTCTGCAAAATATATACTAGATATCTTATTATTGTCATTGTGCAAAGTATCAGATAATAAGATAGTGGGGAAGTGAAGTGTGTGTATATATATGTGTGTGTGTGTGTGTGAGTATATATATAGTGGTATTGTACCATGGAGTCTGTTTCAACTCGTAGTGACCCTGCATAGAGTCAGAGTTTCTGAGGCTGTAAATCCTTACAGGAGCAGAAAGCCTCATCTTTATCGCACAGAATGGTTGGTAGTTTCGAACTGCTGACTCGTAACACAGCCAGATGTAGATATTTGTGGGGAAATTCCATTTCATATATAGCCACAAGAGAGTAAGTCAAAAATTAATGCTACAAATTCACAGAAAACTCTATTAAACAAGCATATCAAAATGTGAAACTACAGTTTCTTGATGCATTGGTCATCTAGGTCTATACACTTCTGAAGGTTGTATTTCCATCTTTCCATGCCTTCCCCCCAAAAAAATTCTGAACTCCTTAATTTACACCATATCAAAACGGCAGTTTGGGCGTCCTCAAGAGACTCATAGCATGTGCCTTTTCAATGGTCTTTGAGTTTTGAAAACAAAAGGAAGTCTGAAAGGGTAAGATCTGGGCTGGTAAAAGGTTTCATTGGGTAAGGTTTCCCAGTGAAATAATCTTAGGACCTAGGTGTGCTCTGGAGTTGGATCTGACTCATAGCAATCCTGCATGGGGTTTCCGAGGCTGTAAATCCTTACGGGAACAGAAAGCCTCATCTTTCTCCTGAGTAACAGCTGGTAGTTTCAAACTGCTGACCCTGAGATTAGCAGCCCGATTCATAACCACTACACTACCAGAGCTCCTTAATCCTGGAACAGCACTTGCTATTGTCTAAAAATGAGCAGATGCATTCAGGTGCCTGAAAAAATTGCTTGTTGCAACTTTATTACCTTGTTTCTTACCAATGAAATTTTCCAATTCTTAAAACTTCTTGGTAATTAGTCCCCATGATTGTCCTGTGTCCTTCAAGAAAATCTATAAAAATTATTTGTTGTTTCTAAAATGCCATCAAGTCAGTTTCAACTCGTAGCAATCTTGTATAGGGTTTCTAAAGAGCCACTGGTAGGCTTGAATGCCCAGTGTTGTAGGTAACAGTCTAGTGTTTATCCTACAGTGCCACACTCTATCAAGATTACCCCTTGGGAATTCCAAAAGCAGTTGCCATAAACTTCTGAGCTGACTTTCTGCCTTGAATTAAACTGGTCCATTAGATCCCCTAAGAAGTCACTGTTATGACTAGGAATTTTTCAATGGTAGAACATGCATTACTGAGAGAATTTGTCAACAGTCATCATTGATCGCTGACATTTTTGAACTGGAATACTTGTAGCAATACTTTTTGACTTATCTTTTTATATGTGTGAGTGTGTGTCTGCATTGTTATATTAATAAATAAATATACATATATAAATATATTAGTATATATAAAATGTTGTTGTTAAGTGCTGTCAAGTCACTTCCAACCCATTGTGTTGTTGTTGTTAGGTGCCACTCAGTACCGACTCATAGCGACCTTATGCACAGCAGAACAAAGCACTGCCTGATCCTGGGCCAACCTCACTATTGTTGCCACGCTTGAGCCCATTGATGCTGCCACTTTGCCAATTCATCTTTCTGGGGGTCTTCCTCTTTTTCTCTGACCCTAAACCTTACCAAACATGATAGCTGGTCCATTAGATCCCCTAAGAAGTCACTGTTATGACTAGGAATTTTTTAAAGGTAAAACATGCATTGCTGAGAGAATTTGTCAACAGTCATCATTGATCACTGCCATATTTGAACTGGAACACTTGTAGCAATACTTTTTGACTTACTTTTGTGTATGTGTGAGTGTGTGTCTGCATTGTTATATTCAAGTCGCTTCCAACCCATTGTGTTGTTGTTGTTAGGTGCCATTAAGACACAGCAGAACGAAGCACTGCCTGATCCTGGGCCAACCTCACTATTGTTGCCACGCTTGAGCCCATTGATGCTGCCACTTTGCCAATCCATCTTGCTGGGGGTCTTCCTCTTTTTCCCTGACCTTAAACCTTACCAAACATGATATCTTTTTCCAGCGACTGGTCCCTCCTAAGAATATGTCAGAAATATGAGAGACGAAGTTTGGCCTTCCTGGCCTCCAAGGAGCACTCTGGCTGCACTTTTTCCAACACAGATTTGTTGGTTCTTTTGGCAGCCCATGGCACTTTCAATATTCTCCTCCAACACCATAACCCAAAAGCAACAATTCTTCTATGGTCTTCCTTACTCACCGTTCAGCTTTCACATGCATATGAGGTTATTGAAAATACCATGGCTTGGGTCAGGCACACCTTAGTCCTCAAGCTGACATCTTTGCTCTTCACAGTTTAAAAACGTTTTGTGCAGCAGATTTACCTAATGCAATACGTCGCTTGATCTCTTGACTGCTGCTTCCATGAGTTTTGATAGTTGATCCAAGAAGAATGAAGTCCTTTTCAATGTCAATCTTTTCTCCATTGATAAGAATGTTGTTTATTGGTCTAGTGGTGAGGATTTTTGTTTGCTTGACATTGAAATGCATTCCATACCTAAGGCTGTACTCTTCGATTTTCATCAGTACATATTTTAAGTCTTTTTTCACTTTTAGAAAGCAAGGTTGTGTCATCTGCATATCGCAGGTTGCTAATGAGTCTTCCTCCAATCCTGATGCCATGCTTTTCTTCATAGAACCCAGCTTGCCAGATTTTTTACTCAGCATACAGATTGAATAAGTATAGTGAAAGAATACAACCTTGTCGCACACCTTTCTTAATTTTAAATCCATATTCTGTTCGAACAACTGCCTCTTGGTCCATGTACAGATTCCTCATGAGCACAATTAAATGTTCTGGATACTCATACTTCACAGTGTTGTCCATAGCTTGTCATGATTCACACAACTGAAAGCCTTTGTGTAGTCAATAAAGCACAGGTAAACAACTTTTTTATATTCTCTGCTTTCAACCAAGATCCAATAGATATCCCTCATTCCATGATATCCCTCATTCCATGACCTCTTCTGAATCCAGCTTAAACCTCTGGAAGTTCTCTGTCAATGTATGCTTGCAGCCATTTCTGTATTACCTTTAGTAAAACTTTACTTACGTGGGATATCATAGATATTCCAACCCATAGCGACCCTATATAGGATTTCTATATATAGGAATGACTGGTAAATTGAACTGTCAACCTATGGTTCAGACAGCCTTAATCCAGCACATTAATCCACAGCACCAAACCGGGATTTACATTATTTCCATTATAAATATCATAGTGTCGTGAAGTTTTTTATATGACTTTTACATAGTGCATTATTCATATGATACAATATACATACACATTGTGTTTTGGAGTTCTACAGACTGTTTCAAGGAGCCCTGTGGTGTAGTGTTACATGGTTGGCTGTTAACTGCAACATGAGTAGTTCAAGACCACCTACGGGAGAAACATGAGGTTTTCTGTTCCAGTAAAGATTTACAACCACAGAAATCCTATACAGGGTCACTATGAGTCAGAACCGACTTGACAGCACACAACGATCACCACCAATATCACCGAATATTTCACTGATAAAAGTATTCAAATGCTAAAAAAAAATAATAATTTTCACTTCTATTCTAAAGATACAATAAATGATACCATTTGTAAACTATCCTGGTGGTAGTGTTGTTGTTAGATGCCCTTGAGTCAATTCTTACTCATAGGGACCTAATGCATAACAGAACAAAGCACTGCCTAGTCCTTTGCAAACATAACAATCTTTGTTACACTTCAGACCACTGATGCTGCCACTGTGTCAATCCACCTCGTTGGGGTCTTCCTCTGTTTCTCTGACCCTCCAACTTAACAAGCATGATGTCCTTCTTCTGGGACAGGTCCCTCTTGATATATGTCCAAATTATGAGAGACAAAGTCTCATCATCCTAGTTCTAAGGAGCATCCTAGCTGTAGTTCTTCCAAAATTTATTTGTTTGTTCTTGTGGCAGTCTGTGATACTTTTAATATTCTTCTCCAACACCATAATTCAAATGCATCAATTCTTCTACAGTCTTCTGTATACACTGCCCAACTTTCACATGCATATGAGATTATTGCAACTACCTGGGCTTGGGTCAGACACACCTTAGTCCTCAAACTGACATATTTGCTTTCTAACCGTTTAAAGAGCAGATTTGCCTAATCCAATGCATCATTTGGTTTCTTGACTGCTGCTCCCTTAAATGTTGAAAGTGGATCCAAGCAAAATGAAGTTTTTAACAAATTCAATCTTTTCGTCATTTATCTTGATGTTATCTACTGGTCCAGTTGTAAGGGTTTTTTTTTTTTTCTTTCTTTACATTGTGGTGCATCCCATACCAAAGGCTGTGGTCTTTGATCTTCATCAGTAAGTATTTGAAGTCTGCTTAGCTTTCAACAAACAAGGTTTTATATCTGCATATCACAGGCTGTTGTTAATGGGTCTTCCTCCAATTCTAATGTTATTCTTTCTATAATCCAGCTTCTTGGATCAATTGCCCAGCATACAGATTGAGTTAGTGTGGTGAAAGAATATAACCATGGTGCACACATTTCATTATTTTAAATTATTCAGTGTCCCCTTGTTTTATTGAAACGATTACCTCTTGGTCTTTGTATATGTTCCTCATGAATGCTTATTCTCTGCAATGCTGTCCATAGCTTGTCATGATCCACACAATTGAAAGCCTTTGCAGTCAATAAGCACAGGCAAACACCCATCTGGTATTCTCTGCTTTCAGTCAATATTCATCTGATGTCAGCAATGATATCTCTAGTTTCACATCCTTGTCTGAATCCAGCTTGACCCTCTACCAGTTCCCTTTTAATATACTGTTGCAGCCAATTTTGAATTATCTTTGCAAAGTTTTATTTGCATGTGATAGTAATGATATTGCTTGATTATTTCTACATTCTGTTGAATAACCTCTCTCTGGAATGGGCACAAATATGGATCCCTCCCAAACAGTTGCCCAAGTAACTGTCTTCCAAATTTCTTGGCATAGATGAGGGAGTGGATCCAGTTTGTTGAAAGATTTCAATTTGTATTTCATCGTTCCTGGAAACTTGTTCTTTACCAATGCCTTCTGTGCACTTTGGACTTGTACCTTCGGTTACAATTAGCTCTTGATCATATGCTACCTCTTGAAATGGTTAAACATCTGACATTTCTTTTTGGTACAGTAACTCTGCATATTCCTTCATTTTTCTTTTATGCTTTCTGCATCATTCAATACTTTCCCATAGAATCTTTTAATAATGCATGTCGAGGTTTGAAATATTTCTGCAGTTGTTTCATCTTGAGAAACGCTGAATATGTGCTTCAGTTTTGGTTTTCTAATTCCAGGTCTCTGCACATTTCATTATAATACTTGACTTTTTCTTCTCAAGTTGTCCTGCAAATTTTTCTGTTCAGCTCTTTTGCCTCATTTGTTTCATTAGCTCTAGTATCTCTATGCTGGAGAGAAAGATTTAGAATTTCTTCTGACATTCATTTTGGTCTTTTCCTTCTTTCTTGTCTTCCTTTTGATTTCTTCCTGCATGATATTCTTGATGTCATCCAACTCTTCTGGTCTTCAGTCATTAATGTCTAATGCATCAAATTTGTTCTTGAGATGATCTTTATATTAGGTAGACTATGTTTAAGGTCATATTTTCACCCTCCTGGACTTGTTTCAGTTTTCTTCAGAAAACTTGCATATGAGCTTCAGCCAGAACTTGCATATGAGCAGTTCATGGTCTGTTTCACCATCTGCACCTGGTCTTTTGTGGCTCATGATAGGGAATTTTTCCACTATTTCCACAGATATAGTCAGTTTGATTCCTTTCAATTCCATATGGTGAAGTCTGTGTGTATAGTCATTCTTTGTTGCTTTTGTTAAATGCCCTGGAGTTAGTTCTAACTCATTGACTCTATATAGGGTTTCCAAGAAGCAGCTGATGATTTTGAACCACTAAACTCGTGGTTTGCTGTCCAGTGCTGATCTTACAGCACCACATGAGAAGTCCAATAGAGTCAAAACAAATGCATGGTCCAACTTACATTTTAAAGATAACACTATCCTGTGATAAGTATTCCCACTGAAAGAAAAGAAAACTTAACTCATGCCAGCCTGAAACACAGATAGAACAGCACTCCAGAATCAAATGTATGGTAAGTGCATGAAACCAGAAAAATAAGGTTTGCAAGGCACAAAATTTTGACTTCGTCAGCTTCAGAAAGAATGTAAAATGTGCCTTAGAAAGCCCCCCAAACAAATTCATTGTTGTGGAGTCAATTGCAACTCATAATATCCTCATGTTTGTCAGAGGAGAACTGCTTCACTTTTTGCTGTAATCTTTATAAAAGCAGAAAATTGGGCCTTTTTTGTGGTATTCTAGATGGGTTTGTTGTCCATAGCTTGTCATGATCCACACAATCAAAAGCCTTTGGGTAGTCAATAAAGCGCAAAAAAATTATTGCTTTCTGATGACTTCCCAAAGGCATTAGATTGTATGGATCATGACAAGCTATGTATAACATTGCAAAGTATGAGTATTCTAGAACACTTAATTGTTCTCATGAGGAACCTGTACATAGACAAAGAAGCAGTTGTTCGAACAGAACATGTGAACACTGAATGGTTTAAAATTAGGAAAGGTGTGCAACAGGGCTGTATTCTTTCACCACACTTCTTCAATTTGTATGCTGAGCAAATAATCCGAGACGTTGGGTTATATGAAGAAAAATGTGCCATCAGGATTGGAGGAAGATTAATTAACAACCTGTGATACATGGCTAATACAACCTTCCTTGCTGAAAGCCAAGAGAACTTAAAATACTTACTTATAAAGATCAAAGACCACAGCCTATGGTATGGGTTGCATCTCAATGTTAAAAAAAAATCCTCACCACTGGACCAATAAACAACAATCTTATCAATGGAGAACAGATTGAAGTTGTCAAAGACTTCATTTTTCTTGGATCAACCATCAACACTTATGGAAGCAGCAGTCAAGAAATCAAATGACTTATTGCATTAGGATACACAAGACCTTTCTTTTAAAAGGGTTGAAGAGCAAAGATGTCAGTTTTAGGAGTAAGGTACACCTGACACAAGCCATGGTATTTTCAATAACCTCATATGCATACAAAAGCTGGACAGTGAATAAGGAAGACAATAGAAGTGATGCATTTGAGTTATGGTGTTGGAGGAGAATATTGAAAGTACCATGGGCTGCCAAAAGAAACAATAGACCTGTATAGGATGAAGTACAACCACAGTGATCCTTGGACTCAAATATTGCCAGACTTTGTCTCTCATACTTCAGACATATTGTCAGAAGGGACCAGTCACTAGAGAAGGATATAATGTTTGTTAAGATAAAGTGTCAGAGAAAAAGAAGAAGACCCCAGCAAGATGGATTAGCAAAGTGGCAGCATCAATGGATTCAAGTTTAACAATGATTGTAAGGTTGTCCCAGAAATATTTCGTTCTGTTGTGTAAAGGGTCTCAATAAGTCAGTGCTGACTCTATGGCACCTAACAACAACAACAACAGATGGGTTTGAACTGCCAACGTTTGTTTACTTATTATTGTTGTTAGGTGCCATCGAGTTGCCACTGACTTATAACGACCTTATGCACAGCAGAACGAAACAATGTCTGATCCTGGGCCAACCTCACTACTGTTGCCAAACTTGAGTCCATCAAAGCTGCCACCTGGCCAATCCATCT
>NW_006408746.1:2089534-2100720 GCF_000296735.1 Chrysochloris asiatica | reverse complement strand
GAAAGGAATAGTCAGAAACATCACACTAGAAGGCTTGTAAGTCCGTCTTCTGCCTCTAACTGATTGGAATACCTAAAATGGGGCAACAGTGTACCCAGTGAACGAGGCTTCCTGCGGAGCCTTTGCAATACAAAAAACTATAGGTAGAAACCAGAACCACATCCAGATCACCAAAGATGAGAAATCTCCACTTGAAAGGACGAGATGACCAGCTGGAGCGGTGAGAAGAACAAAAGATATGTCTCAAATGAAAGACCTACAGGAAAAATACGAAACAATGGAGGCAGATGGACTGTTACTACAGGAACAAATGGGTTGCTTCCTTAGGAGACAATGGGGCAGTTGGTCGGGTCCTACCAATGCAGGCCCCCTTCCAAGACTGAGACCCAGTGGAAATGCACACTCGGATTGGTGACCACACACATCACCGATGGGGAGAAGTGGGGTAAAGGAAGCAATGAAGCGGCGAGCTAAGCCTTACAATATTCAGTGGGCTTCTGTGCCGGCTGATAGGAAGAGAGGGCATGTGCACAAGAACATCCACACTTGCAGATGGTACCCACGTGACCGTGACCAGATGACTGGATGATCAGAGCTCAACCAGGAGAAGAAAGGGGGGGAGGAGGGGAAGAGGTTGAGCTGATTCAATCTGATGAACTTGACCTATGCCTACGAATGCTGTGACTCAAAAGAGGTAACAAATCCTTACAGCAAGAAACATTCCCACCCCCTCCACACATAGAGTAGACAGAAATGGGCAACTTGGACATTGGATACCCAAATGGAGAGGGAGGGACTACAAAGGCAAGATGTGACTGGCTTACAAGCTTTCAAGAGGGAACCTAGAGCTAGGGGGCATAGAGGAAGGCAGAATCACCAGTGAGTACTATCCAATCTGTCTAGGTAGAGCTGATGAAATGAAATACAGATGGGTTACTCGCGATACTGTAGTGAATAATGGTTATCAAGACGGATTGTGAGGGTTGGAAATGCAACGGTAAACGTTTTGTAGCAAGGAAGGGAGTGATTATTTCTCCAATCTAGGAGTGAAGGTCTCTGGGACCACCAACAGAGAAGAACCAAGAGCAGGACCCTACCCAGAGAAGCAGAGATGCCTGAGATGGAGACAGAGACGATGACGTGGAGTGATGAAGCGGCTGTGGACTTTGGATCCAGAGAGGGAGAGGGACTGTGGGCCAAAGACTGGGGGGTGGGGAGGGGGAAGGGTAGAGAACGGGTTTCTAGGATATACCCTTTGGTCGGAAGATGAGCCATGGAGGAAATTGGAACCATGGCAATGAAATTATATACGATGGAATGAATGTAAAACTAAAGCTCTCTCATGTAAACTATCATATAATTCACAATAAAACATTAAAAAAAAAAAAAAAAGGAAATGTATTTATTTGCTTAAGCAAAGAAACAGTATCTGGAACAGCTGCTGTAATAGGAGTCATGACCTGGTTAAGTTTACAATAATCTACTGTTATCCACCAAGATCCATCTGTTGTTGTGGGGGTTTTTTTGTTTGTTTTTGGACACAGTATTTCTTTAGTTGAAATGTTAACAATTAAACATATATACATATATATAAATATTCTGTGCATTCAGAGATAGTGTTATATAAAGGTAAATTTATATTATCAGAGAAATAAAGTTGCTATTAATCACTTTCAACCTAGCAATTAAGAAAAACAAAAAGTCATGTAATAAAATATTAACATTTCTATAACAAAATCAATTTTTGTTTTTACCACATACCAGAGCTATTCTTACCATTCCTGAACCTTGAACCATGAAAGCTCAGATAAACCTGAATTACCAATTTGTTTTCTTCATAATCTCCTACATGAGTTTTAAGCATTTTAAATGACGCCATGCAGTATGAGTCAGACCTTTGTCTTTCCTTGGTTAAAAAGACTCTTAACAGACATCCATCACCATCATGTTGTTGTTGTTGTTGTTAGGTGCCATCAAGTCAGAACCAACTCATAGCGACCCCATGTACAGCAGAACTAAACAATGTCCAATCCTGAGCCAATCCCACCACCGCTGCCACACTTGATGCCATCAATGATGCCACCTGACTGATCCATCTCATTGGAGGTCTTCCTCTTTTTCTCTGACCCTCCATTTTACCCAGCATGACATCTTTCTCCAGTGACTGTTCTCTCCTGACAATATGTCCAAAGTATGAGAGACGAAGCTTAGCCATCCTGGCCTCCAAGGAGCACTCTGGCTGCACTTCTTCCAAAACAGATCTATTGGTTCTTTTGGCAGTTCATGGCACTTTTAGTATTCTCCTCCAACACCACAACTCAAAGGCATCAATTCTTCTACAGTCTTCCTTACTCACTGTCCAGCTTTCAGATCCACATGAGGCTATTGAAAATACCATGGCTTGGGTCAGGCGCACCTTAGTCCTCAAATTGACATCTCTGTTCTTCAACATTTTAAAAAGTTCCTGTGCAGCAGATTTAACCAATGCAATACGTTGTCTGATCTCTTGACTGTTAGGTTCAGTCAAGTCGATTCTGACTCATAGTGACCCTGTATAAGGTTTCCAAGGAGCAACTGGTGAGTTTGAATCACCAAAATTGCAGTTCAAACCGACCTTATGATCAAGTGCTTATCCTACAGCGCCAGACCAGTGCTCCACCTTCATGTTACTTATCGTCAATTAACTCTATTGCCTTGACATAAGATGGCAGTATAAGGCAGTGTGCACTGATGATAAAGAATACTTTCAGTGCTTTTTTGCAACTTCATTACTTCATCCATGAGCATTAAACACTCAGAGGTTTGGTAGCGCAGTGGTTACAAATCGGGCTGCTAACTTCAAGGTCGGCAGTTCGAAATTGCCAGTTGCTCCGCGGGAGAAAGATGAGGCTATCTGCTCCCATAATGCAGCCTCGGAAACCCTGTGCAGAGTAACTATCTATGAGTAGGAACCAACTCCATGGTACCTAACAACAACAACAAGTAAACATATTCTAAGAAAATCTGGACTGACAAAATATTTCCAAATGAGTTAATGTTTTTTTTAGTTTTTATTGTGAGGTTTACATTGGAGAACATCAGTTCCACATTCATCCCATCGCACTTCATTTTATTGCAATGATTACAGTCCCCTCTATGCCCCCGCCACCCCATCCCCATCCTCAGCCATCAGCACACAGCTCCTCTCCCTCCCTGAGTTCAGTGTCCCCAACTTCTCCATCTGTCCACGTCATCTCTGTCTCCATCCCTGGCATCACTGTCTTTCTGGGTAGGGTCTAGCTCTGCACTCCTCTCATCTCATGGTCCCAGGAAACTCTGCTCCTGGACTGCAAAATCAATCACTCCCCTCCTTTTGTCAAAAAACATCTACCTCTATTTTTCCTACCCTCACAGTCAGTCCTGATGGCAATTATTCACTATTGTACCACAAGAATCTTATCCCCATTTCCTTACACCAGCCGTGTCCCAACAGATTGGAAATCATTCAGTGGTGATTCTACCTTCCCCCACCCCATCTGGAACTAGGCTCCCTCTTGAAAGCTTGTAAGCCAGTCACATCTCACCTTTATAGGCACCCCTCCCCCATTTTGGGTAGCCAATGTCTAAGTTGCCCATCCCTGTCAACCCTGTGTACCAAGGGGGTGGGAGTGATCCTTGCTGTAAATATTTTTCCCTTTTTTGAGCTACTACATCCATAAGTATAGGTAAAGTTCATCAAATTATAGCAGGTTACTCTTTTTTTTTTTCCCCTCTTCTTTCTTCTTCTAGTTGAGTTCTGATCATCCAGCCATTGAAGCCAAGTCCAGTGGGTACTATCTGCAAGTATGGGTGTTCTTGTTCATCTCCCCTCACTTCATATCAGCTGGACACTTCACTCTCTACTCTAGTCCTCTGTGGCCATGTCACTGCCTCTGGAGGCCAGGAGTCCCCAGGTCTTGCCATACTGCTGGCGATCCAGGTATCCACCTGGGTTCACAGGGGTCTATTGAATGTGGTCGGACTTAACTCGCAACTTCATTGCGGTTTTTTCTCCCTCTTCTCCCTATCGGTGATGAATGTGGTCACCAGCCAGACCACCTGCCTGCTCATGTATTCCTCTTGAGTCTTAGTCTTGGAAGGGAGTTTGCTCTGAGGGGTGCTGACCACTTGCCTTGATGGCTCCTGGGCGAACAGCTTACTTGTTCTTGTAGTAATTAGACTGCTGTTTTGTTTCGGATTTTTCCTGCCGGTCTTTCTTTCACATAATATCTTATGTTCTTCTAGCAGCTAAAGGCTGGTCTACTTGTCCTTTCCAGTGGAAATTTCCTACCTCAGATGATTCTGGATGGGGATCTGGATTCTATCTATGGTTTTATGCAATGTAAAGGCTCCACAGGAAACCTCTTTCACTAGGCAACTTCTAGCCCCCTTTAAGATATTCCAGTCAGTTGTAGGCTGAAGAAGGACATACAAGCTTACTGTAGTGATGTTTCTGACTATTCCTTTCTACCCCACCCCCACCCCAAGTGTCTATTTTACAATAGTAGGCAAGGAAAACCAAGATTCAAAAGACAGCTAAGCATCTTAACGTTATTCCCCTCTTTTACCCCTTCAAACCATGTTGTCTGGCTTTTATAAGAAATTAAATCTGTTTTTATATATTGAGCTGTGAATATTCGTGGGTCCTAGATATACTCTTCACTTTCCCTTCCCATCCTTTCCTTTCCGTGTGTATTCATTTGCCTGCAAGAGATAAGCTGTAGATAACCTATCAAGCTGCCCCTCTAAATTATGCAATTGTAACTTCCCAAAGTAAAGTACAAGAAAGATCTTATGCTGTTACAATTATTCTCCTTTTATTCCCCAATAAGGGAACAATGTGAAAGAGTGAAGAGTAGTCGCTTTATTATGTGCTTTTAGAACTCAGAAATAATTCAAGAATATTAACCACCTACTTGGGTCCCTCCCATATCTATTCATCTAACAGTCAAGAGCAATCAGCTTAAACTAGTAGTCCTATGACACCAATCACTATTGTGTACAGACAATTGAATTCAGCAGGACTCAATTATTGCAAATGACATTGTAATTATTCTTAAGTCATTAGCTGTATTGTGTTAGATTAATTTTTCCTTAGAGTTTCACACAACTGATCCTACTTTTAAAATGCATTTTTTAATTATAAAATTCAGTGTCATTTTGCTTCTTATATCACTTTTACATTATATAATTACTTAAACGATACTATAGCCAAACGATGTGTATACAAAAATATGAGTAAACCACAAAGAAAACTTTAATTTTCCTATTATTAAATGTCATTTGATAGACACCTTTTTTTTCTTCATATAAATTCTTCCGTAAGTGGACCAGAGACAAACATTTCAGTACAATTTAGTTGACTAAAACTACGGGCAATTGGTACTAATTTATGGACAAATTCAGGAAGCAAAATTATCCCAGTAGAATAGCCAAGAAACTGGATTATTTAGGTACTAACTCTCATCAGTCATGGTTGATGGCTGCTTCTGGGGAGGTATTAATCCCCTAATTTCTGTCCTGCTGTCTGCACAGACAAAGCAGTGTTCTACAGCTTCAAAAGAGTGCTCTTGGGCTGAAAGGTGCAGATACTGGAAGTTGGGAGCCTGCTGGTGAGGACTAAAGTGATAGGGCCTACAATATAGGGGAGGGATATTAACAAATTGTCTGCAGATGATGTATCCAAAATAAAAGAAAAAAATATCAGAGTTCAGAAGTCATCTTAGAAATCCAGTGAGAGTAATATTAAAAGTCTTCTATCAACAAAAGCCTGAGATGCACTCTTTTTTATCATTTTAATAACGATTGCTGGCTGCCATTTATTATGTAGTTACTAAGTTAGTACTGTACTAAGTACTTAATAGTGGTTCTCTAGGATAAGCACTCAAGGTTGGTTTGAACCACAAGGTTGGAAGCTCAAACTCACCATCCATTCCTTGGAAACCCTATGCAGGGTCGCTATGAGTAAGAACTGACTAGAGTCCTGGTATGGCACTGTGGGCTAATGCGTCAGACTGCAAAGTCATTTGAACTTCAAGGTCGGTAGTTCAAGCTCACCAGCTGCTCCTTGGAAACCCTATGCAGGGTCACTATGGGTTGGAATCGACCCAACAGCACTTAAAAACAACAACAACAGAGAGCGCTTAGCAACAACAACAACAGCAATCTCATTTAATGTTCACAAAAAACTATTGTAATCATCACCAATTTATACATGAAGAAACTGGAATTTAGAGGGATTAAGTAATTTACTGAAGTAACAGACTCTGTCTGTGGTCTCTCAGACACTGAAGTATATGCTCTTTTGGCCTCCCATTACTTTTAAAGTTCTACAGATTGACAGATGTGTTTTCCTTGCATGGGTATGCAAATTTGGAAATGCTACTGAAAGAGAATCATCACAGTCTACAGATCTTCTGCAAATTAAATGTATCTTCATATCTTGAAATTTTTATTCTCTGAAAATTAATATATTGAGAGATTTCCCAGCCAAATGGCCTTGCCATTCCTGCCTACAGCCTGGAATTTCATGAGATGTTCTGATTTAGGACTCTGCACCTGCTCTTTTTAAGGTAGTACTCTAAACCACCTGCAAACTCAATTAATTACAAAATTATCTCTGCTTCTGTTTCCTTTCCTATCTGATTTTGTAAGAAAGTTTAGTCGTGGATGAGGTAGTTTCTCTTTTATAACATCTGTATGGTTTTCTTTTACCTCTAAGTGGAAATTTTATTCCAAGATCTCTAGTTAGAACTTTGAAATAGTTTTTGTTTTGTTTTTTCTTTTTTCACTTTTGGGTGTTAGAACTTCAAAGAGCTAAAGTATGAAAAGTATGAACATTTTCTATCATAACCCTAAATTCTAATTCCTTTTAAGTAGGTTTTTGTGCAAAATAATATTTCATACTCACTTGCATTAGTTCCTTTTACTCCAAAAGAGTTTCCAAATTTTTCTGGATGCCTTCATACTTTAAGTCCTTTAGTGCTATCACAGCCCATTTTCAGTTCTTTATATCAAAGGAAAGGGCTATCATGGAGGGAAAACTTTCTATGTTGTTTTAACAGCTTAATTTTTAGACAAAAGCTTTGAAGTGGACAACAGACAAAAGAAATGTAAGTCCATATAAGCCACAAAATAAGACAGTGCAAGAATTAATAATGAAGGTAAACTCTTAGTGCCACAAATTTCATGGAGAATACTGATATGTTTGTGGTAACATTTTCTAATAATTGATACCTTATAAAGAATAGATGTCCAAGATCAAAAGAGATTTGTGCTAAAACACACTTGGAAATGGAAAGCAAAAGGGTTCTACTAACAGTAACTTTAGGACTTACAAATGGCACTGGGTGGCTGATAAGAAGATAAGAGGCATACCTTCACTCAGGGAATTTATGGTGTCAGGAGACACCATGATTAGGCTTCCTTATTACACTTTGTTTGGAAGACAAGCGATGATCTAAATATAGATACAGGCACAAACATTGAGAAAGAGAAATATTTGTGCAGTCTCAGCTAAAAATAAAATAGAAAAAAACTGGTTCTTTTACTAATACATTACTGTAACTAGAGGCTTCCTCCACATCCTGCAACTAATTCTACAAAAGTGTTTTACCTTACTCAAACTTTCAAGCTGATGAATTTCCTAGGAATATCTCTTTCCCTGTGGTATGACTGAGTTTTCTACGTTTAAAATATAGAATGAGATACCAAGAGACTAAAAGTAATCTTTGTATAAACAGGTATTGAAAGGAAGAAGATATATGTATGTGTACTGTATTCCTCTCTCTGATTTTGATATTTTTTTAATAGTTCAGCAAATCTGTATCATATAATATTGAGTGTGTATGAGCATGTGTGAATGGATTAAGAGACAAGGGAACTAACTCAAGTTGCAGAAGCCTACCTGTGACTTGTAGAGACAAAGGTGCATTTTTTTTTTTCTCCTTTACTGTCTGGTTCCTTGCACTTTCTAGTGACCAGAGGTAAGACCAACCTGTACTAGTGAACACTCCCAGGGAAGGTCCCACTTTCTGGGTGAGTTGAACCGCATGGGCCCCAAGGTTGTGAACAATAGCTCAGCATGGACAGGCTCTGCTCTGAATCTACAAACTTGGACCTGTCCAGCCCTTGGCTAGCTATCACTAGAAAAAGCTGCTGAACAGATATGTGGGATAGAAAAAAGGGGTGGGGTGGGAAAGACTGATTGTTTATGAAGGTCAGAGAAGCTCAGTGGGACCATCTTGAAATTTCTTGGTTGATTATGAAAGCAAGAGACAGGTAGGTAGTGAAGACAAATTATGTATATTGGTGAATAAAGAGAATAATCTTACTTTATTTTATTTTCCTCTCTCTTGTTTTTCCACTATCATTTCCTGGTTTGTTTGTTTGCTTGTTTTCCTTCTCACTCTGGGAATGTTTTCTCCTCTTGCCTAACCCAACAGGAGACATCAACTGCAGCCATACAGAGCAGCCATAGCCATACCCTCTTCAACCCCACTGATTGGACTAGAATCAGTATCAGCTGCTATCCACCAAATCAACAGCAACAACTATGTCAGCTAATTCTACCCTGAATAATGAATAAATGGTGCACAACCTCATCTCTTGATCACACCCACTAGAAGGCAGTTATATATTTGTCAGCTCAATACAAATACAATGAATGCCACAATTCCTCAAAAACAACAGACAATTTCTGTTTACATGAAGAAACAAGGCAGAATAGATCAAACAAATGACAAAGAGGCAGAGCTAGAAAAGGTTTTGAGGGAAAAAGGCTACTGGAACTGCCTGAAAAGAGTTTAGGAGAATGATATTTAATTACCTACAAAGTACTGACAGAAAGGTCAAAGAAAATAAGGAAGAGCTCAGAAATGCACAGCATAAAAATTCAGACAAAATAGATAGAGGATTGGAGATGATAAAAAATAACCCACAAACAGAAATCCAGAAGATTAATACTAAGATATCAGAAATGTGCAATAAACTGACAGGGCAAAGGAGTAGATTTGAATCAATAGAAGCAATAATTGGTGAGTTGGAAGATAAATAAAATGTTACCTACAAAGGACAACCAATAATATTAAGCTCTGATTTCTCAGCAGTACCATACAGGCAATCGGAAAAATATACAAAACTCTGAAAGAAAAACAACCAAATAAAAATCATATACTTAGCATAGATGTCCCTGAAATACAACAGTGAAATTAGAAAATTTCAGGATAAACAGAAATTAAAGGGCTTTTGTAAAAACCAAGCCAACTTCACTAAAAAGATAAAGAGAAGTCCTTTGGACTGTGATCCAACAACATCAGACAACAACCAGAGACTGACATACATGGCAACATCACCTGGAATTCAGTCCAGATATGGAAGTGTCCAGAGTAAAACAAAACTATAGGACTGAAAATAGGGAATCGGAGATGCTAATCTAGGATTGTTGTTGTTGTTGTAAAGTTCCGTCGAGTAGGTTCCAACCCATAGTGACCCTGTATAAGGTTTTCAAGGAGCAGCTGGTGAGCTTGAACCGCCAACCTTTTAGTTCAAATGGCTTGGCAGTCTTACACATTAACCCATAGCACCACACCAGGACTCCAATCTAGTTAGTTTTGTAGTTAGGACAACTACAAAACAAATGGAGAGAAAATTATAGTTACAGAATTCCTTATGGTGAGGAGGTCAGGTAGATTTCAAGATAAAACAAACTAATAAAATAAAAAAGGGTAACCTCAAAGAAAACTGATACACCTTTACATCAAATCAAGAAAAGGAAAATCCATGAAGATTCTGTAACCATTAAAAATATGAAAAAATTGACAAGGAAAATCACAAAGAAAAATGAACTCAGCACAGGAAAGCATGTGAAACAAAGAAACCAGCAGCACCATAAAAAACCACAGACACAGAAAAATAACTACAATTAATTCATACCTCTCAATATTTACACTGACCATGAACAGATTAAATGCACCAGACAAGACACAGTGAATAGCAGAATGGATAAGAAAACAGTATCTTTCAATATGCTGTCTACACCTTACACACAAAGACAAACATAGATTAAAAAATAAAGGATGGAAAAATATATCAAGCTAATGTCTATCAAAAAAGAGCAGGAGTGTCAATATTAATCTTGGGTAAAATAAACTTTTAGGCAAAAACCAGCATAAGAAATAAAGGACATTATCTCATGATTAAAGGATCAGTTGCACAAGAGGATATAGCCATAATAGTTATCTGTGTCCCCAAAAAGAGAGTCTCAAAATACATAAATCTAACTCTAATAGAATTTAAGAAAGAAATGGACAACTCTACACTAATAGTAGAAGATTTTAATATGCTAATTTATATTTTAAAAAAAGAACAGTTAGAAAGAAACTCAATAAAGACACAGAAGAATAAAAAACACAATCAATCAACTTGACTTCATAGATTTATACAGAGGACTAAACCCAACAACAGCACAATACACATTCTTTTCCAGTGCACATGGAGCATTTTCCAGAATAGACCGTAAATTAAGCCACAAAGTAACTTTCTATACATTTTTTTTTTCCTCTGTGTAATGATAGGAAACATTTATTAAGTATTTACAATGGGCCAATACAGTGGTTCACGTTTGTTTCTAGTATATAATTTGAGTTGGATATCTTATGACCCCCCCCAAAATAGATATTTTTCCCATTTTATAGAAGATGCTCAGAGAAGCTATGTAATATACCCATAGATACAATGATGGACTTGGGATATGATCTCTGGTGACTTTGATGTAAGATCCCTTTCTTTTGTCCTTTGTATTATCATTGTTGTTGTTAAGTACCATTGAGTTGATTCCGACTCATACAGTCTCCAAGGAGTGTCTGGTGAGCTTGAATCACTGACCGTGCAGTTCAAACTGACTTTGCAGTTCGGCTCATTTAACCCATAGTGCCACATACCCTTATATGATAATACAAGGCCTCCTTGTATTATCATATAAGGGTAATTTATATTCTTACAAGCAAGAATGCTCCTAGAAAATCTATCATGATTCCCCCTTTGGGATCCCAACATAAAGGTTTCCCATAATCTTCTTCTAGGCTCTATATGCCGGGAGCTAGCCCCAGCAGACTTATTCCAGGTTTTTCTGAAAGCGTATGCGGCTTCGGCGGATTACGGAGTCATGG
>NW_006408746.1:2079490-2088196 GCF_000296735.1 Chrysochloris asiatica | reverse complement strand
TTTCCCCATGTCTCATTTCTTTATATTAATTCCTCAATTAATATGTCTCAGTTTATTTATTTTAATTCCTTAATTAATTATGGCCCTAGCCATCTATACATTTTAAAACACCAAAATGCTACAAACCATTTTCTCAGATCACAATGCTATAAAATTAGATATCAACAATAGAAAGATCAAGGAAACAAAATGAAATACATGGAAACTGAATAACACCCTGCTTAAAAGCAACTGGGTAATAAAAACAAATAAAAAAGCAAAATTTTAAAAATTCTATGAAGTGCAACACAACAAACAAAACATTTTGGACACAAGAAAAATAGTGTTGAGAGGAAAATTTATAGTTATAAGCATACACATTTAAAATGAAGAAAGCATGAAAATCAACACATTAACACAACTCCAACAATTAGAAAAATACTGGCAATGTAAGTTGACAGTCATCAGAAGAAAATAAATAATAAAAATTAAAGCAGACATATATGAATTTAGAAAATAGAAAAACAATAGAAAGAATCAACAAGACAAGTTGTTTTTCTTAAAAGATTAATGAAATTGACAAACCATTGGGAAATCTTGCAAAAGAAAAGATGGAGAAGACACAAATAACACATGTAAGAAACTATATGGATGATGTCACAACAGAACCAGTGGAAATAAAAAAGATAATAACAGATTATGAAAAGTTGTACTTCAACAAAATTGAAAATCTAAAAGAAATGGGCAAACTTTAAGAAAAACATGACCTACCTAAACTAACACAGAGGGAAGTTGAAAATGTGAAACGGCCTTAAACAAATTAAAAAATTGCTTAGGTCATTTAAAAGCTTGCAACAAAAAAAGCCCAGGCCCAGCTGGCTCTCCTGGTGAATTTTACCAAACATTCAAAGAAGATCTGACACCACATATACTCACACTATTCCAGAATATAGAAAAGGATGGAAAACTACAAAGAACATTTTATAAAGCGAGCATAACCCTCATACTGAAAAACCACCAAGGACATCACAAAGGAATTATAGTCCAATATTCCTCATGAATCTATGCCAAGAAATTTGAAAGAAGCTACCTGACCAATCGATTGGAAGAGTTCCACATTTATGCCCATTCCAAAGAAATGAGACCCAACAGAATGCAGAAATCATCAGACAATATCTTTAATATCTCATGCAAATAAAATTATGCTATAGATTTTCAAAAGCAGTGGAGGTGGAACACTGAAAGAAAGCTGCCAGATGTTCAAGCAACATTCAGAAAAGGACATGGACTGAGAGATATCATTGCTGACATCAGATGGATCTTGGCTGAAAGCAGAGAATACCAAAAAAATGTTAACCTGTGCTTTATTGACTACAAAAAAGACTTTTGATTGTGTGAATCATGATAAGCTATAGACAACATGCGGAAAATGATTATTCTGGAAAACTTTGCTGTGTTTATACAAAACCTGTACATTCTATTCTTTAACCATACTTATTCGATCTGTAAACTGAACACATAATTTGAGAAACTGGATTATATGAAGAAGAACATGGCATAAGGATGGGAGGAAGACTCAATAACATCCGATATATAGATGATCCAACCTTGCTTACTGAAAGGAAAGAGGATTTAAAATACTTACTGATGATGATCAAATACCATAGCCTTCAGTATGGGTTGCATCTCAATGGAAAGAAAACAATAAATAACATCAGGATAAATGGAGAAAAGACTAAAGTTGTCAAAGACTTCATTTTACTTGAATCAACCATCAACACATATAGAAGCAGCAGTCGGTTTAAAAAAATAGGGACAAATTTAGGAGCTCTAATACATGGCATAGATACACTAATAAACATTAGTAAAAAAAAAAAAAAAAAAAAAAAAAGTTCAATCAGTAGAATAAAAATAGATGACTGGGACTTCCTAAAAGTTAGAAACTTATGAGCATCAAATGATTTCACCAAAAGAGTAAAAAGAGAGCTCACAAACTCTGAAAGAAAAATTTCTGCAACTAAATATCAGAGAAGAAACTAACATATGAAATTTATATAAAACTACACCTCTATAAGAAAAAGAGAAGCCAATTTAAAAATAGGCACAGGACATGAACAGACAGGCCACCAAGGAAGACATTCAGGCAGCCAACAAGTATATGAAGGAATGGTCACGATCACAAATCATGTAGTTGTTATTAAGGGCTGTCAAGTCAGTTCTGACCCATAGCTACTCTATATAAGGCTTCTGAGAAGTGACTGGTGAGTTTGAACAGCCAAGCTTGTGGTTCAAAGCCACCTTGTGGTCAAGCACTTATCCTACAGTGCCATGCAAGGACTCCAAATCAAAACAACTATGAGAAGTCATCTCACACAATTTAAAAAACAGAAAACAACAAATGCTGGCAAGCGTGGGTCTATAAAATGGTTCAACCACTCTGAAGAATGGTGTGCTTCCTCATAAAAGTTGGAAACATAAATACTACTGTTGTTGTTGTTGATAAGTGCCATCCAATCAGTACCAACTCATAGCAACCCAGTATAGGGTTTCTGAGTAGTGGCTGGTTAGCTTGAACCCCCGACCTTTTGGTTCAAACCAAATCTTTTGGTTCAGTCCAGTGCATTAACCCACAGTGCCACACCAGGACTCCATAGCACTGCAAATCAGGGTGCCTGCTGTGGTGGAAGAAGTACAAATATAATGCTATTTGGAAGCCAAAATGGCAAGACTTCATCTAACACTGTTATTAGAGTTGGTGCAAGCTCACAGCTATCTTATGCACAACAGAATGAAGCACTGATCTATCCTGCATCAACATCACAATCATTGCTACACTGCAGCCCATTGCAGCTGTCAATGTGCCAATCTATTTCATTAGGGTCTTTCACTTCTTCACTGAACATCCAATTTACCAAGCATGATATCCTACTCCAGGGACTGGTCTCACCTGGCAATATGTCCAAAGTATAAGAGATGAAGTCTGGACATCCTGGCTTCTAAGAAGCATTCTGGCTGTACTTCTTCTATAACATATTTGTTTATTCTTTTGAAGGTCTATGGTACTTTCAATATTCTTCTCTAGCACCATAATTCAAATGCATCAGTTCTTCAACATTTTTCTTTTTTCATTGTCCAACTTTCACATGCCTATAAGACAATATTGAAAATACTATGGCTTTGGCTGGGCACACATTTGTCTTCAAAGGGATTTCTTTATTCATGAACACTTTAAAGAGGTCTTGTGCAGCAGATTTGTCCAATGCAATGTCATTTGATTTCTTTATTGCTGCTTCCTTGAGTGTTGATGGTTGATCTGAGCAAAATGAACTCTTTCACAACTTCAATCATTTCTCTATTTATCTTGATGTTATTTATTGGTCCATCGGTGAGGATTTTTGTTTTCTTTACATTAAGATGCAAACCACACCAACGGCTGTGGTCTTTGACCTTCATTGGCAAGTATTTTAAGTTCTCTTCACTTTCAGGAAGCAAAGTGTAGCATCTGCATATCGCAAGTTATTAATAAGTCTTCTTCAAACCCTGACACCATCTTTTTTTTTTTAATATAATCTAGCTTCTAGAATTATTTGCTCAGTATACAGATTGAATAAGTATGGTAAAAAAAAAAAAAAAAAATACAACCCTGGCACACATGTTCTGTTTGAATGACTGCCTGTTGGTCTATGTACAGGTTCCTCATGAGCACATTGTTACTCATTCTCCACAATGTTGTCCAAAACTTAACATTATCTGCACAATCAAAAGCTATTGTGTAGTCAATAAAACACAGGTAAACATCTTTCTGGTATTATCTGCTATCAGCCAATATCCATCTGACATTAGCAGTTATATGCCTCATTCCATGTCTGTGTATGAATCTGACTTGAACCTCTGGCAGTTCCTTGTCAATGTATTGTTGCAGCCATTTTTTAAATACTTTTAGCAAAATTTTACTTGCATGCCATATTAATAATATTGTCCAATGATTTCCACAATCCGTTGGGTCTCCTCTTTTTGGAATGGCCACAAATATGCATCTCTTTCAATCAGTTATCTAGGTAGTTGTCTTCCAAATTTCTTGGCATAGATGAGTGAGTACCCCCAGCGCCACATTAGTTTATTGAAAGATTTCAATTTGCATTCCATCAATTCTCAGACCCTTGTTCTTTGCCAATGCCTTCCCATTGGAGAGCAAATTTCAGAGTCTCTTCTTGACATCTATTTTGGTCTTTTTTCCTTCTTTCGAGATGGCCTTTTGCTTCCTGCCTGTATGATATCCTGATGTCATATCACAACTCTTCTGGTTTTTAGTAGTTAGTGTCTAACTCATCATATCTGTTCACGAGATAATCTCTAAATTCAGGTAAGGTGTGTTCAAGATGATATTTTGGCTCTAGTGGTCTTGTTTTAATTTTCTTCTGCTTCAGCCTGAACCTGCAAAGGATCAGTTGATAGTCTTCTCCACATTGTTCTCCTGGGCTTATTTTGACTGATTGTATGTTTCCCCATAGATGTAGTTAATTTGATTTCTGAGTATATCATCTGGCGAGGTCCATGTGTGTAGTCATCTTTTATTCTGTTTAAAAAAGGTATTTGTTATGAACATGTCACTCACTGGTCTTGCAAAATGCTATAGTGAGATCTCCAAGATCGTTTCTGTCATCAAGGCCATATTTTCCAACGACTGATCCTTTCTTTTTGGTTCTCAGTCCACAGAACTCCCTTTAGGATGTTTTGTTGTGCAGGGTTGGCTTTGGCAAAATCCCTTAGCTTCTGTTTATCCTAGAATGTTTTGATTACACCGCCTTATTTGATTGATAGCTTTGCTGTATAAAGGATTCTTGGTTGGCAATTTTTTTCTTTCAGGGTTTTATATATGTCTCCCCATTGCCTTCTTGCTTGCATGGTTTCTGCTGAGAGATCCAAGCTTAATCTGACTTGCTTGCCTTTGTATGTGACACTTCTGTTTTCCCTGGCTGCTTTCAGAAATGTCTCCTTACTTATGATTTTGGAGAGCTTGCTATGATGTCTTGGTTATTTTCTTTGGGGGTCTATCCTTCCTGGGGTTCATTGAGCTTCTTGAATGTTTATCTTTTCACTTTTCAGGATGTTAGAAAAATTTTCTTCCAGCAATTCCTCAACTATTTCCTCTGTGGACTTATGTGATTGTTCCTGCTCTGGAATGCCAATAATTCTTAAGTTATTCCTCTTCATGTTGTCCAACATGAATCTTAGTGATCCTTTCTTTTTGTTTTCCACCTTTGCATTCCAATCTCCAGTAATTATCAATATATCTTGATTACATATGTTATCAATTTCAGACTAAAGAAACTGGTAGAATTCTTCAGTTTCATCATCACTAGCTTTGGTGGTTGGTGAGGAAATTTGAATAATAGTTATATTAACTGATCTTCCATTTAGGTATATGGATATTAACCTATCACAGACCGTTGTACTTCAAGACACATCTTGAAATAGTCTTTTTGATGATGACTGTGACACCATTCCCCTTCAATTTGTCATTCCCAGCATAGTAAACCATATAGTTCTTGTTGTTGTTGTTAAGTGCCATGGAGTCGGTTCCGACCCATAGTGACCCTGAACAGGGTTTCCAAGGCTGTAAATCTTTACTGGAGCAGAAAGCCTCATCTTTCTCTTGCGGAGCAGCTGGTAGTTTTGAACTGCTGACCTTGCGGTTCACAGCCCGTTTCGTAACCACTATGCTACCAGAGCTCCTTATAAACCATATAGTTATCAGATTCAAAATGGCCAGTACCAGCCTATTTCAGGTCACTAATGCCTATGGAGTCCTGGTGTGGCACTGTTGGCTAATGCATCAGACTGCAATGTTGTTTGAACTGCAAGATTGGTGGTTCAAGCTCACCAGCTGCTCCTTGGAAAACCTATACACAGTCACTATGGGTTGGAATCGACTCGGGCACTTCACAACAACAACAATGCCTAGGATGTTGGTGTTTATGCATTCTATTTCATTTTTGACAACTTCCAATTTTCCTAGATTTATACTTTGTACAATCCATGTTCCGATTATTATTGGATGTTCACAGCTGTTTCTCCTCGTTTTGAGTTGTGCCCCATCAGCAAATGAAGTTCCTGAAAGTTTTACTTCATTCACGTCTTCATGGTCAACTCTACTTTAAGGATACAACTCTTCCACAGTCCTATTTTGAGTGCCTTGTGAGTGAGGGGCTCATTTTCCTGCTCTATATCTCACATTATTCTTGAGCTTTTCATTCTGTTTCAATATTCTGGTACTATATGACAGTGTTCCACTTCTATCATAAGGTTTTCAGTGAGTAAATATTCAAAAGTAGTCTGTCTCTCTTTCTTCCTAGTCTGTCTTAGTCTGGAATCTCATCTGAAACCTGTCTGCCATTGGTGATCCTGCTGGTATTTAAAATATATTGGTGGCATCACTTCCAGAAGCACAGCAACACACAAACAACCACAGGACAGCAAAAAGATAAATGAGTGGTGGTCATCTAAAATAGTTTGGACATATTGTCAGGAAGAACCAGCCCCTAGAGAAGGATATCATGCTTGGTAAAGTGGAAGGTCAGAGGAAAAGAAGAAGACTTCCCAAAAGATGGATTGGCACAGTGGCAGGAGCAATGGGTTCAAGCTTAACAACAATTATGAGGATGATGCAAGACTGGGCACTGTTTTGTTCTTTTGTGCATAAGGTCATATGAGTTAGAATTGACTCAATGGCACCTAACAACAATAACATATATGTATAGGAGTCCTCCACAATTTGTCTATCAATTTGTCTCACTCTGATGGGTAGCAAGTTGCTGGCATGCTAGAAACTATGCCATCATTATTTTGAAAGCAGCAGAGTCATCCCTGGTCAACAGATTTCTTCTGAGTTTACTGACTCAGAAGAAGGAAAAGCAGACAACTTTTCCTAGCCACTAAAAACCCTATGAATAGTGATGAAGCACTGTCAGATAGCACCAGAATATTGAATATTGAAACATTAAGAAGAGCACCAGAATATTGTAAGATATAGTGCCAGAAGATGAGCTACTCAGGTTAGAAGCTACTAAAAACAAGGCTAGGAAAGGCTTGCCTCTTCAAAGTAGAGTTGAGTATAATAATGTGAATGGGATTGTCTGATTTACTGATGGGGTACAACTAAAAATGAAGGCAAAAAACTGTAAATATCCATTAATAATTAGAACATGGAACATATAAAGCATGAATCAAGGAAAACTAGAAGTTGTCAAAGAATGAAACATCGATATCCTAGGCATCAATGAGATAAAATTGACTGGTATTTGGAATTTTGAATCTGACAATCACATGTTTTACTATGCCACGAATGACAAATTGAAGAGGAATGGCATCTCAGTCATCATCAAAAAGAGCATGTCAAGATCTATTTTGAAGTATAATGCTGGTTGTGATAGAATAATATCTATATATCTAGAAGAAAGACCAGTTAATACCACTATTATCCATTCGTCTGTCAGTTTGTCACACAGTGGAGGCTTGTGAGTTGCTGTGGTTCTGAAAGCTATGCCACCGGTATTTTAAATACCAGCAGGGTCACCCATGGTGGACAGGTTTCAGATGAGCTTCCAGATAAAGCCAGACTAGGAAGAAGAAGTGACAAACTACTTCCGAATATTTAGTCACTAAAAACCTTATGAATAGCAGAGAAACACTGTCAGACACAGTGCCAGAAAATGAGCCCCTCAGGTTGGAAGGCACTCAAAATGTGACGGGGGAAGAGCTGCCTCCTCAAAGTAGAGTTGACCTTGATGACGCGAATGGAGTAAAGCCTGTGGGAGAAAAGCCCACAGGACATTCTTTTGCTGATGGGGTACAACTCAAAATGAAAAGAAACAGCTGTAAATATCCATTGAAAATCAGAACATGGAATGTATGAATCTGGGAAGTTGTCAAAAAGAAATGGAACACAAAAACATCTATATCTTAGGTATTAGTGAGCAGAAATGGACTGGTATTGGCCATTTTGAATCTGATGACCACATGGATTACTATGCCCGAAATGACAAATTGAAGAAGAATGGTATTGGATTCATTGTCATAAAAAAACATATCCAGAACAGTCATGAGGTACAATGTTGTCTGTGATAGGATAATATCCATGTCTCTACAAGGAAGTATAGTGGTTACATATCGGGCTGTGAACCTTAAGGCCAGCAGTTCGAAACTACCAGCTGTTCTGCAGGAGAAAAATAATGCTTTCTGCTCCTGCAAAGATTTACAGCCTGGAAAACTCTGTACAGGTTCGCTGTAAGTCAGAACCGACTCCACGGCACATAACAACAACAACAGTGAAGCCCAGTTACTACCACTATTATTCAAATTTACGTGCCAACTGCTAAAGCCAGTGAGGATGAAATAGAATTCTACCAACTTCTTCAATCTAAAATTGGTCAAACATGCAATCAGATGCGATGGTCATTACCGGTGATTGGAAGGCAAAGGTTGGGAGCAAAGAAGAAGGATCAGTAGTTGGAAAATATGGCCTTGGTGATACAAATGATGCTGGAGATTGCATGATAGAATTCTGAAAAACCAATTATTTGTTCATTTCAAATACCTTCTTTAGAGAGCATAAGAAATGAATATATACATGGACCTCACCAGATGGAATACATAGAAATCAAATTGACTACATCTGTGGATATGTTGTTGTTGTTGTCAGGTGCCATCGAGTCGGAACCGACTCAT
>NW_006408746.1:2072779-2075160 GCF_000296735.1 Chrysochloris asiatica | reverse complement strand
CATGTTTGGTAAGTTGGAGGGTCAGAGAAAAAGAGGAAGACCTCCAGGGAGATGTATTGGCCAAGTGGCAGAATCAATGGAGTCAAGCATGGCAACAATATTGAGGTTGGCCCAGGATCAAGCTTTGTTTATTTCTGCTGTGCATAAGGTCGCTATGAGTCTGTACAAACTTGATGGCACCCAACAACAACAACATTCAAATTTATGTATCAACAGCTAAAGTCTGTGAGGATGGAATTGAAGAATTCTGCGAACTAATTAAGTTTGAAATTGATCAAATAGGCAATCAAGATGTATTGATAATTACTAGTGACTGGAATGCAAAGATTGGAAATAAGCAGGATCAGTAGTTGGAAACAAAAGCTTTCGTGATAAAAACAAACCTGGAGATCTTATGATAGACTAATGACTTGTCCGTTGCAAATACCTATTTTAAGCAACATAAAAGATTATTATACACATGTTTTCACCAAGAAATCAAATTGACTACATCTAAGGAAAGAGATCGTGGAAAAGTTCTATATCATCAGCCAAAATGAGATCAGAGGCAGACTGTGGAACAGACTATCAAGTGTGCATCTGCAAGTCCAAACAGAAGGTGAAGAAAATTAAAACAAGTCAGTGAGAGCCATAATGTGACTTCAAACATATGCCACCTGAACTTAGAGATCATCTTGAAAACAGATTTGATTCATTAGTCACTAATGACTAAAAACTAGATGAGTTGTGGGATTACATCAAGAATGCCATACAGAAAAAATCACAAGGTCATTAAGAAGACAAAAAAGAAAGGAAAGATGGAAATGGGTGTCAGAAGAGACTAAAACTTGCTCTCCAACATGGAGATGCTAAAAGCAAATGGAAGAAATGAGTCAGTAAGACAGCTGAACAGAAACTTTCAAAGGGCAGCTTGAGAAGAGAAAGTCAAATATTATAATGAAATGTGCAAAGGTCTGAAGTTAGAACACCAAAAGGGAAGGACAAGCTCAGCATTTCTTAAACTGAAAGAACTGAGAAAAAATTCAATCTTCAACTTGCAATACTGAAGAATTCTATGGGGAAAATACTGAATGACACTGAAAGCATCAAAAGATGGAATACACAGAGTCACTGTATGAAGATGAAATTGCCAATGTTCAACCATTTCAAGAGGTAGCATATGATCAAGAGCCAATGATACTGAAGGAAGAATTCCAAGGTGTATTGAAGGCATTGGCAAAGAGCAAGATTCCAGGAATTGATGGAATACAGATTGAAATCTTTCAACAAATTAATGCAGCACTGGAGACACTCACTCACCTATACCAAGAAATTTGGAAGACAACTACCTG
This sequence comes from Chrysochloris asiatica, assembly GCF_000296735.1. Lineage (NCBI taxonomy): Eukaryota > Metazoa > Chordata > Mammalia > Afrosoricida > Chrysochloridae > Chrysochloris > Chrysochloris asiatica. The sequence goes on along the minus strand of NW_006408746.1, from coordinate 2,073,829 downwards.
ACCAACTGATTGAAAGAGATGTGTACTTGTTCCCATTATAAGGAGAGGTGATCCAATGGATTGTGGTAATTATTGAATAATATCATATGCTAGTAAACTTTTGTTAAAGATTAAAAATTTTAAAAAGCTGCAACAGTACATTAACAGGAAATTTCCACAGGTTCAAACTTGATCAGATGAGTAGGCGGAATGAGGAATATCATTGTTGACATAAGATGGACCTTGGATGAAAGCTGAGAATAACAGAAAGATATTTAATTGTGCTTCATTGAATATGCAAAGACTTTCAACTGTGGGGATCATGACAAATTTGGACAACACTGCAGAGAATGAGTATTCCAGTACACTTAATCATGCTCATGAGGAACCTGTACATAGACCAAGAGACCATCTCTCAAACAGAACAAAGGTGATGGGGCAGGGGTGGGGGACATAGAATGGTTTAAAATCAAGAAAGGTATGTGCAAGGGTTGTATTCTTTGAAATATATTTTTCCTGATTTTAAACATCACTGACTTTACAGGTTGATACATAAAGGAAGAACACACTCAGCATTTCTCAACCTGGAAGAACTGAAGAAAAAATTCAAACCTCAACTTTAGTTATTGAAGGATTCTCTGGACAAATTATTAAATGATGCAGGAAGCATCAATAGAAGATGGAAGGAATATACTGAGTAACTGTACAAAAAGGAAATGGTTGATGTTCAACCATTTCAGGAGGTAGCATATGATCAAGTGCCAATGATATTGAAAGAAGAAGTCCAAGGTGCACTGAGGGAATTGGCATAGAACAAGGTACCAGGAATTGATGGAATAAAAATTGAAATCTTTCAAGAAAGTGAGACGACACAGAAGACACTTACTCATCTATGCCAAGAAATTTGGAAAACGACTATCTGACCAACTGATTGGAAGAGATCCATATTTGTGCCCATTCCAAAGAGAGGTGACCCAATGCAATGTGGAAATCATCAGTCAATATCTTTGATAACCCATGCAAGTAAAGATTTACAAAAGGTAATAAAGAAACACTGCAAGCATACATTAG
>NW_006408746.1:2069497-2071902 GCF_000296735.1 Chrysochloris asiatica | reverse complement strand
GTTGGAGGAGAATATTGAAAATGCCATGGGCTGCCCATAGAACCAAAAGATCTGTGTTGGAAGAAGTGCAGCCAGAGTGTTCCTTGGAAGACCATAGAAGAGTTGATGCATTTGACATATGGTGTTGTAGGGGTATATTAAAAGTACCATAGACTGCCAAAAGAACCAATAAATCTGTTTTGGATGAAGTGCAGCCAGAACACTCCTTGGAGGCCAGGATGGCCAAACTTCATCTCTCATGCTTTGGACATATTATCAGGAGGGACCAGTAACTGGAGAAGGATATCATGTTTGGTAAGGTCAGGGAAAAAGAGAAAGACCTTCAGTGAAATGGGCTGGCAAAGTGGCAGCATCAGTGGGCCCAAGCATGGCAACAATAATGAGGTTGGCCCAGGATCTGGCAGTGTTTCGTTCTGCTGTGCATAAGGTCACTATGAGTCAATACCAACTCGATGGTACCTAACAACAACAACAACATAAATTCTATTTCAATCTGTGTGCTTAGCAAATAATTGGAGAAGCTGGATTATATGAAGAAAAGCATGGTATCAAGAATGGAAAATGTGTCATTAGCAATTTGCATAATGCAGATGATACAACCTTTCTTGCTGAAAGCGGAAAGGACTCAAAATACTTAACTGATGAAGATCAAAGACCACCGTGTTAGTATGGGCTGTAAAGAAAATCTCAGTGTAAAAAAAACAAAAATCCTTACTACTGGAACAATAAATAAAATAGTGATAAATGGAAAAATGATTAAAGTTGTCAATGACTTTACTTTGTTTGTATCCACCATCAATATTCATGGAACCATCAGTCAAGAAATCAAATGACGTATTAATTAGGCAAATCTGCTGCAGAAGATCCCTTGAAAATGTTCACTAGTAAAGATATCAGTTTGACTTGATCCAAGTCATTATTTTCAGTAAACTTATATGAATGTGAAGGTTGGATAATGAATAAAGAAGACCATAGAGGAATTTATGCATTTGAGTTGTGGTGTTGGAAAAGAATGTTAAAGGCTCCATGCACTGCCAAAAGAACAAACAAATTTGTTTTAAAGAAGTAGAAACAGAATGCTCCTTAGGAATCAAGATGACTATACTTTTTTGTCTGTCATACTTTAGACATATTATCAGGAGGAATCTGTGCCTGGAGAAGGACATTATGTTTGCTAATGTGGCGTAACAGAGGAAATGAGGGAGACCTCTAGTGAGATAGATTGACACAGTGACAGCAACAATGAGCTCAAGCATAGTAGCAATTGTGAGAATGGTCCAAGACTGGGCTGTGTTTTATTCTGTTCTATATAAAGTCGCTATGATGCAAAAGCTACTCAATGGCACTTAGCAACAACAGCAAAGGAATCTTGGTATGATACTGTACGACAAATAATGAACTGAATTTTTGGTTTGAACCATCAGGTCAGCAGTTCAAACTCACGAGCTGTTCCCCAGAAACTCTATCTAGGGTTGCTATGAGTAGGAACCAACTCGATAGCATTTAACAACAGTATATATATATATATATCCCACAGAGATATTAAAGTTTGAAAGAGGATACGGGTACATGAGTATTTACATTTCCTACAAACCCAATTATGAATGTGGTGAAGCAGTAAAACAGGCAAAATAATTAAATCTTCTTAGGTATTATTGAACAACTGAAAGAAATGAGTAGCTGAGCCTGGGGATCTAGGATCATAGTCAGGGGACACCATCATCAATTGGAGTAACATAGTCCACAAAAACAACATTCTACTTTCTACTTTATTGAGTAGTATCTGGGATATTAAAAGCTTATGATACTAGAGAAAACTTGCAAGCCCGTCTTCAGCCTATAACTGTTTGGAATACCTCAAAGGGGTTCTACAACTTGTCCCGTGAAATAGGCCTTGTACAAAGCCTTCACAGAGTATAGGACTTTAGGTGGAATCTTGAGTCCCATCTTGTGAGATGAGACATTCCCACTAGAAAGGGCAAGCAGACTGGAACAGCTACAGTGACAGAAGATACATCTTCATGATGAACTTGATCTATACTCAGAGCAGTTGTTGTTGTTGTTGTTGCTGCTGTTGTGTGCCGTGGAGTCCAACTAAAAGTGACCCTGCTCAGGGTTTCCGAGGCTGTAAATCTTTACGGGAGCAGGATGCCTCCTCTTTCTCCTGTGGAACAGCTGGTAGTTTCGAACTGCTGACCTTGCGGTTCACAGCCCGATTCGTAACCACTATACTACCAGAGCTCCTAGTTACTCTAAATACCAACAGAGAGGGAAAGAGTCTTCAAATCAAGTATCAATGCTATCCGCTTTGTGCACAGGGTAGATAGGGATGGGCAACTTAGACATTGGCTATCTAAAATGAGGGGGCAATAAAGGCACGAAGTGACTGGCTTACAAGGTTTCAA
>NW_006408746.1:2049788-2068417 GCF_000296735.1 Chrysochloris asiatica | reverse complement strand
CCATCTTGGCCTCCAAGGGGCACTCTGGCTGCACGTCATCCAAAATGTATCTATTGGTTATTTTGGAACCCCATGGCACTTTCAATATTCTCCTCCAACACTATAGCTCAAAAGCATCAATTCTCCTATGGTCATCCTTATTCACTGTCCAGCTTTTGCATGCATGTGAAGTTATTGAAAATACCATGGCTTCGGTCAGGCACACCTTAGTCTTCAAGCTGACATCTTTGCTCTTCAACGCTTAAAAAAGGTATTGTGCAGCAGATTTGCCTAACGCAACATGTCATCTGATTTCTTGACTGCTGTTTCTGTGAGTCTTGGTAGTTGATCCAAGAAGAATGAAGTCCATGACAACTTCAATCTTTTCTCCATTGATAAGAATGTTGTTCATTGGTTCAGTGGTGAGGATTTTTGTTTTCTTTACATTGAGATGTAATCCATACCAAAGGCTGTGCTCTTTGATCTTCATCAATAAGATCTTCATCAATATTCAAAATAGCATCTAAACTGTTATTTGTAATTTATTCTTCCCCACAATTCCTTAAATTCCATTTCAAGACCAGTTATTTTCCACCAGCTTCTGTTTCCCCCAGATATCTTTTCTATAGTGTTAGCCCCTTCAGAACCTGGGTAACTTAAAATATACATACTACAAAAAAGTTCTGCTTTGCATAATCTTAGAATATTTCACTGATTTCATATTACTCTTAATGTAAAAAAAGACATGGCGTGGCAGACTTGGGACTTTTCTCAAATAAGAAAAAAGAAAAATAAAATAGAGTTACCTTGCTTCTTCACCTAGTCTCAATGACCTACCTAGTCCCTATATGACACTGGCCCATGCCTAGAAGAACCTGAGATTACTGTCCATATTGATGCTAGAATACTTTCATTATGTTGTTGTGGTAGTTAGGTGCCATGCAATCAGGATTTACTCATAGTGACCCTGTGCACAACAGAAGAAAAAAAAAAAACAAAACTGCCCAGTCCTGTACCATCTACACAATCATTGCTGTGCTTGAGCCCTTTGCTGCTGCTACCACTGTGCCTATCCATCCAGTTGGGGTTCTTCCTATTTTTCTCTGACCCTCCATTTTACTAAACATGATATCCTATTCCAGACACCAGTCCCTCCTGACAACATGTTTAAATTAGGAGAGACGAAGTCTGGTTATCCTGTCTTCCAAGTATTCTGGCTATACTTCTTCCAAAAGAGATTTATTTGTTCTTTTGGCAGTCTATGGTACTTTTAATATTCTCCTTCAACTGCATCAACTCTTCTATGGTCTTCTTTAGTCACTGTTCAACTTTCACATACATATAAAGCTATCAAAAATACCATGGCTTGGGTCAGGTGAACCTTAGTCCTCAAACTGAATTCTTTGATCTTGAACATGTTAAAGAGACCTCCCTTATATCCAGAATCAATAACTCAAAGCCAGAACTAAACAAGACTTGCCGGTTACATTGATGACATTATGCTGATTGGACCTAGTAAAGAAGAATAATTAATTACTCCAAACATCTGCACGTTAGAGGGTGGGAAATTTGCTTGACAAAAATTCAGGAACCTGACATCTCAGTGAAATTTCAAGGAGTTCAGGAGCATATTGAGATTTTCTTACTAAAGTGTAGGATAACTTATTGTATCTGTTCTCTCCAACAACTAAAAAAGAGGCAAATGCCTAATGGGCCTTTTTGGATTTTGGAGGCAGCACATCCCTCATTTGGGTGTGCTACTTCAGCCTATTTATCAAGTCATTTAAAAAGCTGCTAGCTTTGAGTGGGGTCCAGAACAAATGAAGGCTTTGCAACAGGCTCAGGCTGCTGTACAAGTTGCCCTGCCATTTGGGCCACATGACCCAACTTATCCAATGGTGCTTGAAGTGTCAGTGGCAAGCCCCTATTATTGAATCAGAGCATGGATCTGCAGGATTTTAGAGGAAATACTTGCCATTCTCTGTGGATAACTACTATCCTTTTGAGAATCCATTTTTGGCTTGTTACTGGACCTCAACAGAGACTGAATGCCTAGCCATGGGCTACGAAGTCATCATGCAATCGCCCATCGTGTGTGTTGTCTAACCTACAGAGTCATAAAGTTGGACACTTGCAGCAGCACTCCAACATTAAATGGAAGTGGTTGGTATGCATGAGAGGAGACTGAGCTTGTGCAGGACCTTAAGACACAAGTAAGTTACATGAAGAAGTGGACTAAATGTCCATGATATCCACTCCTATTGCATTACCTTCCATTTCTAAGTCTATGCCTATGGCGTCATGGGGAGTTCCTATAGTCAATTGACTGAGGAAGAGAAAATTTGTGCTGTGTTTGGTTTACAAATTCTGCATGATGTGCAGGCATCACTCAAAAGTGGACAGCAGCAGCACTACAATCTCTTTCTGGAACTTCCCTGAAGGAAAGTGATGTAGGTAAATCCTTCCAATGAGAACTTTAAGCAATGCATGAGGTTGTTCATTTTGCACAGAAAGATAAATGACCAGATGTGTAAAAACACATATACTGTATTGTATATACTGATTCATGGGCTGTGGTCAATCATTTGCTTGAATGGTCAGATACTTGGAAGGAATGTGATTTGAAATAGGTGACAAGGAGGTGTGGGGAAGAGGTATGTGGATATACTTCTCTGAATGGGATGATTCCTTGGGAAGAACCGCCAACAACCTTGTGGCAGGTTGATTACATCGGACAACTTCCATGATGAAAAGGGCAGTGTTTAGTACTATCTTTAGAAAAAATTTACTTGCATGTGATATTAATGATAATGTCTGATAATTTTCACATTCTGTTGGGACACCTCTCTTTAAAGTGGGCACAAATATGGATCTCTTCCAGTCAGTTTGCCAGGTAGTTGTCTTTCAAATTTCTTGGCATAGATGAGTGAGTGCCTCCAATGCTGTATCAGTTTGTGAAAGATTGCAATTTGTATTCCATCAATACCTGGTGCCTTATTCTTTGCAAATGACTTCAATGCACCTTGGACTTCTTCCTTCAATATCATTGGCTCTTTGATATCACATGCTAGCTATTGAAATGGTTGAATATTAACCATTTCTTTTTGGTACAGCGACTGTGGATTCCTCAATATTTTGCCCATAGAATCCTTCAATAAATAGACACACACACACATTTATGGTGGTGGTGGTGGTGTGCCATATAATCAGTTCTCACTGATAGTGACCCTGTGTAGGGTGTCTGAGACTGTAAATCTTTACAGGAGCAGAAAACCTCTTCTTTCTCCCATGGAACAGCTGGTAGTTTTGAGCTTCTGATCTTGAGGTTAGTAGCCCAACTTGTAACCACTACACTACCAGAGTACACACACACACACACACACACACACACACACACATATAAATTTGTTGTTAAGTGCTGTCAAATTAGTTCCAACTCACAGAGACCCTATAAAGAGTTTCCTAGGAAGAGCTGGTTGGTTTGAACAAATCACTTGAGAAAATTCATGTTATTTTTGTTGTTTCTGTTTTGTTTGCTGTGACTAAGAATCCAAAGAGCACACCAGAGAATTTTCTGAAACTCCACAGCTGTAAACAAGCACTATCTTTGAAAAACAATAATAAGCTCACATGTAAGAGTACAGTTGGTGAAGTCTAGATTTCCTTTATGATTTCACTGTTTTCACGAGCCATAAAAGGTGAATCTGAAACTTAGAACTTTCCCAGATCCCAGAAACAGTCAAGCCAGTGCCTGCCTTTTCTAAGGCCAGACATGCTCTTCCTGAATTATAAGCATCTGGTCATACAGTCAGAAGTATAACAGGATTATTTATTTCTGGGAACCTATATTCTTTCACAATACCTCTGTTAAATCTCCCAAAACTACAAAACTTTACCCATAGGGTAAACGCTATGTTGATCCCAAATTTGATGAACTTCTCTTGTCAATAGCAGACACCTGATTCCAAGAAGATTCCATTTTCAGTTGGCAACATGATTTTAAGGATGAGACTGACTTTGAGGTGTCCTCTTGGACTTTGATATCCAAGTTTACTAAAAGGCTTACTAAAACTTACTATTATACGAAGGCTCACCTACAGACTGGGAAGCGCAAGGAAATACTTCTGGTTGAGTACTGCCCATAGCTTCTTAGTTGTGCCTATAAATGATTTCATACTGTACCCAGGACTCTTCAAGCAACCTATGGCTACCCAAGAACCAGTGCACACCATCCCTCAGCTGGCTTCTACTGGGGATCATCAGTAGAGGTAATAGATTTAGCAAATAAAAATACAGGGCACTTAGATTAAATTTCAAATGAATAACAAATAATTTTTTGAACTATGAGTACATCCTATGCAATATTTGAGGTATACCAAAACTGAACACCCTGTATTTTATCTGTCAATCCAAACCCTTCAGGGATGAATGATTATCAAGGATTATCAAGATCAGATGTAAGGATCCCAAAGATAGGCTAGATAGCCTAATATCCACAATTCTTGACTTTTACTTATGGCACTTAACAACAACAACTATACAAACCCTGAACTAGTAAGTATGAGGTTTCAATTACAATTGTAGGCTTTGGTGAAGTGAATCCTCAATTATGACACTTTTTTTTCCACTGTCACAATCTTCTTTGTTTTTTAAAGAGATGTTTACATTTCCAGCCTTAATAGCTCACTGAAAAGTATCTGAAAGTTCACTAGACAATGGAAAAACAGTACAAATCTGAAAAATTAAGTGAACCTCCTGGTGTTTAGTACAGAAGAAATAAGAAGATTAAAAAAACAAACTTAGTAAGCAAATCTCTCCAAGGATATTTTCATAGCTTAATGTCCTCCCACACTCTGAAATTATTATTGCATCAAGAATGTAGAACTGCTAACTACATTTAAGGCTTCTTAATGATTATATCAGAGCCCTGGTTTGGTGCTGCAGGATTATGCACTGGACCACAAGGTCAGTTTGAACTACAAGGTCGGTGGTTCAAATCCATCAGCAACTCCTATACAGGGTTGCTATGAGTTGTAACTGACTCAATGGCACTTAACAATAACATGATTATATTAAATTGGGTGGTGAGTACTACTGTACCAAGAAGTGAGTCCAAGTACCACTCCCAAGGATTTCTGCTTGATGGAGCTCTATTAAAGACATGAGACAGGAAAAGGGCACATTTTCTATAGGTCTCCACCTTGATCCCAATAAAGTCACATTTCCAGTGCTTGTCAACTTTAATGATTTTCACATATCTTCATTGTTTTGTGACTATTTGGACTATACCCTAGACTTGCATATATCGCTTTCAAGAGCTATTTAAAAATAAATAAATAAGTGGGACTCTATAGCAAAGGATTCCTGACTTCACTTCATTCAGCTCCTATGGGTTTTTAATTTAAAGAGTCATTGTATGCACATAGGTATCCACTGAAACAGTAGCTAATATACAAATAAATTAAGTGCAGTTGATAAAGCCAGAAATTCTGTTTACTTTAAGACACTTTTGAAATATTAAAATTATGATGCTCACTTTTAAAAACAAAAGATTCCATTTAAGTTACCTTCCTATCTATAACAATCTCACACTTCTTGTTGTTAGTTGCCATCGAGTTGGCTCTCAACTCATGGGGACCCATGTGTGGCAGAGTAGAAGTACTCCATAGGGTTTTGTTTTGTTGTTGTTGTTTTACCGTAATCTATACAGAAGCAGATCACCAGGTCTTGCTTCCATGGATTGTTGCTGCCAACTCATAGAGATCCTGTGTAGGGTTTCTCAGGAGCAGCTGGTGGGTTTGAACTACCGATCTTTCAGTTAACAGTCTAGTGCTTATCCTACAGAGCCACACCAGTAATCCATAGATTCTTGTTGCTTTATTGTTCTTTTTAAGTGCCATTGAATCAGTTCCAACTCATAGCAACATTGTATTAGGTTTCCTAGGAGCAGCTGATGGATTTGAACCATTGACCTTCTGGTTAGTAGTTCTGTGCTTATCCTACAGCACCACACCAGGACTCCATCCATAAATAGTTGTTGTCGTAAAGTGCTGTCGAGTCAATTCCAATACAAAGGGACCTTGTATAGCTTTTTGAGGAGTATCTGGTGAATGTAGAACTGCTAACCAAATTTAAGCCTTCTTTATTATTATATCAGAGTTCTAGTGTGGTGCTGAAGGATAATTCACTGGACCTTGTGGTTCACAGTCCAGTGCTGATCCTACAGTGCCACACTAGTAGTCCATCCATGAATTGTTGTCAAGTCGGTTCCGACTCATAGAGACCCTTTATAGGGTTTATAAGGAGCAGTGATACAACCTTGATCGCTGAAAGTGAAGAGGACTTGAAATATTTACTTATGAAGATTAAAGAGCACAGCCTTCGATATGGATTGCATCTCAATGTCAAGAAAACAAAAATCCTCACCACTGGACCAATAAACAACATTCTTATCAATGGAGAAAGGATTGAAGTTGTCAAGGACTTCATTCTTCTTGGATCAACTATCAACACTCGCGGAAGTAGCAGTCAAGAGATCAGACGACGTATTGCACTGGGCAAATCTGCTGCACAGGAACTTTTTAAAGTATTGAAGAGCAGAGATGTCAGCTTGAGGACTAGGGTGCGCCTGACCCAGGCCATTGTGTTTTCAATAGCCTCATATGGATGTGAAAGCTGGACAGTGAATAAAGAGGATCGTAGAAGAATTGATGCCTTTGAGTTGTGGTGTTGGAGGAGAATACTGAGGGTGCCATGGACTGCCAAAAGAACCAATAGATCTGTTTTGGAAGAGGTGCAGCCAGAGTGCTCCTTGGAGGCCAGGATGGCTAAGCTTCGTCTCTCCTACTTTGGACATGTAGTCCGGAGGAAACAATCCTTGGAGAAGGATGTCATGCTGGGTAGGGTGGAGGGTCAGAGAAAAAGAGGAAGACCTCCAACGAGATGGATCGGCCAGGTGGCATCATTGATGGACTCGGGGGTGGCAGCGGTGGTGAGGTTGGCCCAGGATCGAACATTGTTTCGTTCTGCTGTGCATGGAGTCGCTATGAGTCGGTTCCGACTCGATGGCACCTGACAACAACAACAACAAGGAGCAGCTGGTACATCTGAACCTCCAACCTTTCAGTAGGCAGTCCAGTGCTTATCCTACAGTGCCACACCAGGACTCCCTGCTCATGAATTTGTTGTTAAGTGCCATCAAGTCAGTTCTGACCCATAGAGATCCTGTATAGGGTTTCTGAGGAGCTTGAAACACCAACCTTCTGGTTCAAACCAACTTTGCGGTCCAGCTCATTAACCCACAGCACCACACCAGGACTCCATGAATTCATGGTATAAAAATACAACATGATTATTTAAGATTTTAGTAGGAAATCATCAAGTGTCCAATATGGCAGCAGTATAGCAAAATTGTTAAAGGCACAAATTTCAAATTGTTGCATTTTTAAGGTCAAATTGTTTGGCCTCTGTGCATTTATCTGCACTTCTCTACACTTATCTGTCACATGTGGTTAATAATTATACATGTTTCATGGGTATGCTTGAAACGTTGTATGATAATTGTACATAAAATAGTTAATAGAGTGTCTGGCACACAGTAAGCACTTACCTGATATTAAATAACAGTTATGGGATGCATTTCTCCAAGAAAAGGGCTAATTTATCAGTGGGCAGTTCACTGGGAATGAATCACAGAATCACAGCATTTTAGAGGTGACCTAGTTCATACTCTAAGTGGAACAAGAAAAGAATATTATTATGAATGTGTGCTTTAAAAAAAGTTTGAAGATTTGCATATTAAATGCTTAATCATGTTAACTTTGAGGATGGGACTAAGTTGGGGGAGGAATAGAGAAAAAATTGTTTTCTACTCAATTTCTGTATTGATGAGTTTTTATACTGAATCTGATAATATATTGCTTGGTTACTTTTTAAAAATATGGCAGGATAAATGTTTTGACATTTTTCTAGTATGTCTGCACTATTTGTTATTCACTGGTATTTCTTTCTATATCTGGATCAACTACCATGCATCAAAATATAATTCTGCAAAGAGGAGAGCATAAAACATAAATGAAGTAAGGAAAAAGAGGAGTTTGGGAATGGTAACATCTCACATGACTCAATATTTTGAGGAAAGAATATAAAAAAGGGAGAATCCAGCAAACTCTTCAAAGAAATATCCAGGCCAGGATTTGTCCTTCTTAAGACACGACCTGCTCTTTCTGAGGGCTTAAGATGGAAAGAGCTCCCAGGTTGAAGAAAAAGAATGGGACTTAAGGGAACTGTTAGTGTCTAGACAAGGGAAGGAACCTAAAAGGACACACACACACATATGCAGAGCAAGTATGCTGTGACTACTTTGTCTCCATGAAAGCATGCTTCTCCAGCAGCCAGCATGTAACCCATGACTACCCATTACTAGTGGTGCCAAGAGTTGGCCTAATCAACTTACTCTGTGCTTAATATGTCAGGAAATTCAGAAAACAGTGAGATGTGGATAGCCCTAACACTAGAAAAATGGTGGTGGCATGAAGGGGATGTCCCTGTACCTACAACTGGTAAGAATGAACAGGATCAGCTTAGAAATTTCCCAGCCAGAATTTTTCTGCATATGGAGCCATCTGGATAGGCGTGCCATATCTGGGACAGGTGCGCCTCGATGACCTTAGAATTTCTTAATACTGATACAACTGCATTGTACAGAAAATTCAAGCAACAACAAATTTCTCATTCATCCGTAATGTGGTCTGGTCTCAGCTAACAGAGCTGCAAAATAGGAGCAAAGTATCCAGATGACTCCAGGATTGTGCCCACATTTTCTTAGATGAAATAAGGGCTCATTTTATGATATAATAATGGTTTCTTCCTCGCAAAGTCATTCTGCAAAATAAATTCAATAATCCATGCAAATATTTAAAAGAGTACCTGGCTCATCGTGAGTACTCAGTAATTATTACTTACTAATTTTATTACCAGAGTTCTGATGTGGCAATGTGGGCTAATACGTCAGACTGCTAAAGTTATTTGAACTGCAAAATCAGTGGTTCAAGCTCCCCAGCTGCTCCTTGGAAACCCTATACAGGGTCACTATGGGTCAGAATAGACTCAACGGCACTTAACAACAACAATAACAATTTTATTATCATATCTCACTACCTATTACAAAAGTTTTAAGATTAAATTCTCATGGTACCTAAGAAAGGTGAAGTTTTTCTCCTGTTAATGATTCTGGCTGCAGGTTTAAGAAACAGTCAAAATCTACTATTCAAAAATAGATAGATTTATAGGTTTGATAGAAGAAAGAGTGTCTCAGAGAAAGAAGGGTTTGGCCATGATACTAGAAAATATTCTCCAGAAGTGGGAATGAGAAAGGTGCTCAGGTCAGATTCCACTGTGGTTAAATCATAAGACTCCAGAGATGAATGTTGAATTCTATCTATCTAATGTTGAAGTCTATCAAGGGAGAATCACAGCATCTACACTCCAGTTGTTCAAAAAATGCATGACAGAAACATCAAGAATATGTTAGGCTTCATGCAATTATTGCTACAGACAAGACAAGGATATTTCCACTGAACCTGCTTAAACAGACAACAAAAGATCAAAGGGCCCATTAGTGTCTTCCTCACCCCCAACATACCACATATAAACATTTACATACACATAAACATGAATACACATACACTAAAATGCACACACACATACACTTAAACACACACACAAACACATAAGCATACCACATACATATCTTGGCACTAATTAAAAACAAGAAATCTTCACTATGTGTGGCAGTTATACTCCACAGTTTGGGATATGGGGTCATTCCCTAATTTGATTTCAAAAGTAATTTACTTACAATTTTGTTTCTTTTATGACTCTATTTTAAGTGGACTTAATGTATTAGAAGTTGCTGAAAATATGTTAAGATGCATGATCATCAAATTATAAATTGATTACAAAGACATTTTAGAGGGGCACAGGGGAGAGGCATTAAAGGCTCATGAGATGATGGTGGTGGTGGTTGTATCAAATCAGTTCTGACTCAGAGTGACTCTGTATAAGGATTCCAAGGCTGTAAATCTTCATCTTTCTCCCACGGAGTGGCTGGTAGATTTGAACTGCTGACCTTGCAGTTTGCAGCTCCACTGCACTACCAGAGATCCTTCATGAGATGATAGTAGCATGTTTTATGGGAAGATCAAACTGATAGGTTGTGTAAAATGTGGCAGAGGTGGAAAACTAGACAAAAGGAAAAGTGTGAGCAAGCAATGAATAATATGGTTCCTTGACTGAGTGAACCCATGGGCAAGTTTGAAAATAAACAGACCTTCAGATAATAGTTGAGACCTTAGAGTTAGATTTTATTCAAAACTAAAAAAACAAAAAACCACCTAATTTTCTGTTTAAATAATACCTTTCCTTTTTCAATTTAGTTTGACTTCTTCCCTCACCTTCAATGGGTAGACTAATGCCATATAGCCAGCTGAGTCATAAATGTCCTCGATCCCCCAGCAATCATGGGTCACTTCAGTGGAGTACAAAAGACAGTGACCAAATAATGGAAAACAAAAATATATAAAAAAGCAGATATTTTCTTATCAAAGTGACCCAAACCACATTGTATACAACATCTGTGTCTGTGACTTTATGGAGGAACAGTGCTAAAGGATAAACCAAACCACTTATAGTCAAAATTTATGCAGAGGGAAGAAGGCTTGAAAGTGGGAGGGATATAGAATAAATAAAGCACTTTCATTTATTTTTATATTCTGAATACCTCAATATCATTTGAGTTTTTGTAGTAAGAATATTCGAATATTACTCTTATGGTTTAAAAATATGTAGCTTAATAATATTTTTAAGAACTATTATATAATTTTGTTTTGTCCCTGAATTTTTCCCCAATCAGCTAGGCACTGAATTCAGAAGGAAAAGACATGACAGAAATAAGGAAAATGAAAGAAAATTATTGGTTTTATAATGTCAAGAACATAAGGCACAGGAAAGATTTCTATGAGAAAACAATAGATTCCATCTCAAATCTGAAAAGAATTTCCTGTACTATGAGGAAGGGAGAAATGTGTTAAGGAAGAAAGATCAGTGTGGCCAAGGACAAGAAAAATTTATCTTAGAGAATTACAAAGGAGGCTTCAAAAGTTCATGGGAAAAAAATTAAATGAAAAGATAATGGAATTTTTCCAAAAACTTTTTGAAGCCTCCTTGTATATATCAAAGAACCAAGTCAGTCAAAAGACTACCTGGTCTGCACTTGACCATCTACTCCAATCATCACCCAGTCTTACACGCTTGGGGCTCACTCTGTGTCCATTCCATTAAGTGTTTTATACTGCACAAGCAGAAACTACCTCGTGTGCCTTACTTTCAGACATTACATCTTTCAGTAATCCAAAACTCCCTATGGACTCTTTGTATCCATTCAACAAACAGGAAAGAGAGAGATTTGGAGAACTATATAGAAAGTTTTAAGAGGCGATACTAGAAGTGTGGCATATATCACTAGTGTGCCACTCTGGGATGAAGCACTGGATCACAAGGTCGATTTAAACCACAAGGTTGGTGGTTCAAACTCACCAGTCACTCCTGGAAACCCTATACAGTATCACCACAAGTTGGAACAGACTAAATGGCACTTAAAACAACAACAACCACATTCTATTGGAGAACTCAGTCACATAGTCCCATTTAATTGTCAAAAAAAAAAAAAAAACGGTTGCTGTCTCATTAAATCCAATTCTGGCCAATTCCATGTCTGCAGGGTAATACATTCCATAGGGCTGCCAAGGCTGTAAACTTTCAGAAGCTGGTCTCTAGGGCTTTCTCCCAGAGTGTTTCTGGGTGGTTTCAAATTATCAACCTTTCATTTAACAATTCTTCTATTTCATTCTCACTGGGTTTAGTGCTTGGTGCATAAATTTGAATCAGAGTGGTCTTAACTGGTCTTTTCTATGGTGTTGGTGGCTGTGTGTTGTGGAGTGGGTTCCGACTCATAGCGACCCTGTACAGAGTTTCCAGGGTGTAAATTTTTATGGGAGCAGAATGCCTCATCTTTCTCCTATGGAACAGCTGGTAGTTTCGAACTGTTGACCTAGTGGTTCGCAGCCCGATTCATAACCACTATGCTACCAGTGCTCCTTTTCTATTGGCTCATGGATATGATCCTATCACAGACAGCTTTGTACCTCATGACTGATCTGGATATATTCTTTTCAACGATGACTGCAACACCATTCCTCTTCAAATTGTTATTTCCGGCATAGTAAACCATGAAGCTGTCAGATTCAAAATGGCCAATACCAGTCCATTACAGCTCACAAATCATTGCTGATGTCCGATGGATCTTGGCTGAAAGCAGAGAATACCAGAAAGATGTTTACCTGTGTTTTATTGACTACACAGCTTTCTATTGTGTGGATCATGACAAGCTATGGACAACATTGTGAAGTATGAGTATTCCTGAACACTTAATTGTGCTCATGAGCAAATCTGTACATGAACCAAGAGGCAGTTGTTCGAACAGAACACGGGAACACTGAATGGTTTAAAACTGAGAAAAGTGTGCAACAGGGTTGTATTATTTCACCATACTTACTCAACCTGTATGCTGAGCAAATAATCTGAGAAGCTGAGTTATATGAAGAAAAAGGTCACATCAGGATTGGAGAAAGACTTATTAACAACCTGAAATATGCAGATGATACAATTTTCCTTGCTGAAAGTGAAGAGGACTTAAAATACTTACTGATGATCAAAGAGCACAACCTTCGGTCTGGATTGCATCTCAATGTAAAGAAAACAAAAACCCTAACCACTGGACCAATAAACAACATTCTTATCAATGGAGAAAAGATTGAAGTTGTCAAGGACTTCATTCTTCTTGGATCAACTATCAACACTCATGGAAGCAGCAGTGAAGAAATCAAACATATTGCATTAGGCAAATCTGCTGCACAAGACCTTTTTAAAGTGTTGAAGAGCAAAGATGTCAGCTTGAGGACTCAGGTATGCCTGACCCAAGCCATGGTATTTTCAAAAACCTCATATGGGTGCGAAAGCTGGACAGTGAATAAGGAAGACCATAGAAGAATTGATGCTTTTGAGTTATGGTGCTGGAGGAGAATATTGAAAGTGCCATGGGCTGCCAAAAGAACCAATAGATCTGTGTTGGAGGAAGTGCAGCCAGAGAGCTCCTTGGAGGTAAGGTGGACAAACTTCATCTCTCATACTTCAAACATATTGTCAAGATGGTCCAGTCACTGGAGAATGATATTATGTTTGGTAAGATGGAGGGTCAGAGAAAAAGAGGAATTGGCAAGCAAGATAGATTGGCAAAATGACAGCATCAATGGGCTCAAGTGTGGAAACAATTTTGAGATTGGCCCAGGACAGAGCAGGGTTTCATTCTGTTGTACATAGGGTCACTATGAGTCGGTACGACTTGATGGCACCTAACAACAGCAACAACAATTAACAATCAAATGTTTAACCCACTGCACCACCCAGAGACTTAAACCAAAAACCAAAACTGAGCCCACTGCCATCAAGTTGATTTTCACTTGCAGGGACTCTATAGGACAGAGTGGAACTGATTCATAGGGTTTTCAAGACTCAATTTTTAATAGAGCAGACAGTAAAGCAACTGATAAATTTGAACTGTCAACTTTTCAGTTAGTTGTCCAGTGCTTAACCCGCTGTGCCACCAGTTTCCTTTAAATGTAAAAAGGAAATATAGTTTAGCTAATGCCCAGAATGAAAGGCATGTTATTTCATGTGCATATAGCATTGTGTTGCCACAGATGTGTATCAGTATGCTTTATCCAAATGAAAACAACTTGCACAATACTGACACCATTTTCTAAAACTCAGATTTAAGAGACCCTCATGTTTGAAAAATGGTTATTGTAGCTCTGAACATTACATTTTCAAGCAACTATCTTCAAGTAGGAAGGGATGAGTGTTTTTTATCATGAGCCTCTCTTATTTTATCAGAGAGGGGTATCTCCACCAGAAACTACTCAACAAACTATCCCACACTCCCCACTGTACCTTCCAAATAGCCTGTGTAGCATGGGTTATGGTCATTCCATATTTGTAAACAAATCTCCATATATCTTCCTTTACTGTTCCAATTCCTTTACATGAATTTCAGGGAGGGGACTTTAGTAACATCAACTTTACTGAAATCCTACCAATAGCTTAATTTCAAAGATAAACTCTTAATACGGTTTCACAGTGCTATGAGATAACCTTACTCTGAGCAGGATTCACAGTCTCCAAAATTTGTTGTGTCTGGAATGGTCTGGATTAATAGATGTGTGCACTTGTCTTACAAAAGCATACAAGTCACAGGCCTTGAGTCTCTGTTTTATGGTAGGAAAGAGGGAAATGTCACTGAGTTCTTGTGAGAATATTTGAACTCAAGAATTGCTTTCTGCCACACTAATCTGACATACAGGCCTTCATTAGACTTCATACATACAGTGCAAGGAAGTATTCTTGCCAGGAGGAGCAGCAATAAGAACTCTCATTTTTATATCCAATATCCTACTCATTTATGTAAAATAAACCACAGGTATTTGAAGTAGTCAGTTGAAGAAAGAGGTCAAAAACATTTCCCAAAAAGAGCAGAAATTATATACACTATCTCCCAACCATCACCAAAAAAAGCATAGTCTTGAGTCCTTTCTGACTCATAGTAACCTTATAAAGCCCTGTTGCTGTTGTTGCAAAGTGCTGTCGATTCAGTTCCAACCCATCGCAACCCTGTATAGGGTTTCCAAGGAGAGGCTGGTGAATTTGAACCACCTACCTTGTGATTCAAACTGACTTTGCAGTCCAGCACATTAGCTCACAGTGCCACACCAGGACTCCTATAAAGCTTAAAGGACAAGATAAAGAGATAATTCCTGATGGACTTAACTGCAGGTGAAAAGAACTGAGCTGAAGATTACCATGTGCAAAGTGGCTGTCTGTGACTGAGTGGAATCCACCAGGGAAGATGTATGAGTATGGAAGGATAGGATAAGTCATGAATTGTGAATTCTTTGTAATGACAGTTGAAGGAGGCATTAGGGGATCTCAAGGCAAAAGATATGCAATATAGGAAGCATGAAGCCAGTTAGAAAGCTGGTTTATCTTTATTAAAATAATAGCAATGCCAAATCACTGAACCATGATTGAGTAAATAAAACCCCATGGAAGATCCTTTACAGGCTCTCAAAAATTCACAAGTCTTGGAAGCTATTCTGACAAAATGGTCAACATTTTTTCAATTTCAAATTATTTTCTTCTAATTTTGTGAATTCTTTTTGGATCTGGCTTTGAAAGACACATTACAACCCTCTCATCCTTAAGACAAGACCCCATCAAAATAGTCTTCAAACTATTGTCTAGATTAGTAGTAAAGAATGTCTTCTTTGAGCAAACTGACAACAAAATGTTTGATGGGAAGCTTGGGGGCAATGAGTTTCTGTTAAGGAAGGAGCACTTCAGAAAAGGAGGATGAAAAGGGTTGCACAACTTGAATAATATATGTTGCAGAACCGAACATATAGAAATTGTGAATTGGTGCACGGTCTACTATGTATATTTTCAACAACAAAAACTAAAACAGTTTTTGCAGTGAGTCCTCAGTGCTTCCTAGACACCCTTATTCCCAGTGGATGGAAGCAGTAGTATGAGGATAAAAGTCATTAAAGATGATGGAGCCAAGCACTGTAGTGACCCACCACGAGTTTATTTAGAAATTGAAATAATTACCTCAGACTAGAAATACCAGAGCTCATTGATAAAGCAACTTATTCCTCAACTTCCCAACTGTGGTAATCTGGTCTGTTTGAAATCTGTGACAGGGCCTTATTGTCTCAGGAGAAACCTGTTCCATGACTGAGAAACCCACCACCGCCAGTTCCTTTCCTGCTATTTCTATGTGTAACTAAACTAACAGTCCCTCTTCCAGGCCAGACTTCTGAGAATATACCAACCACACTCATAAGCTTATTTTCTTCAACCTAATCTTCTCAGTGCTGTCAACTATGACCTATTAAACATGGAGACATGGTTTCCACAGCTCTTTCCCTGCTCCTTCTCAAGTGCTCCATTTTAGCTCTGTAATTCCTGGTGCAGAGCTATAAGATCAACACTGAACTATGAAACACAAGGTCAACAGTTCAAACCCACTAGCTGCCCTTTGGAAACCTCATACAGAGTCACTATGAATCAGAACTGACTCAACAGTACTTAACAACAACACAACAAATCTGTCATAGTCTCATGTAAAATATGTGTCCAGCCTAGAAAATAATGACAAGTTTAAACAATCCTCAGGAGTTGAAGTCTTCTACTGTCTCTGGAAAAGACTAGTCGATATCTTTTGTGCTGATGTTAAATTTTGTTTACAATAACTAGATCGACAGACAGATAGATGAAGACTAGATTGATTAACATGTCCAGGCAAGGTTTGAAAAACAATCTTTATTGCTTGGGTCCTAACTAGTCCCTTTATTCTCCTTCATTCCATTGGAATTATGCCTGCTACTATATCTCCATGGTCCTTTCTTCTTCCTAAAAATGAGAAAATAAATGAGGCAGAACAGGAAGAGGCAAAAAGCAGTCTTAGCTCCATTAGTGAGACTTGACTTTCTTTCATCTTTATCTTACAGTCACACACACCATGGTATTTGCTCCCAGATCATTTGTAGCCAAAGGAAGGCACTGGAAATTTTCCAAATTTGAGGATTTCACCACCACATTATTCCTTTCCCACTTTTCTCTTTTATCCAGAAGGTTATCTCTATCTAAAGTGAGTGCTCAGTTCAAGCAACTTCAGACCCCAAATATCTAATCCTACTAGGCCTGCAGGCCTCTTCTCAGGCCTATACTGACCCTTGAAGTTGTGCTAAGCTCTCTCTGCCAGGAAGGGCTCCTGGCAGTTTTTCCTCTTAGATCCACTAGAGATTAGATCAGTCACACTGACACTGAGTTTTCAGTAAAAACTCTACCTTCTCATTTATGTACATTGAGGTAAATCCTTAGAAGCACTGTGTATCTACTATGGATGCAGCTTCAGAGTAACCCAGAGCATTTCCCTGCAGCCCCTTCCTTGAGATCCCTCTTCAGATCAGATCCCTGATCTCTTGGACAAGATCAGAAGATGGTGTGGGCCCAGATTTTACCAGTCCTAAAAGAAAGCTACATCATCTTGCGGGATCTTCTGTTCCACGAACCTCAGTTGCTGTGCAAAAACCAAAACAGAAAAAATATTTCTTATTAAAGAGTAAAGCAGCTCTGTCAGTACTTAGAAAATCTCATAAATCCTTGTGACAGCTAGAAAATTAGGGTCAAATTTTGACTTATAGATAAGACTTTGTTAGATTCCAAGGCAAGATCCAAGAGCCCCAAATTATGCACGTCACTCCCGAACAGTTGTTCCCTGAATGGATAAAGCCCCTAACACTTCCTTATGGAGGCATAAGCCTAGGTGAGAAAGCCAGTACAGACTTGGAGAAGGCACAGTTCCCTCCACAGACCCAGTCCCTGCTCACTTCCTGTCCTTTGGAGAATGAAACACGAAGCCTGGACACTGGCTCCACGGTCTCTTCATGCTAAGGCCTTCTCCTGTGGGCTGCTGGTCCTCATCCTCATTTTCTTCTTGTTCCTCTTCCTCATCCTCCTCTTCCTCATCCTGGGTGCTCTCCAATTCCATATTGCCTGTCAGCTGAGCCATGGTGAGATGAAAGACATGGCAGCTGAAGCCCTCCCTGATCCCGTACTGCACATGATCCTGGAGGTTTTCCAAGGTGGAGAAGACCCGGCAGCAGGCCATGCACCTGAAGCCATTCTCAGTGGTCACCAGCCAGTCAGGCGTCCTGGCCCTGGGTCTCTCCTCAACTGCAGGTGACGCTGGTGGGCTATCTGACTCTGCCCTTTCCTCATGTTCTTTCTCCTCCCCACTGAGCTCACTGTCTGGCAGGAGATTTCTGGTGGACACCTCAGAGGGGGGAGTACCTACCCAAACGTCCTTAGGAAGGGTCATTTCTTCCATCCTCGGATGTTTTTCTACTGATTCTGAGGTTTTCTCTGTCTCCCAGGAGACAGCTACACCTTTCTTCGTTTGTACCTCCATGTAGTATATTTTCATGCACCGTACCTTTTTGTTTCCACACAGAGAGGATCTACAGGTCTTATAAGATGAAAGGGAAGGCACGGAGACTTGTGAGTGGTAAGAAATCTCTCCTTGTTCTTGAATTCGGAACAGGGGTGATCTAGGCCTCAGACTGTCTTGATGTATCTTCTGGACTCCTGCTGAATAAAATTAGAAGCACAAGTCATATGTGGAGTGTGATAAAAGCTGAAGTAACATAAATTAATACATGTGATACAAGAAAGAGTGAATGTGATGTAATGCAGTTGAATGATGAGCATTGTACTTGTACATATTATGAGAGGTGATGTAGCTATTATCACTGTAGGCTTTTCATTTGTGTCTAGGGCTGTTGGAGGTGTGTCTGTGAACATGTGTATGGAGCATGATGGGCATGTGATTAGTGTATGTGGTTAGGTGTAAAAGGGGACTTCAAAAAGTTCATGAAAAAAATCCATTATCTTTCTATCCCATCTTTCCATAATTT
>NW_006408746.1:2039625-2042303 GCF_000296735.1 Chrysochloris asiatica | reverse complement strand
AATACAGAAATGGCTGCAAGCATGCATTGACAGAGAACTTCCAGAGGTTCAAGCCAGATTCAGAAGAGGACATGAAATGAGGTATATCATTGTTGATGTCCAATGGACCTTGGCTGAAAGCAGACAATACCAGAAAGACGTTTACCTGTGTTTTATTGACTATGCAAAAACTTTCGATTATGTGGATCATGACAAGCTATGGACAACATTGCAAAGTATGAGTATTCCGGAACACTTATTTGTGCAAATGAGGAATTTGTACGTAGACCAAGAAGCAGTTGTTCGAACAGAACATGGGAACACTGAATGGTTTAAAATTAAGAAAGGTGTGCGACAGAGTTGTATTCTTTCACCATAATTATTCAACCTATGTGCTGAGCAAGGAGTCCTGGTGTGGCACTGTGGGCTAATGCATCAGACCGCAGTCCTTTAAACTGCAAGGTCAGGGGTTCAAGCTCACCAGATGCTCCTTGGAAACCTTATACAAGGTCGCTATTGGCCAGAATTGATTTGACAGCATTTAACAACAACAACAAATGCTGAACAAATAATCTGAGGAGCTGGGTTATATGAAGAAAAATGGGGCATCAGGTTTGGAGGAAGATTCATTAACAACCTGCAATATGCAGATGATACAACCTTGCATGCAGAAGTGAAGAGGACTTAAAGTATTTACTGATGAAGATCAAAGAACTCAGCCATCGGTATGGATTGCATCTCAATGTAAAGAAAACAAAAGTCCTCATCACTGAACTAATAAACAACAGTCTTATCAACGGGAAAAAAATGAAGTTGTCATGTACTTCATTCTTCTTGGATCAATTATCAACACTCCTGGTAGCAGCAGTCAAAAAATCAGACAATGTATTGCATTAGGCAAATCTGCTGCACAAGACCTTTATAAAGTGTTGAAGAGCAAAGATATCAGCTTGAAGACTAAGGTGTGCCTGGCACAATCCATGGTATTTTCAATAACCTCATATGCATGCAAAAGCTGAACAGTGAATAAGGAACACAGTGGAAGAATTGATGTTTTTGAGTTATAATGTTGGAGGAGAATGTTGAAAGTGCCATGGGCTGCCAAAAGAACCAATAGATCCATTTTGGAAGAAGTGCAGCCAGAGTGCTCCTTGGAGGCCAGGATGGCCAAACTTCGTGTCTCATACTTCAGACATATTGTCAGGAGGGACCAGTCACTGGAGAAGGATATCATGTTTGTTAAGGTGAAGGGTCAGAGAAAAAGAGAAAGACTCCCAATGAGATGGATTGGCAATGTGGCAGCATCAATGAGCTCAAACGTGGCAACAATTGTGAGATTGGCCTAGGACTGGGCAGTGTTTTCTGTTGTATATAGGGTCACTATGAGTCGGTACCAACTCGATGGCACATAACAACAACATATGTATGCAGTAACCCACAGCACCACACCAGGACTCCATATATATATGCTGTGGAACCGTGGGTTATTACATATACATATACAGATGTAATTTTTTTCTTTGTTTGTGTGTTTGTTTATTTGTTTGTTTGTTTGTTTAAGGGCTGTTGGATAAGTTCTGACTCATCTTGACCCAAGGAGCAGCTGGTGAGTTTGAACCGTCAACCTTGTGGTTCAAACAGAACTTACAGTCTAGAGCTTATCCTACAAAGCCACACCAGGACTCTATGGCACACCCCCATTACCTCCACAATATATATATATATATATATATATATATGTTGTTGTTAAGTGTCAACAAGTTGATTTGGACTCATAGCAACCCTATTTTGCATAAGCAGAAAGCCTTTTATTTCTCCCACAGAGCAGCTTGTGGGTTCAAACGAGGATCTTGTGGTTCATTGTCCAGTGCTTACCTTGTATATATAAAAAGATAGAGAGAGGGAGGCTCTTGGTCTGGTGCTGTGAGATAAAGTACTGAACTGCAAAGTCAGTTCAAACCACAAGGTCGGTGGTTCAAACTCATCAATTTCTCCTTGGAAACGCTATACAGGATTGCTATGAGTCAGAACAGACTCAATGGCACTTATCAATACACATATGTGTGTGTGAGTGCATGTGTGTATAGCCAAAGATCCCTATTGATACTGGGATTAAAGTGATCAGCTGATAACTGGAAATTCGGTGGTTCAAACCCACCAGCTGCTCCATGGGATAAAGTGTGGCAGTCTGTTTCCATAAAGATTTACAGTCTTGGAAACCCTGTGGTGGAGTTCTACTCTGTACTATAGGATCACTTTGAATCAAATTCAGCTAAATGAAAATGAGTTTAGTTTTGGTGTATACTCATATATCCCCTGGGTGGCACTCGAATAAGAAGGAACCCTTGTGGCACAGTGGTTAAGTGTTAGACTACTATCCCAAAGATCAGTGGTTTGAACCCACTGTCACTCTGCAGGAGAAAGATGCAGCAGTCTGCTTCCATATTTGCAGTCTTAGAAATCCTATAAGGCAATTCTGCTCTGTCCTATAAGGTCTCTATGTGTGAACTAGACAGCAATAGGTTTAGCACTTGATGACTAACAAAAAAAGCTTGGTGGTTTGAACCTACCCAGAGGCACTACAGAAGAAAAGTCTAGCAATCTGCTTCTGAAAGTTCACAGCCTTGAAAACTATATGAAGTGAAGTTCTATTCTGCAGTATATGTGGGTGCTATGAGTTGGAATCGACTTGATGAAAA
>NW_006408746.1:2034397-2039525 GCF_000296735.1 Chrysochloris asiatica | reverse complement strand
CTCATGTTTGAGATTACTAACAAGCATTACTGAATAATCAGATGAGGGACAGTTTGCTATGTCTACTAGGTGGCTAAAGTCTGATCCTCAGAGCCTATGGTTTGGACGGTCGACAATGCTTGGGCCTACAGGGTCTGGACCTCCTGACTAGGTCTGCACGGTCAGCATCAGATTCCCCTTTATTTATTGTTTGTTTAAGGGACGCTGCCTGTCTTAGGCGGTCAGTGTGAATTCCTCAGTCTTACCCGTCATTGAAACTCATTGCAGCATGGCAATGGCTCTGTCTTAGGTTGCCGAGGTTCCACGTGGTCCTTACCCGTCTCTGGCCACATGTCCAGCATAAACAGCCGCCATCCGAGGAAGGCAGGGAGGGAGGAGATCGGCTGGGTCCATAAAATTTTTGAAGCTACCTCATATGTACTATGAGAAAGATCTGGGTTTATGATACTGGGGTATTACTTGTAGAACATGGACTGTGGTGTAGGAGAAGGTGGCATTGTAAGTTATATGTTTGGGTTTTATGGATGAATTGTAAATGGATATGTGCGTAATGGGGATGTTGTTTGAGATGTGGGTCTGAACTGATTGGTTTTGCTGTGCTATTAGAGGTGTGTACTGGGGAACTCTGTCCTTCTCTGGAAGGCAAAGGCAAAGAACACGCCATTCCACCCAAGGACCATTGTCTGGTCCATCTGCCCTACACAACAAACCTAGAGCTTTCTGGCCCCTCCTCCCCACCATGCTCACACCAGGACTCTTGATGTCTCACAATGAACTCATATCCATGACCCCTAACCTATCCTCAGCAGAGTCCTAATTTCCTCTACTTGCTCTATGATTCCTCTTACAATGGGCTTCTCTTGGATCTACGTGTCTTCTACATCATAACCAGGAACCCAGCACCCAAGAAGCCTAATGCCTTTACCACCATGGATGAGCTTGTATGGAGAAGAAACACACGAATAGTATTCAGAGGCAGAAGAGACCTCCCATACACCAAGGTTCCAGTCTTTTGTCACTTCAGTGGATCCAGGCTTAGGGGCATCTTCTTGGGATTTTGAGATTCCTGTGAGAAGTATAAAAGCCACAGAGATTCAGTAGTTGGGTCTATTTATGTATAATTCATCCATCCAAGAAATAGTCACAGTGGCTGTGCAGTGAATTCACATACCTACCTGGGGATTAGAGTCTGGTTTTTGGTGGAATTGCCAGTATTTAATTACAGTTTATTAATACCTTGTCGAGGTCCTGGTGTAGCATTGTGGGTTAATGCATCAGACTGCAAAGTCGGCTTGAACCACAAGGTCGGCAGTATAAGCTCGCCAGCTGCTCCTTGGAAACCCTATATAGAGTCGCTATGGGTCAAAACCGACTGGACAGCACTTAACAACAACAATATCTTGTTAGGAATGCAAGACTGTGTAGTGACTATATTTCTGAAGTGTGAGAGTGATGTGTGTCAGCCAAACCTTTGATAAACATGATGTACATATGATGTGTTTAGCATGTGTCTGTGAAGGGTTTGAGATCACAATTAAGAAATTATGTAACTTTTCCTGATTATTTGTTGCAGTTTGATTCATCCATTCAGCCAACCAATGTTCAGTGAACAACTACTATATACTAGGCACTATTCCACTATCCTAAGCAGTGGTGTATGAGGGTAATGAGTGCCTGGGGCAAATTCTAAATTGCACATACACACCTAATTTCAAAATGACTAGAAATTGAAAGCAAGGAGCTCTGGTAGCGTAGTGGTTACGAATCGGGCTGCGAACCTTAAGGTCAGCGGTTCGAAACTACCAGCTGCACCGCGGGAGAAAGATGAGGCTTTCTACTCCCATAAAGATTTACATCCTCGGAAACCCTATACAGGGTCGCTATGGGTCGGAAACGACTCGATGGCACATAACAACAACAAGAAATTGAAAGCAGTTACAAGTCAGTAGAATGTCTCCTCCCTCTTATCCCATTGCCGCAATGATGTGTTCATGTTTATAGGGCTCAGAATGTCATTCTGTGCCTTGTCTGGCACCCCCTTGGACTTGTGCCTTGGGATAACTGCCCTCCTCTGCCCACCTAGAGCTAGAAAGTATTTTGGTCCAAATTGGGTTCAAAGAAATTGCTCAGTGGTGTCCCTCTTTCAAGTGGTGCTCAGGGCACATGTCATACTTCCCATACCTTAGACATACCTCTAATTCTAGGCTCTGAACAAAACAAAGTCCCTATTCTCATAGTTCTTCCATTCTAACAGGGAAAGATAATCACTAAACAAAAATACAGTAACAAGTATATGATATGGCAGCTGGTGGTAAGTATATAGGGTTGCCATATTTAGCAAATAAAATTACAGAATGACACAGTTAAATTTTAACTTTAAATAAACAATTACCTTTCTGGGTATAGGTATGCCCCATGCAATATTTTGTTGTTGTTGTTGTTGTTGTTGTTGTTAAGTTCCGCCAAGCTGATTCTGACCCATAGAAACCCTGTACAGGGTTTCCGAGGCTGCAAATCTTTATGGGAGCAGAAAGCCTCATCTTTCTCCCACGGAGCAGCTGGTAGTTTCGAACTGCGGACCTTGTGGTTTGCAGCCTGATTCGTAACCACTATGCTAGGTACTGTCAAGTTAGTACCAACTCAGTACAACAGAACAAAGCACTTCTTGGTCCTGTACCAACCTCATAATCATTGCTATGCTTGATATCATGCTGCTGTTGCTGTGCAAATATATCTCAGGGATCTCCTCTTTTCCACTGACCCTCCACTTTACCAAGCATGATGTCCTTCGCCAGGAATTGGTCCCTCCTGACAATATGTACACAGCATGAGAAACAAAGTCTGGCCATCCTGGCTTCTAAGGAACACTTATGGCTGTACTTCTTCCAACACAGATTTGTTTGTTCTTTTGTCAGTCTATGGTACTTTTAATGTTCTCCTCCAACACCAAAACTCAGGTGCATCAATTTTTCTATGGTCTCCTTTATTCATTGTCCAATATTCACCTGCATATGAGGCTATTCAAAATACCATGGTTTGGGTCAGGCACACCTTAGTCCTTAAACTGACATCTTTGTTCTTGAGCACTTTAAAAAGGTCTTGTGCAGCAGATGCAATATATCATTTGCAATACATCATTTGATTTCTTGACTGCTGCTTCCATGAGTGTTGATTGTAGATCCGAGTAAAATGAAGTCTTTGACGACTTCAATCTTTTCTACATTTATAAGGATGTTATTTACTGATATAGTGATGTGAAGTTTTCTTTTCTTTACATTGAGATGCAACCCATACCGAAGGCTGTGAATTTTGATCTTCATTAATAAGTATCTTAAGTCTTCTTCACTTTCAGCAAGCAAGGTTGTGTCATCTGCATATCGCAGGTTGTTAATGAGTATTCCTCCAACATTGATACCATGTTTCTCTTCAAATAATCCAGTTTCTCTAATCATGTGCTCAGTATACAGATTGTGTAAGTATGGTGACAGAATACAAGCTTGGAGCACACATTTCCTAAATTTAAACCATTCAGTGATCTATTCAGACAGCTGCCTCATGGTCTATATACAGGTTCCTCATAAGCACAACTAATTGTACCAGAATATTCATTCTTTGAAATGTTGTTCATAGCTTGTCCTGATCCATACAATAGAAAGCCTTTACATAGTCAATAATGAATAGATAAACATCTTTCTGGTAGTCTCTGCTTTCAGGCAAGATTCATCTAACATTAGAAATCATATCCCTCATTCCATGTCCTTGTTTGAATCTGACTTGAACCTCTGGTATTTCCCTGTCAATATACTGTGGTAGCCAATTTGGAATTATCTTTAACAAAATATTACTTGCATATGAAATTAAAATTTTCCAATGATCTCTGCATTCCATTGGGTAACTTCTCTTTGGAATAGGCACAAATAGGGATCTCTTCCAATCAGTTGTCCAAGTAGCTGTCTTCCAAATTTCTTGACATAGATGAGGGTGTACCTCCAGTGCCACATCAGTTTGTTGAAAGATTTCAATTTGTATTCCATCAATTCCCAAAATCTTGTCCTTAGCCAATGTCTTCAATGCATTTTGGGACATACTACCATAAAAAAATTATTTGTTGAATAATTTGTTGTTTATCTGAAATTCAAATTTAATTGGCATCCTGTATTTTATTTGGCAACCATAACTGGGTGGTAGTGAATCTGTGTTTTATTGTGGTTTATGAAAAGTGAGTCTAATAGTAACTGCACAATGTGTTATGAATGTGGTGTGTTTATGGTATATGATTTGTTCTTCTAGATGTTTAGAGCTAGTTTAAGGTAGCTGTGTTTGTGTGAGAGTTGAATATAAAAGGGGTTTCAAAACATTTATGGAAAGATTCCATTATCTTTTCATTCCAATTATCCATGAAGTTTTGGAAGCCCCCATGTATATATCACTCCAACATACATTTAAATATATACATTCAACATATATATCTGCAACATATATATGTAGTATATAAATACATATGTATATTATGTATTTGTCCATAGCTTGTCACGTATATATACTATATGTATATACAGTATATTATATGCATATTATACATATGCATTTTGTATGTTTATACATACATACATTTATACATATGAATATCATATGTATATACTATATATATATATTATTGTTGTTAAGTGTTGACAAGTCAATTCCAACTCATAGCTACCCTGTATAGAATTTCTGAGGAGTAAATGGTGGATTTGAACCAACCTTGCAGTTCACAATCCTGTGCTTATCTTACAGCAACCACACTAGGACCCCTTATATGCTGTGTGCCATTGAGTGGGTTCCAACTTTTAGTGACCCTGTATAGGGTTTCTGAGAGGGACTGGTAGTTTTGAACTGCCAATTTTGTGGTTACAGGTCCAGTGCATATCCGATAACACTATACCAGGGTTCATACATGTATAGGTATACATATATGTGTGGTGTGGTGCTTTAGGATCAACTTTGGCCTGCTAACCAAAGATCAGTTGTTCAAACCCATCAGTCATTTCTTGGAAACCCTATACAGGGTCACTATGAGTCAGAACTAACTCAATAGCAATTAACAACAACAATATCTGTTATGAGGTGATATATATATATATATATA
>NW_006408746.1:2024871-2029232 GCF_000296735.1 Chrysochloris asiatica | reverse complement strand
TTATTATTATTATTCAGGTAATCACTGACTTATATTCAAGCCCAACTGGTAACCAAAAACGTCAGCAGTTTGAGCCCACCAGCCAGCATGGCACAAGAGAAAGATGTGGCAGTCTGTTTCCGTAAACATTAGAGTTTTAGAAACCTTACGTTATTCTATAAAATTCTCCTTTATCCTTAAAAACTGATATGGGTCAAGATCGACTTGCCAGCACACAATAGCCACTATATACATCTCCAGAGTTTTATGCAGGGATAGCAGACAGTGATGTATACGAATTATATGTCAATGTTGAATAGGTATAGTGTGTATATATAACTATATGTGTTGTTGTTGTTAAGTATCATCAAGTCAGTTCCTATCAACCTCAATCGGGTTTTCAAGGAGTGACTGGTGGGTTTGAACAACCAACCTTGCAGTTAGCAGTCCACACCAGGGCTCCACTATATGTATTATGTGTGATTTAATAGAGAAGTTATATTTGAAGGTGTGTGTTTTTTCTTTATCAGAGTGTACGGAAGACACTTAGCAAGAATTCTGTGAGCACTCTTACCTGTATATCGTATCATGGTAATAGGAAGTGAACCATTCAAACTTCACATGTTCTGACCACTCCACCCCCATTTTCCTTACTGTTCCACACACACACTAACAATGTTTCCTTAATTGTAAGTGTATGAGAGGAAGAGGAAACTTTCCATGCTTTCAGTATGATCCCAACCTAGACAAGCATTTCACTTCTTAACATAATTTTCAGCAGAGCCCTCGACTCTTTGGACTTCTTTCCTCTTTGGTAACTAAAAGATCTTTGTCAACACTTTTCGCACACATACGTTCACACATACCTCAGTGACCTCAGTAAAGTCCAAATAAAGAGATTAAGAGAGAATGAAGGGACTCAAAAAACTGCAACTCTAAGTCTGTCCATGAGATTCAGCCTCCTATGTGCCTGACAGAAGCCCAAATACAAGTAAGCCTTGGAGAAGTGTCAGCCTGGCAAAATTTGAGGCATCTGGAATTTGTGTACTTCTTAAAGCAGTGATACCCTTAGATATGGCAGTCCATATCAATACCCTTATACTAGGACACACTAGTCCATACCAGGTCAATTCCACCATCCTCAGGCAGCTCAACAACACTTATACCCCAGACAGATTGCCCAGCACATACCTTCTCCCTTCTCAGTAGTTTCCTGGGACTCTTCATTTTCTAGATGTTTCCTCTTTTGTCTTCGTTTCATAATACCAGAGATACATTAGGAGATGCCTAATGACTAACTCGTCCTTTATCCTACCGGTTAGTCCTTCTTGGCACTCAAGGATTCCCTTGAAATGATTCAGTATGAATGAAATTAATCAAG
This sequence comes from Chrysochloris asiatica, assembly GCF_000296735.1. Classification (NCBI taxonomy): domain Eukaryota; kingdom Metazoa; phylum Chordata; class Mammalia; order Afrosoricida; family Chrysochloridae; genus Chrysochloris; species Chrysochloris asiatica. The sequence goes on along the minus strand of NW_006408746.1, from coordinate 2,027,872 downwards.
TTTCCCAAATGACAGAAGAGTGCAGACAATTTAGTGAACCAGCAATACTGCCCAGCACTCATTACACTGCACGGCTGTTAAGGTTCAAAGGTCACAAGGGTGGCAATAGGATTCTCTGATCTCAAGGATGACATCAGAGCATTCCGTGGATCCAGGTCCAACACAGTATTTACAACTGCAAAGATGACATTTTCTAAAACAATTTCATTTCCCAATGGAAACTCTCCAAGGAATACAACTTCCAAGTCTTTCAAATATAGCAGGATATTTTGTGATGTTAACATGATTCTGTTTTGATGTTTTTGCTTTTACTTTCTTTTTTCTTTTCTTCTTTTTCTTTTTTTAATTTGTAAAATCCCAAGCTCCATAGAAAACAGAAAATAGTTTAGCAATAACATAATGGAAGCAGGAGTTTTAGAGATTAGCTGCTTCTTTCTTTTTTCTGTTAGAGTTATGTGAAAGTGTTGGGCTAGGGCTAGGAGTAGGACTTGGTCTATTTTTAGGTTTTCAGTTAGGTTTATTATTACTTAATTTTTTTTTTTTTCGTATATTCATTTAGCATCTGGATAGCCTGTTTCCAGTTTGCAAAATATCTAATAGGACTTTTGTCCATTTTCTAATGGATGTTTTCAATGATTTCATAGATGAATTCTTTTTTCTTCTTCTTTAAATTATTGAAGCTCGCTTTGTGGTCCAACATATGGGTTAATCTTGAAAATGTTCCTACTAACCACAAGGTCAGCAGTTCAAACTCACCAGCATTTCCTCGGAAACCCTATACAGAGTCACTACGGGTTGGAACCAACTCGTAAGCATTTAACAACAACAAACAAAATTCTGGCCTTTGCTTCAAAATCTATTTTATCAGAAATTAATATTGTTATTCCTCCTCACTTTTGATTGCCATTAGCTTGACATATTTCATTACATCCTTTGATTTTAGTCTGTATTTGTCTTGTGTCTAGGGTGTGCTTCTTATAAACAACACATTTTATGGTCTATTTTGCTACTCTGTCTTATGGTTGGGGCAGTCAATCCATTTGCATTCAGTGTAATTGTTGTTAGGTACCACCATCAAGGCAGTTCCAACTCATAGTGACCCTATGCACAACAAAACAAAACACTACCAAATCCTGCTCTACTCTCACAATTGTTACATTTGAGCCCATTGCTGCTGCAAGTGTCAATCCATCTCATGGGGAGTCTTACTCTTTTTCTCTGACCCTCCACTTTACCAAGAATGGTGTCCTTCTCCAGGGACTGGTCCCTCCTGATAAAATGTCTGACGTATGAGAGACAAAGTCTGGTCATCCTGGTTTCTAAGGGGCATTCTGGCCCTACTTCGTCCAACACAGATTTGTTTGTTCTTCTGTCGGTCCACAGTACTTTCAATACCCTTCTCTAACACCATAACTCAAATGTATCAATTTTTCTACTGTATTTCTGGTTCATTGTCCAACTTGCACATGCATATGAGGAAATTTAAAATACCATGGCTTGGATCAGATTCACTTTAGTCCTAAAACTGACATCTTTGGTCTTGAATACTTTATAAAGAGGCCCTTTGCAATACATCCTTTGATTTCTTGACTGTTGTTTTGCCTAATGCAATACATCATTTGATTTCTTGACTGTTGTTTCCATGAGTATTGATTGTGGATCCAAGCAAAACAAAGTCTCTGACAACTTGTACCTTTTCCTCATTTACATTTATGTTATTTATTGGCCCCGTTGTGAGGATTTTTGTTTTCTTTATATTGAGGTGCAATCCATATAAAAGCTGTAGTCTTTGGTCTTAATCAGTATATATTTTAAGTTCTCTTCATTTCAGTAAGCAAGGTTACATCATCTGCATATCACAGGTTGATAATGAGCTTTCCCTCCTATCTTGATGCCACCTTCCTACTCATACAATTCAGCTGCTCAAATTATTTTCTCAGCATGCAGATTGCACAAGTAGGGTAAAAGAATACAACAATGGCGCACACATTTTCTGATTTTCAACCTATCAGTATCCCTGTTTGAAAGGACATTTGTACAGAGTATTTACCTTTGCTTCAAACATAACTATGAATGTGGTCAAGCATTGCAGTTGTTGTTAAGTGCCATCGAGTCAGTTCCGACTCATAGCAACCCTGGATTGGGTTTCCAAGGAGCAGCTAGTAAGTTTGAACTGCTGACCTTACAATTCAAACTGCCCTCATGGTTCAGTGCTTATTCCAAAATGCCACATCAGGACTCACTGGTGAAGTATACAGGGATAAAAAGGAGCAAAATTGCTTAGTTATTGTCAAACAACTTAAGGCAATGAGTTGCTGGACCTGGGAACCATGGTCTCCAGGAATACCATAGTCAATTGGCATAACATAGTCCATAAGGACAGTGTTCCACATCCTACTTTGGTGAATAGGACCTTGAAAGCCCATGAACAGTTATCTAAGGTGCAACTATTGGTCTCTCAATGTATGAGAAGACTGACGAGAATTAAAGACACTTGTAAGCAGTTAATCCAGTGGATTCATGGAACACATGAACATCTGTCTCCATGACTCTGAGACCAGAAGAACTAGGTGGTATCTGGATAAAATTACCAATTGCTCTGAAAAGGATCACATTAGAAGATCTCAGATAGAGTAGGAGAAAATGTGGAACAAAACTCAAAATTATTGAAAAAAGGAAGACCAGGCTTACTGGTCACAAAGAGACTGGAGGAACCAGAGCCTATGGCTCTCTACCACCCTTCAGGTCTGGAAAGGAAATCATCCTCAGGGTCCAATTTTCAACCAAGCAGTAGATAGGTATATGGAGGAAAAACAAACTAGTAAGGTTTGTTCACCATGGAATGGTCAATCATCCAAAATTAAAAGGTATTGCAGACCGTGTAAGACTGGTCAGAGGTTCGAGGTCCTATAGGCCCGAGTGTAACAGATCTAGCCACTTGGCAGTCAATAGCAAATTGTTTTTCATCTTAATATTCAGTTACATGTATTAATTTAATACA
>NW_006408746.1:2022522-2024771 GCF_000296735.1 Chrysochloris asiatica | reverse complement strand
GAGAGAGAGGAGTCCTAGTGTGGCACTGTGGATTAATGTGCCAGACTGAAAAACCGTTTGAACTGCAATATATATATTGTTCTTATTAAGTGCCATCGAGTCAGTTCCGACCCATAACAACCCTCTCTGAGGTTTCCGGGGAGTGGCTGGTGAGCTTGAAATGGCAACCTTGTAGTTCAAATGGTTTTGCAGTCTGGCGCGTTAACCCACAGTGCCGCACCATGGTTCCACTTCATAATATATTTACATATGCATGGGTGGTCCTGCTGGTATTTAAAATACCCATGGCATAGCTTCCAGAATCACAGTACCTCACAAGACACCACAGTATGACAAACTGACAGACGAGTGCAGGGTCACCAATGATGGACAGGTTTCAGATGAGCTTCCAGACAGACAGACTAGGAAGAAGTGTAACAAACTACTTCCAAATATTTAGTCACTGAAAACCTTATGAATAACAGAGACACACTGTCAGATATAGTGCCAGAAAATGAGCCCCTCAGGTTGGAAGGCACTCAAAATGCAACTGGGGAAGAGCTGCCTCCTTAAAGTAGAGTTGACTGTGATGACACAAATGGAGGAAAGCTGGTGGGAGTAAAGTCTGCAGGACCTTAATTTGCTGATGGGGCACAACTCAAAATGAAGAGAAACAGGTAAAACATCAATTAATAATCTGAACATGGAATGTACAAAGTATGAATATAGGTTACTTGGAAATTGTCAAAAATGAAATAGAATCATAAACATTGATATCTCAGGCATTAGTGAGCTGAAATGGACTGGTGTTGGCCATTTTGAATCTGACAATCACATGGTTTACTATGCCAGAAATGACAAATTGAAGATGAATGGTGCTGCATTCACTGTCAAAAAGAACATATCCAGATCAGTCATGAGGTACAATGCTGTCTGTGATAGGATAATATCCATGTGCCTACAGGGAAGACCAGTTAATATCACTATTATTCAAATTACAAACCAACCACTAAAGCCAGTGAGGATGAACTAGAAGAATTCTACCAACTTCTTCAATCTGAAATTGATCAAATATGCAATCAAGATATATTGATCATTACTGGTGATTGGAATGCAAAGGGTGGTAATGAAGAGGAAGGATCAATAGTTGGAAAATATGGCCTTAGTGATAAAAATGATGCTGAAGATCGCATGACAGAATTCTGCAACATAAATGATTTGTTCATTTCAAATACCTTCTTCGACACATAAGCAACCATTATACACATGAACATGAACCTCACCTGATGGAATACACAGAAATCAAATTGACTACATCTGTGCAAAGAGATGATGGAAAAGCTCCATATCATCAGTCAAAACAAGGCCAGGGGCAAATTGTGGAACAGAACATCAATTGCTCATATGCAAACTCAAACTGAAGCTGAAGAAAATGAAAACAAGTTCACAGAGCCAAAATATGACCTTGACTATTTCCCACCTGAATTTAGAGATCATCTGAAGAATAGATTTGTTACATAAAATACTAAAGACTGAAGACCAGAAGAATTGTTGGATGACATCAAGATCACACATGAAGAAAGCAAAAAGTCATTGAGAAGACAAGAAAGAAGGAAAATATCAAAATTGATGTCAGAAGAGACAGAGACACTGAAACTTGCTCTCCAGCATAGAGATGTTAAAGCAAATGGGATAAATGAAGAGATACAAAAGCTGAACAGAAATTTTCAAAGATCAGCTCGAGAAGACAATGTCAAATATTACAACAAAATGTGCAAAGATCTGGAGTCAGAAAACCAAAAAGGAAGAACACGCTCAGCATTTCTCAAGCTAGGGGAACTGAAGAAAAAATTCAAGCCTTGACTTTAATTATTGAAGGATTCTCTGGGCAAATTATTAATGATGCAAAGCATCAAAAGAAGATGGATTGAATACACAAAGTCACTGTCAAAAGGAAATGGTTGATGTTCAACCATTTCAAGGGATAGCATATGATCAAGAGCCAATGATACTGAAGGAAGAAGTTCAAGGTGAAGTGAAAGAATTGGCAAAGAACAAGATTCCAGGAATAGATGGAATAAAAATGGAAATCTTTCAAGAAAGTGAGGCAACACAGGAGGCACTCACTCATCTATGCCAAGAAATTTGGAAGACAACTATCTGGCTGACTAATTGGAAGAGATCCATATTTGTGCCCATTCCAAAGAGAGGTGACCCAACGAAATGTGGAAATCCTTGGACAATATCTTTGATATCCCATGTGAGTAAAG
>NW_006408746.1:1992695-2014222 GCF_000296735.1 Chrysochloris asiatica | reverse complement strand
AGGAAGTCGAAACAGCGGGACTCTGCCCAAGCTTTTGTCCTTACCTCTCACCTTCCCCCACCTGAGCTCAGGGACTATAGATATGTTAATTGAGCCTGAGAAACCAAGTTGCTGGCCTGGAATTCGAACCAGCGAAGTACGATGTAAAGTTACCTGAATGTCTGGAAAATTACTGATGTTAGCTGTACCTTGCCTAAGTCCTTCCCAGCTTTGTGTGAAGCTCCTCCCCTAAATAAAACAGAGCCCCGGGCCTCCCCAGGTGTGCATTACGACTGGCAAGGCATGCGTTACAGCATGCAGAAGGCACAGTCCAGCCTTGCAACCATACTGCCTATTTAGCTAAGATGTTTACTATGCAGGATATTACGACCTTCGTGGCTGAGATATTTGCAATGCAGGTCTGCCTGATGCCAGTCCAACATTCACTCTGGTTTTGGAGTGTCTCTTTGTCTCTCTCTTTGTCTCCTTCTGTGTATTCTTGATATATTTTTACTGCCGTCAGGTATCTCCTCCTCATGAACTGAACCCCTATGTCAAGGCAGGTCCCTGGCAAAAAGGGCAACATGTAACCTAAGGACAAAGTTGAGAGGGGTGGGTAGAAGGAAATGGGAACCAAAGGGAGATGTGGGATACCTGTTGTTGCATGGATGGGATTGCAATCATTGAAATGAAACAAAGTGTTTCAACTGATGACCTGGTCTGGAAACCTTCACTCAACTCACAATAAAAAGGTTTTTTTTAATCTTATTAAATAGATATATTATGTTGTATACCACCCTCTGAGTAATGGTTTGTAGAAAATTGTAATGGGCAATTAGAACACTTGCTATTTAAAACAGGGAGAGATAAAGGTATGAAGTGCTGGCTTACATACCTCCATGAGTGTGTACTCACACTCAACATAAGTTGTACAAATGGAGGTTCACACTGGATATATTTCTGAATTTTTCAGGAAGATGTGAAGGAGAGAGGGTGGGGGAGAATGTTGTTGCAAAAATAAAGTTCTTCCCCACATCATCTGAGGCTACAGTCCCAGGACCAAGAATGCAGTACAAGTCCCAGAAGCAGGGATGATCCCTCAGCAAGATACTGTAACTATACCCCACTCCTGGTACCAACTACAAAAATATGGCACCAACCATATCTCACTACTCAGCTGGGTTTGATAATTCTTTGCAATGGCCACACAGAGCTCAAAGGCTATACTCTCAGTTATGGGGTTTATTAGGAAAGTTAACAGGGTCAGGAATGTTCAGGTCAGCAAACAGCTCCCCCACTTAAGTTCCTGGAGGCACTTCAATCTACAATCTTCCTGTCCAAAGTCACTCAGCTTTTTACTTGGTCCATGGGCTGGGAAGTCCACTGCTCTGTCTTGTGCTTTGATTCTCGGGTCTGCTGCTACTGCTCCTCTGTGAGCTCTCAGGTGTAGAGTTCTCAGGGTCCAAAGGACATACTTCACTCCTATCTCTTCTTCTTTGATGGTAGTGAGATTCCCCCCTTCTGCTTCTGAGGATCAAGTTTTAAAATTACAATTAACTTGGCTAATATCCACAGTTGAATCATGTCATCCTATCAGTATTTTTTCCTGCCTTCTCATACCTCTATCCAGCAGGGCAGAAATATTGTTTGGTGGAAGTTACAGACTATAAATAGAAGAGACCTTAGGTAATTCACTACACCACAGTTGCCATCAAGTCAGTTCTGACTCATAGCGACCCTATTTACAACAGAAGGAAATGCTTCCTGCTCTTACACCATCCTCACAGTAGTTGCTAGGTTTGAGTCCAGTCGATGCAGTCTCTGTTTCAATCCATCTCATTATGTGTCTTCCTCTTTGTCGCTGATCCTCTACTTTACTAAGCATTATGTCCTTCTACATGGATTGGATCCTCCTGGGATTAGTTCTTCCTGATAACATGTCCAAAGTCCATGAGACTGAGTCTCACAATCCTCACTCCTAAGGAGCATTATGGCTGTACTTTTTCCAAGATAGATATGTTCATTCTTCTATCAGTCCATGGTATATTCAACATTCTTCCCCAAACACTATAATTCAAATGCATCAATTCTTCTTCAGTCTTCTTATCCATTGTCCAGCTTTTACATACATATAAGATGATTGAAAATGTCATGGCTTGAGTAAGACACCCCGTACTCTTCAAAACAACATCTTTGCTGTTTAATACTTTGAAGGGATCTTTTGCTGTAGATTTGTCCAATGCAATACAAATAAAAGCATATAAAGGTGGCAAGTAAACACATGAATAGCTGTTTAAAAGAATTAGTCATCAGGGAAATGCAAATTAAACTCACAATGAGATATCACTACACACCTATCAAAATGGTTAAAATAAAAGATGCATGTAACTATCATACAGCTCACCAATTGCATTCATGGGCATTTATCCCAAAGAAACAAAAAATCTATACACACAAACTTGCATGCCTACTTTTATAGTAATTTTATTAATAATATTCAAAATTTGGTAACAGCCCAGATGTCCTTCAATGGGTTAATGGTTAAGCAAATGGTGGTATAGTTATTAAATGGCTATACTATTTGGCAATAAGGGAAAAAACACTATTAATAAACTCGACAACCTGAATACATCTCCACAATGAAAAAAGCCAATCCCCAAATGTTATATACTACATGATTCCATATACGTAGCATTCTTGAAATGACAAAATAAACAAAATTGAAACATACTAGCAATTGCCAGGATTTAAGATGAGAGTGAAGGCAGAAGAAAAATGGGTATGCCTGTAAAAGGATGGCATGTGGGACCCTTGTGGACAGAACTGTCCTGTGTTTGTACCGCTGTCAATGTCGGTACCCAAATCATCACATTATATATTTTTGGAAGACATTTACATTAGAGGATACTGAGTACAGACTATATAGTATTTCTCTGAATTATTTTTTACAACTACATATGAATCTACAATCCTCCCCTCAACAAAAGAAAATTCAATTTAAAAAAAAAAACAACTAGAAATACTTATATAAAGATTGAGGCAAAGATCAGGTAAAGAATTATCTTGTTTCTTCAAAACAAATTTTCTGGCACATGTGTAAGTCTCCATGGAAGGCACATCAAATAAAACTTCTTACAATCTGCATGATGTGGATTACCAAGATGATATTAATGGTTCACATGCTCAGCTGCTAACCTAAAGGTTGGAGGTTGGATTTCTTCTAAGGTGCCTCAGAAGAGAGGTCTGGTGATTTACTTCTGAAAACTCAGTCATTGATGATTCTATAAAGCACTGTGGAACAGTGAATTTACTTAATATGTCTCTTCTAGCCATGGTCTTTGTGATGCTCACCAAATGATTAGTCTATAAATTATACTTTCCTGCTCTTTATAGTTCTTTAAAGATTAAGGAGAAAACTGTAAATAGGGTGTATGGGACTCTAGTACTGGGAATGGTTAGATTTGCCATCCCACTGGGTTTAAAAGGAGTCACCTCAGAAGCAAGAACAGATGATCCTATGGCTATATGAAAGAAGAACCATAAGTAGAGCATGAGATCCCTACCTGGAAAAACAGCAACAGCAGAGGCAATGACATGGAGAGACAGAGCAGCTATAGGCCTCCTGACCCATGAACTGAGTAAAACTGATTGCCTGTGGGCAGAAGTCTGGCTTGCAAGATGTGCCCATTGGGCATTTACAGACAGTTCTAAAGGAGCTTTGAAACAATTGCCTGAGCAGAGCAGAGGCCAAAGGGCCACATGGCTGAGAAACTGAAAACAAGAGCAAGGCATGCCTACAATGCTGCAAAGAAGAGGCATTCCTAACTGGAAGACTGTTGCATCCTGCATTGTTTCTGCTCCTAAATTGTACCCTGTTAATTTCCTTAATAAACCCTACAATCATGTATATTATCTATGAGTTCAGTGTGACCATTGCAACAGATTATCAAACACAGGTGTGAATCAGAGAGTATAGTGGAAGAGATAGTTGATGTAAGAAGAGGGCAAAGAAGTTTATAGGGTGGAGGCATGTCTGACCTCTGCCTCATAGGATTCATAGGAATTTAAGTTTGATTATCCTTCCCCTTTGTGAAGTCAGAGGAAATCCGACCTGGCCCCCATGCCATTTTTGTAAGCACAGTTCTCCTCCAACACATGTGGGAATCAACTTGATGGCAGGCAACTAGATCCGCAGGAGACCATATAACTTTGGAGAAAACACTTCATAAACTATACCTGCTGCACAAACCTGAAATACAACAGTTACCCTAAGTAACTTCAATATAAATATCTTTAGACTACAATGGAACTTGAAGTTCTCTAACTCAACTACCTTCTATTCAACTGTCAGATTGCCCAGTCCCTATTTCATTATTGTCTCTCAAAGCAGCTTTGACATTTATCTATATAAAACTCTGTAATATTTTAAGTTAAAAAAAATGAAGGAGCTTTTCTATCCCTGGAGGTCTCCCCTATTCATCACAGTTTTGCTCTTTGCAGACTATAACCAGGGTGAACATTATTATGCAACTCTAACAAACAACTCCCTACCAAATCTCAGAAATTTGAAACAACAAAGGCTTAAGCACATGTCAATTGTGGATTGGCTGAGAATTCTGCACCTCTATGTTCTAACTCCAAGACCCAAGATACAAAAGCAGTCACTTTCTGGAAAATTGCCAACCCTTTTTGCAAAGAGAAAGAAAATTCTAGAGAGTTTCAAACTGTGTTAAATGCTCTAACTGCAAAGTCACACACATCACCTCTACTCAAAATTATTGACCAGGAAATACAATCTTATGTGTCTCCATTTTCTAGACCCCTTAGACAAAATTAATTGTGAACAATACTACAGAATAGCACAGAGACCCTATAGAAAAACGCTAACCCTTCCTCATTAAACATAAGACTTCACAAGGGTATCAGGCTATGCAGTCACAAAACTTGGGATAAATCTTAGATCTCTTAGACTGCTGACCTTAAGGCTAGCAACCTGACTCGTAACCAATATGCTACCAGGTCATGGTGGTCCCTGAATAATCAACACAACTCCTTTCATCTTCATCTGAAACTACTGTATCAACTGACTGAAAATGAACCACAGGACCTTTCCCCAACTTGCTATATTAAGAGTTTTATGCCAGAATGATGTAAAATCAGATGGCTTTTTCTTAGCTTTTGTTTCTTTTTCCTTTTTCTTTTAAAAAATAAACAAACAGAAATGAGGTTGTAGGAGTCCCTAAAATGCTTGCATTAAACTGAAGAGCAATAGGAAAGTCATTTTTATCCCTTTTGAAATGTCTGACCTGGTAAAGATTAAATGTCTAGGAGGCTTTTATAATCTGAATATAGAGAATACAAAGAAAATGGTCTTCCTAAGTCTTCGAGAAACAAGCAGAAAAAAATTTGACTCTCACTTAGCTATTTCGATTATCTTCTTGACACTCCAGGTCTTTGAGTAATAGTGGTGGCAGCAGCCACAGAGTTCAGTCGAGATAAAAATATATATGATAGTGTGGCAACCCCTGCAGAACCATATACTACAGCAAATGCCTTAGCTCAATCCTATTTGCTTCAAGGTCTATGCAAAGTAACAAACGGATCTAAAACATTTATTCCAAATAGCTTTTGCTCCTAGTGTTTTAAAGATAACTTGACTGCCAAATATTTGCTCCATGATAAAAAAGAATGCACATATGAGAAGAAGATTTATGTATTAACATAGGCTGTTTGTTTTATTCCTTCATACTCAATGCACATCTGAATTAGAGGCAATCTCTGTCCTTCTCAAATTCATGAACAAATAAGTATGTCATTCCTCCCTTTTAATATTTCCTGGTCAAAGTTATTTTCCTAAAGCATATTACTCCCCTATTCAAACCTTAAATGGCTTCCTAAAATGAACATTTAAAATATTTTAAATATTCAACCAAACATTCACAGCTCTGCAGGAATGGAGTCCCTACTGGGTTTGCTAGACTTTTGTCACAAAGCTCATCTTCTACTCTCCACTTAAACTCAGACAACCTTCCATTCCTCAGAGCAGAAACCCTTGCTCAAGTAATTTAAAAATAAAAAATTTCAAAAGTACAGATGTAAGCCCAACTAAAATCCCTACTCCTACATGAAACCTTTCCACATACTCCAGTGAGAAAGCAGCGAACGTTTTTTTTGGCATGTTAGTTGAGCCTCTGATAGCTTTTTTATATTCTGCCTTAGGGGTCAGTTTATTCGTGGATGTATCTAATTTCCCCAAAGCACAGCATATGAATCCTTAGAAAGTAGTGCTCATAATTACTTGTCTCCATGAAAGTAGTACAAGCTCCCAGAAATGCCATCTTTGCATTATCTGGAAAAACACAAATTTCTCTGACCTGTCATCACATTCAAGCACCCAAGAAAAAAGGAGGGCCATGTTGGTGATGGTGTGCCCTGGAGTCAGCTCAAACTCACAGCGACCCTGCATAGGGTGTCTGATGCTGTAAATCTTTACAGGAGCAGAAAGTATTCTATTTCTCAAATGGAACAGCTGATAGTTTCAAACTGCTGACCTTGAGGTTAGCAACCTAACTCACAACCAGTAAGCTACCAGGCCATGCTGGTCCCTGTATAATCAACACAACTCCTTTCATAACCATCTGAAACTACTTTACCACTGCCTAAAATGAAACCAGAGGCAATTCAGTACTTTGAATAGTTCACCTTCAAAAATGTTTATTAAAATGCAAAATAATATTGAGACAAGGGATATTTTAATTCCAATCATTATTAGCCAGTGCTTTAGCAATCACAAACAACGTATTGCATTAGGAAAATCTGCTGCACAAGACCTTTTTAAAGTGTTGAAGAGCAAAGATGTCAGCTTGGGGACTAAGGTGTGCCTGACCCAAGCCATGGTATTTTCAATAACCTCATATGCATGTGAAAGCTGGACAGTGAATAAGGAAGACCGTAGAAGAATTGATGCTTTTGAGTTATGGTGTTGGAGGAGAATATTCAAAGTGCCATAGGCTGCCAAAAGAACCAACAGATCCATGTTGGAAGAAGTGCAGCCAGAATGCTCCTTAGAAACCAGAACAGCCAGACTTTGTCTCTCATGCTTCAGATATATTATCAGAAGGGACTAGTTCCTGGAAAAGGGCATTATGCTTGGTTGAGTGGAGGATTTGTGAAAAAGAGGACAATCCCCAACAGGAGTGACTGGCACAAGTTCAGCAGCAACAGGCTCAAGAGTAGCAATTGTGAGGATGACGTTGTTGTTGTTGCTAGGTGCCATCAAGTTGGTGCCGACCCATAGAGACATTATGCACAGCAGAACAAAACACTGCCCAATCCTGGGCCAACCTCACTAATGTATCCACGCTTGAGTCCATCGATGCTGCCACTTGGCCAATCCATCTCGTTGGGGTCTTCCTCTTTTTATCTGACCCTGCACCTTACCAAACATGATATCCTTCTCCAGCAACTGCTCCATCTGACAATATGTTCAAACTATGAGAAACAAGTTTGGCCATCTTGGCCTCTAAGGAGCACTCTGGCTACACTTCTTCCAAAACAGATCTATTGGTTCTTTTGGCAGTCCATGGCACTTTCAATAGTCTCCTCCAACACCAACTCAAAGGCATCAATCCTTCTACGGTCTTCCTTATTCACTGTCCAGCTTTCGCATGCATATGAGGTCATTGAAAACACCATGGCTTGGGTCAGGCTCACCTTATTCCTAACTGACATCTTTGCTCTTCAATTCTTTAATAAGGTCTTGTGCAGCTAATTTGCTTAATGCAATACGTCATTTTATCTCTTGACTGCTGCTTCCATGAGTGTTGATAGTTGATCCAAGAAGAATGACGTCCTTGACAGCTTCAATCTTTTCTCCATTGATAAGAATGTTGTTTATTGGTCCAGTGGTGAGGATTTTTGTTTTCTTTACATTGAGATTTAATCCATACTGAAAACTGTGCTCTTTGATCTTCATCAGTAAATGTTTTAAATCATCTTGACTTTCAGCGAGCAAGGTTGTATCATCTGCATATCACAGGTTGTTAATGAATCTTCCTCCCATCCAGATACCACATTTTTCTTCATAGAACCCAGCTTCTCAAATTATTTGCTCAGCATAGAGCTTGAATAAGTATGGCAAAAGAACACAACCTTGTCGCACATCTTTCTTAATTTTAAACCATTCAGTTTTCCCATGTTCTGTTCTAAGAACTGCCTCTAGGTCCATGTACAGATTCCTCATGAGCACAATTAAGTGTTTCGGAATACTCATACTTCACAATGTTGTCCATAGCTTGTTATGATCCACACAATCAAAAGCCTTTGCGTAGTCAGTAATACACAGGTAAACATCATTATGATATTCTCTGCTTTCAGCCAAGATCCATCGGACATCAGCAATGATATCCCTCGTCTCACAGCCTCTTCTGAATCGGGCTTGAAGGAAGTTCTCTGTCAATGTATGATTGCAGCCATTTCTGTATTACCTTTAGCAAAACTTTACTGGCATGGGATATCAAAGAGATTGTCCAATGATTTCCGCATTCTGTTGGGTATATGGTTCTCTTCCAATCACTCGGCCACATAATTGTCTTCCAAATTTCTCGGCATAGATGAGTGAGTGCCTCCTGTGTTGCCACACTTTCTTGAAAGATTTCAATTTTTATTCTATCAATTCCTGATGCCTTGTTCTTTGCCAATTCCTTCAGTGCACTTTGGACTTCCTCCCTGAGTATCATTGGCTCTTGATCTTATGGTACCTCTTGAAATGGTTGAACATTAATCATTTCCTTTTGGTACAGTGACTCTGTGTATTTCTTCCATCTTCTCTTGATGCTTTCTGCATCATTCAATAATTTGCCCAGAGAATCTTTCAGTAATGAAGACGAGGCTTGAAATTTTTTCTTCAGTTTCCCCAGCTTGAGAAATGCTGAGCGTATTCTTCCTTTTTGGTTTTCTGATTCCAGATCTTTGCACATTTTATTGTAATATTTGGCTTTACCTTCTCGAGCTGATCTTTGAAATTTTCTGTTCAGCTCTTGTACATCCTCATTTCTTGCACTTGCTTTAGCATCTCTATGCTGGAGAGCAAGTTTCAGTGTGTCTTCTGACATCCATTTTGACCTTTTCCTTCTTTCTTGTCTTATCAATGACTATTTGTTTTCTTCAGGTATGATGTTCTTGATGTCATCCCACAACTCTTGTGGTCTTCGGTCTTCAAGTGTTTAATGTATCAAATGTGTTCTTCAGATGATCTCAGGTGGGATATATTCAAGGTCATATTTTGGCTCTCATGGACTTGTTTTCATTTTCTTCAGCTTTAGTTTGAATTGGCATATGAGTAATTGATGGTCTGTTCCACAGTCTACCCCTGGCCTTTTTTTCACTGATGATATGGAACGAACTTTTCCATCATTTTTTTCTGTAGATGTAGTCAATTTGATTTCTATGTATTCCATCTGGTAAGGTCCATGTGTATAGTTGTCTCTTATGCTGTCTAAAGAAGGTTGGATGACGTAGGACCTGGCAATATTTACTATGCTATGCATAGGGTCCCATGAGTTGGAGTCAACTCAATAGCACTTAACATCAATGATGACATTAAAAGTACAGTAGTGTTCCTGATATTCTAAATAATTCTCTTACAGTTTTTTGTTTGTTTGGGTGTTGTTGTTAAGTGCCACTGAGTTTGTTTTGACTCATAGCCACCTTATATAGAATTTCCGAGGAGTGACTAGTGAGTTTGCACCATCGACCTTGCAATTCCAACTGACTTGTAGTCTAGTACTTCATCCTACGGCACCACACCAATAATTAATGTGTTCACTGTAGATTCTACTTTTACTCATCACTCAAAACTTATCTATAAGCCTCACCTCACAAACAAAAACACAGGAGAGTGGTGAAATTGTGTGTTTTGCACATAGTTAAGGCACTTCAGGATAATGCACTGGAGCAGAAGGTCAGTTTGGATCACAAGGTCAGCAATTCAAATCTGCCAGCTGCTCCTTGGAAACCCTATACAGGGTGGTGATGAGTCAGAACTAACTCGACTTCACTTAACAACAATGATTTCTGTGGAGTCCTGGTGTGGTGCTGTAGGATAAGCACTAAACAGCAAAGTCGGTTAGAACCACAAGGTTGGCAATTCAAACCCACCAGTCACTCCTTGGAAATGCTATACAGGGTTTCTATGAGTCAGAACCAACTCAAAGACACTTAACATCAACAACAATGATTTTTAAAGGCTGAAAAGTGTTTGATTTGCACATTTTCTCAAAAATATCTATAGTCCAAAAGTAATCATCTTAAAATGTTTTATAACTTGGTAGTTTATTTTCTTAAACATTTAAATCTCAATACCTTATTGAAATAAGCTAAACAATTAAATGTCAAATGGTAGCCTACCTAGTTAATAGTATAATGTAGTGGAAAGATCACAAAGCTGGCACTAGAATGACCAGGGTGTGAATCTCAGCCATGCTATTTAAAAAACTAGTGTTTCTGCACAATTTACAATGAGCCCTGTTCCCTCCCCTGGAAACAGAGACAATACCATCTACTTTGATGTGTTTTTATATAAAGTACTTGACACAATAGCCTGTATTATGTGATAGATACTTAATAAATGGTATGTTAGCCTTCACAGCACACTTTATTATAGCTTATATTCCCCCTATTAGATAACTATCACTTAGAAAAAGGAACTGAGACATGCTTGAATTCATATTTTTCACATCCCCAACACCTAGGATGAGTAGACACCCACATTCTTCATGAATATAAATGTGAGCATCTGGCATCAAATTCAGTTGCATAGCATGGAGAAATAGCCACATTTCTGATCTGACCTCTCAATTTCACATGGATGTTTTAAAATGCCTAGAAATAATCTATTATAAAAGGAAAACTATCCAACATTGTCCTCAGGTCTCAAGAAGTCATGGTAAATGCCGTTCTATATATCATTTATTTAGGAAAGGGTTGACATGAACATTTATAATATTTTTTATTGTTGACCCACTTTATTTCTCTTAAAGTAATGGTATTTTAAGGCATGGCTAACACAGGAGAGAGAAAAGGAGACTACTGGTGCAGAGATCCAGCATCTGATGTATCCAGTTTCTGACCTATGGCTCAGCAAGCTAAAGAAAAGTTTTGTTGGTCTCTAGTGTCTACTTGAGCAATAAAATTAAGAGAATTCACTCCCACACTGCCTTAACCAGGCTGAGGTAATTGTTACTGTTATGGCTTTAGTACTTTGAGTGGGAGAAGATGAGTATTCTGAAAGAGATTTATTTACTGTAAAACATCCCAAATATCTCATTAATCTGCTTTTCATTTGGCAAACTCTTCTTTCATTAAAAGTGCCATGCTATGCAGTTTATAACAAAGCAAAAATTACCTTTGGGAAGGTAAAGTAGCAAAGCAGAAAGAAGGAGGGTCTGGAATGAGTTCGACATGAGTTTGATTTCCAAGTGGGCTACTTACTTGCTTCATGACCTTGGGCAGTCTTCCTTAGAATATAGTAAACTCAGTTTCCTTATCTGTAAAGATCATCCTGCTGTGTTGTATGGAGAACTTTAATCCGCTCTAGGTTGATTGGGCATGGTTTGTTTGTTGGTTTATTTATTTGTTTGTTTGTTGGTAGGTTGGTTGGTTTGCATGTTTGTTTGTTACATCTTCAGATTGAGGATGGTCATCTAAAACTGAAGAACATAATAGTACAACTTCACAGAGGATTTAAATGAAAGAATATGTGAAATTTGTCACCACTCCTATGTTACTTTGTCATACTGTGGTTGCTTGCATGTTGCTGTAATGCTGGAAGTTATTCAACCTGTATTTTAAACACCCACAGGGCCACCTTTGGTAGACAGTATTTCAACTGAGCTGCCAGACTAAGACAGACTAGGAAGGAGATACAAACTATTTCTGAATGTTTAGCCACCAAAAACCTTATGAATAGCATCAGAATATGAAAAGCACAAAAATGTTGTCAGATGCAGTGCTGGAAAATGAGCCCCTCATGTTGGAAGGCATTCAAACTGCAACTGGAGAAGAGCTTCCTCTTCAAAGTAGAGTTGACCAAGATGATGTAGATGAGTAAACCTTTCTGGGCTTTCATTTACCAATGGGGCACAATTCAAAATGAAGAGCAATAGCTGTAAAAGCTTCCATTAGTAATTAGAACATGGAATGTATGAAGTATGAGTCTAGGAAAATTGGAAATTGTCAGAAATGATATGGAATGAATAAAGATCAATAGCTTAGGCAATAGTGAGCTGAAATTAGAAAAACAAAAGGGAAGAACATGCTCAGCATTTCTCAATCTGAAAAAAAAATAAGGAAAAAATTTAAGCTGCAACTAGCAATATTGAAGGATCCTATGGGCAAAATATTGAATGATGCAGAAAGCATCAAAAAAAGGGAAGGGATACACAAAGTCACTTTACCAAAAAGAAATGGTTCGTATCCAACCATTTCAAGAGGTAGCATAAGATTAAGAGTCATTGGTACTGAAGGAAGGCATCCAAGAGGCACTGAAGACATTGGCAAAGAAGATGGCTCCAGGAATTGACAGAATACAAATTGAAATCTTTCAACAAACTGATGCAGCACTGGAGGCACTCACATATCTATGTCAAGAAGACATAATTTGGAAGACAGCTACCTGGACAACTGATTTGAAGAGATTCATATTTGTGCCCATTCCAAAGAGAGGTAACCCAATGGAATGCTGAAATCATCTAGCTATCATTAATATCTCAGGCAAGTAAAATTTTACTAAAGATAATTCAAAAATGGCTGCAACACTTCATTGACAGGGAACTGTCAGAGGTTCAAGCCATCTTTAGGCAAGGACACGGGACTAGGGATATCATTGCTGACATCAAATGTATCTTGGCTGAAGACAGAGAATATCAGGAAAGATGTTTATCTGTGCTTTATTGACTATGCAAAGATTTTTGACTGTGTGGATCATGATAAGCTATAGAAAGCATTGTGAAGAATGGGTATTCCAGAACACTCAATTATGCTCATGAGGAATCTGTACATAGACCAAGAGGCAGTTGAACAGAACAAGGGGACATTGAATGGTTTAAAATCAAGAAAAGTGTGTGCCAGGGTTGTATTCTTTCACTATACTCATTCAATCTGTACGATGAGAAAATAATCTAAGAAACTGGATTTTATGAAGGAGAACATGGCATCAGGATTGGAGGAAGAGTTATTAACAACCTGTAATATCAGATGACACAACCTAGTTTGTTGAAAGTGAAAAGGACTTATAATACTGATGAAGATCAAAGACCACGGTCTTCAGTATGGGTTGCACCTCAATATAAAAAAAAAAACAAATATCCTCACCACTGGACTAATTAATAACATCATGATAAATGGAACAAATATTGCAGTTGCCAAAGATTTCATTTTGCTTGAATCCACTATCAATACTCGTGGAAGCAACAGTCAAGAAATCAAGTGATTAGACAAATTTGCTGTATGCAACTTTAAAGTGTTCAAGAGAAAAGATGTCAATTTGAGGAATAAAGTGTGTCTGACTGAAGCCATGGTTTTGGTATTGATATTTTGCATATACATGTGAAAGTTGGACTGTGAGTAAAGAAAGCCATAGAGGAATTGATCCAGTTGAGTTATTGTGTTAGAGAAGAGTACTGAAAGTACAATGAGCTTCCAGAAAGACAAAGAAATCTATGTTGGAAAAAATATAGGAAGAACGCTCCTTAGAAGTCAGGATGGTAAGACCTCATCTCTCATATTTCAGACATGTTATCTGGCGGGTCCAGTTCCTGGAGAAGGACATCATGCTTGGTAAAAGTAGAGAAGCAGATAAAAAGAGGCAGACCCCAATGAAATGGATTGGAACAGTGGCAGCAGCAATGGGCTCAAGGGTATCAAAGATTGTGAGGATGCTGCAGGACCTGGCAGTGTTTTGTTCTGTTTTGCATAGAGTTGCTATGAGTCAAAACAGACTGGATGACACCTAGCAACAACACTATATGTAATTTGGAGTCCTGGTGTGGCACTGTAGGATCAGCACTGTGCTGATAACCGCAAGGTCACCTATTCAAACCCATCTGTCACAACTTGGAAAACCTATATAGGGTCCCTATGAGTTGGAACTGCCTTGATGGCCCTTAACAACAACAACATATGTGAATTGTTTATAATAATGACTGACTCAGAGTAAGTGCTATGTAAGTGCTGTTACCATCTTCATCCTCAGAAGCATCATTAAATGAGATGACACATGTAGAACGTACTGTCTTGGTATCTGAAGCATAGGAGGTGCTCAATAATTAAACTCCTCCTGCACAAGCTAAAGCTTTGTTGTAGTGGGGACAGAAGAAACTCCTTGGGAGGGGGACTTTAGTCTACATTATGGGCTTTGGACTTTGGAGAAGGAAGGATCTTGTATATGAAACCTCTGGTTTGCAAAGTAACAGACTGAGGTAGGTGAATGGGGTTGCAGGGATGAGATGTAGAGAAGGGAGCTACCCTGGTAAAGTGGCATCATTAATAGAAAAGAAAAAAATCCAGGACTCTTCATAGTCAGATCGCTGCATTATTCTTCACATTATGTTGTTGTTAAGTACCATGGAGTTGGTTCCGACTCACAGTGACCCTACACAGGGTTTCTGAGGCTGCAAATCTTTACAGGAGCAGAACATCTCATCTTTCTCCCACGGAACAGCTGGTAGTTTTGAACTGCTGACCTTGCGGTTCACAGCCTGATTCGTAACCACTATGCTACCTTTTAAAATGCTATCTGGTTGAGAAACCACTTCCTACAAACTGTCAGGTGGCATCTGATCCTGTCTTCACTTCTAATAAAGAAAGAATAAAGAACAGAACTAGGCTCAGGGTAGTTTGGGAGAAGCAGGAGATGTACAGGAAGAGAAAGCCTCCCTGACAATGCTCCTAGGAGTCTGAATTCAGAGGTGGAGGTATTCATTTCACTCTGGACATAAAGGAGTCCAGTGTAGCACATATGGGTAAACTCTCAACTATTAACCAAAAGGTTAGCTGTTTGAACACATCCAAAAGCACCTCAAAAGAAAGGTTTAATGATCCACTTCTGAAAAATCAGCCATTGCAAATGTTATGTAGCACAGATCTACACCTAGTTTTGTTTCAGTTTGTTTGTCACAAAAACAGAAATCTCAGCTCTACTTCTCTGAGTTAATGCTAAAAGTCACTTTTATGTCACAAGTTGAGTTGTTCTGTTTTGCACAAATACCATCACTGAGTTCCAGCTTCTTAGGTCTAGGACTGAAAGGACCCTGATCAGCTGATATGGTGCCGCTTACCACCAGAGAGAAGTAGAATGTCCCTCTTCTGATTGGAAATGGCACTTTGCTTCAGTGGGTTTTCCTTTATTACCTTCCCTTTCATCAGAGAGATCTGACCTAAGGAGTTTTGCCTTTCAAAGCAGTTTTCACTCTGTGAGCTAAGTATAAAAGAAATTCAATTAACCAAAGAAACAGAAGTCAAATACAAGAAAGAGAGACAGAAAATAGAAGGGAAAAATCAGCCCCAGGTTAAGCACTAAATTTCGTTATTTTGAAAACTCCAAGCATGAGTCTAGGTTCTATTTAGTGCTGGGACTCTGGGTTGGGCTGGCAAACTAATGGACATGTAAGACTATCGTTTATTTGTCTGAGGGACAAAGGACCAGCTTTGTCTACACCCAACCTACTGCCATGTACTGTATCTCAGAACTTGAAAGAGACAGGGTTATTCATCTACAAATGAACAAAAATTGTACTAAAAACTCAACTCTGCTTTGAGATCCATACATATCCCAAAAGGAGAGAATGGCATGCTCTCACTTATACCCAGGTCACTTTAAAGAGTTAGAGAAGACTCAGAGGGACAAGCAATAATGGTCGGAGGTGAAGCCTCTGACTGAGAGCAAAGACTATGCCCTCTGAGGGTAGCATGCATTTACCAATATTGGGTCTGATGCAGCTGAGGAAAAAAATATATTATGAAACCTGTGGGTGTCTGAGAGAACTGGTGAGCACATTAAGAGAACTCCTGGGGTCTCCACTGGTGGTGAGAGGGGAGGACATGGAAGTTTGTAATAGCCAAAGACATCAAATGTTTAAAATATAGGCTATTACTATTTCTGTGACCCCTTTTAAAACTCCAGGTTAGTCAGGCCTGAGGAAATGGACTTACATTAGTAATATCACTTGCTTCCTTTCTTTCTCTACAATTTAAACTGCACACAGTGTTATAATGAGGATCCCCAGTGTGCTGTGTTCATCGAACTCACTCTCTACTGATGCAGGTGCTCCCAGTCAAAGAAATATGATTCCTGATGCTTAGAATTTAATTATGTGCTGCTCTTCAAATATTAAAGTAATTCAAACTTTTATACCACTAGGATATATGCTTTGTGTTACTTTTCTTAAAACTGCAATAGACTGGTACTGAATCATCCAGTTTTTCATTCAGATTCCCTTGCAAGTACAACACATTTGAGAAATAGCAGGTCAGGGTTAGGAGAATGTCTGTGTCCGTGAGAGAATTTCTCTGCAAACAAGCAATGCAAGAGAGAACTAAGCAACACTAATACAAAGGAGGAAGGAGTTCTGGTAACATAGTGGTTATGAATTGGGCTGCGAGCCGCAAGGTCAGCAGTTCGAAACTATCAGCTGTTCTGTAGGAAAAAGATGAGGCCTTCTGCTCCCGTAAAGATTTACAGCCTCGGAAACCCTGTACAGGGTCGCTATGAGTTGGAACCAATTCCACGGCACATAATAACAACAACAAATCCAAAGGAGGGAGTGCAGTGGCTCTGTAGGATAAGCACTGGACTGCAAACCTCAAGGTCACCAGTTTGAGAACACCAGTTGCACTACAGGAAAAAGATGAGGCTTTCTGCTCCCACAAGAATTCATAGCCTTGGAAAACCTATACAGGGTCACTATGAGTTGGAACTAACAATGACAGTCCAAGGAATTAAAAAATAAATAAATAAATAAGAATTATTTGCTAGATTCTAGCTTTAACTTGTCTGGGCTTCAGTTCCCTCATGTTAAAAAATAATCTTTTTTTAAAAGATAAAATATTCTATGCCAATGGAAACCCTTATACAGGGTCACTATGTGTCGGCACCAACTCGATGGCACTCAGCAGCAACAACATTCTTATGAAAAGTCTTGTAAAGATCAAAAGGCATCACTGAAACATGTTTTAACCTACAGAGAATCATAAAAAATAAAATGAGAGGGAATCTTGGTGGCTTTGTGCAGTTAGCACTGGACTATGAACCAAAGGTTAGGGGCTCAAGCCCACCAGCAGCTCCAGGGGAGAAATATGAAACTTTCTGCTCCTGCAAAGAATTGTTGTTAAGTGCTGTCCAGTCGGTTCCAACCCACAGCGACCCCGTTTACGGTTTCCGAGGAGTGTCTGGTGAATTTGAACCGCCGACTTTGTAGTTCAATCCAACCTTGTGGTTGAGTGCTTACGCTACAGAGCCACACCAGGACAGCCTTATAAGCCATATGTTGTTGTTGTTGTTGTTGTTTAGTGCCATCGGGTCAGTTCCAACTTGTAGAGACTCTGTATAGGGTTTCTGAGGAGCAGCTGGTAGGTTTGAACCACCTACCTTTCGGTTAGCAGTCCAGTATTCATCCTACAGCTCCACACCAGGACTCCTATACAAAGTTACTATGAGTCGGACTCAAGTCAACGATGCTTAACAACAAGTCCTTGAGAGTAACTGAATCTTGTGTTCAGGTGAATTAAAATACTTTCTTTCCTAATGGTGGAACCCCTGACACTGTGGCCTTTAGTCACATTTCAGGTCTGGAAAGGAACTTATCCCCACTGCACAATTTTCGGCTAAACAGGAGGTAAATCTACAGGGGGAGCAATAATACTTGGGAGGCATACACACCTTAGAATAATCAGCCATTTGAGATTAAAAAGGGCAACATTTGCCCAAGAACAAAGTTCAGGGAAGTTAGGAAAGAAGGAAGAATGAAAACAGGAAACACAGGGAGGAAGTGGGAAAAGAGATTTGTCATTGTACATACTGCAGTCAATGAGATCAAACAAAAATGTATATGAATCATTGAATAGAAAACTGATCTACTTTGTAAACCTACACCCAATGAAAATAAGAAAGAAAAAAAAAATGTTTTTAATTACTGTGGCGCTGTAGGATACTCACTGTACCGCAAAGGCAGTTCGAACTGCAAGCAACTGGTGGGTTTGAACCACCAATCTGACATTCAAACCCACAAGCTGCTCCTTGGAAACCCTATACCGGGTCACTATGAGCCGGAACCGACTCGACAGCACTTAACAAAGTCGGTTCCGACTCATAGTGACCCTGCACAGGGTTTCCGAGGCTGTAAATCTTTACGGGAAGCAGAAAGCCTCATCTTTCTCCCACAGAACCGCTGGTAGTTTCGAACTGCTGACCTTGTGGTTGGCAGCCCGACTCGTAACTACTACGCTACCAGAGCTCCTTGAAATGTTGCTACATGCACTAAAAGTACAAGTAAAGGGAAGCTTTCTTCCCAGAAACAAAGTACTAATTTTTATTGAAAAGAATCAGAAAGAAATTCAACTGGGGTCTATGGGTGGTGACAGCAGAAATGGGTCATTCCCTTTAAGCCCATTTCCTCCAAAATTTCACGTTAGTAGAATCCCAAACTACAAAAAGTGAGTTTCTATATCACCCCAGGAAGAAGTCATGTCAAAGTAATATGAATATTTTTCAAATAATTTTCCTTAATACCTTATGCAACTGAGAATCCCACAGGTATGTAAGCCTTAGTAAAGCCATTGTTTGTTTCCAACCTAGGTCTAAAACTGCCTTTGGGTTTGGCTTTTTCTCTTCTTTTATGGATGAATAGCATTTTCAATCAAGTTGTTTTTGTTGTTACTCTAGTAACCAGATTCATGTTGAATAAGCATAATCCCTAGTTACAACTCTTGAGCTTTACCTTCTCTTTCGCTCCATTTCTGCTAGAAGATGAGGTTTCACATTCCTGGGTTTGTGTGCTGTAAAGGGGAAATGCTGTGTAGTGTGACAATTTGCTTTTGAAATCTTATTTGCAGGGTTACCTCAGAGAAGATAATTCACCCCTCTGAGTCTGAGTGAGACTCCTCAAATACGAATCATAAATAACAGTAACTCTCATAAGAACCAAATAAGATTTCACTCAATGACATCTTCCAGTTCATTTCTCCCTTCTCCAGGTAGAGCTACTCCCCACCTGTGTTCCCACTGCAGCAGGTACAGACTTCTGCCACATTTCAGTCCAATGACAGGTTTTATGTTTCTGTCTTCCCCACAAAGCTAAAGTCTTTAAAATGTCAGGAACTTTGCTCAATTTTTTTTAAGAACTCCAAAATTAAGCTGGACAATATTTGTAATGTAATGGGTTAAGAAATTTCTGTTGAAAAATTAATTTGTTAATTGATGAGTTGATTGAGTCAATGATTCTGCCGATGAAGGTATCTTGTTAACTTTCAAGCACTAGACAAATGTAAGTCATTATTACATGACATTCCATGAATTCACTTTGAACTTAAAGTAATTAGACAATTGCTCAAAGTCAAGAGGTAATGGACTTTATAAATAGTATTGTCTCATAGCATCCTTAATTTTTGTTTGTTTGTTTAATCCAGTCACCAAGAATTTATACACCCTGAGATAATAAAGAAGCAGTCCATGAAACTGAAATAATAAAAAATATTCTTCTAGTTAAATTAGTGTTGCCACTCTGAGAGACACATTGATGAAATAATGGACCTTACGTTCCTCCTCTGGCTCAAAACAATGCCCTGGTGAGATTATTAATGTTAACACCATCACAAAACACTCAGCAGACTGTCCTCAGTTGCTTTTTCGTTTTTACCAGATGTTCCCTGTATAAAGAGTACTTAAAGGCATAATTTTACTCACTATTCAATTCAATACCATATATATGTATTGGGATTCAGGTCACACAAAATGATATAGGTAGTTCTAGAGGTCAGTACTTCCACCAAAACAACTGAATTAGAAAGAGCAATTAGAACAAATTATTTTGTGGCTCTGGAACCTGATTGAACAAATAAATCAAAGAGGGAAATGTTTTATGGAAGCACAGGCTTTCCTCTTTCCTAGGAACAATATATATGATAAGGATTTAATATCCAAAATATATAAGGAACTGGTTTAGGTTTCTGTCTTCCCCACCAAACAGAAAGATGTCAGATGTTAACTGCTGTTCTTTGGTGGTGGTGGTGGTAGTGGTTATGTGCCATGGAGTCGGTTCTGACTCATAGTGACCCTGTACAGGGTTTCTAAAGCTGTAAATCTTTACGGGTGCAGAAAGCCTCATCTTTCTCCCATGGAACAGCTGGTAGTTTCAAACTGCTGACCTTAAGGTTTGCACCCTGATTCATAACCACTACGCTACCAGAGCTCCTTTGTTGCTAGGTACCATTAAGTCAGTACTGACTCAAAGTGACTCTATGCACAACAGTACAAAACACTACCCGATCCTGGGCCAACCTCACAATCACCGCTACGTTTGAGCCCATTGATGCTGCCACTGTAACAATCCATCTCACTGGGGGGTCTTCCTCTTTTTCTCTGACCCTCCACCTTACCAAACATCATATCCTTCTCAAGTGACTGGTCCCTCCTGACAGTATGTCCGAAGTATGAGAGACGAAGTTTGGCCATCTTGGCCTCCAAGGAACACTCTGGCTATACTTCCTCCAGAACAGATCTGTTTGTTCTTGTGGCAGTCCATGATACTTTCAATATTCTTCTCCAACACCATAACTCAAATACATCAAATCTTTTATCATCTTCCTTATTTACGATCCAACTATCACATGCATATGAGGTTATTGAAAATACCATGGCTTGCGTCAGACACACATTAGTACTCAAACTGACATCTTTGCTCTTGAACACTTTAAAGAGATCTTCTGAAGCAGATTTGCCCAATGCAATGCATCATTTGATTTCTTGACTGCTGCTTCCATGAGTGTTGATGGTTGGTCCAAGCAAAATAAAGTAATTGACAACTTCAATCTTTTCTCCATTTATCATGATGTTATTTATTGGTCCAGTGTTAGTCCAGATGTTATTTACTGATCCAGATGTTAGTTAGTGTGGATCATAACAAGTTATGTATTACACTGCAAAGAATGGGAATTCCTGAACACTTAATTGTGCTCATGCAGAACCTGTACATAGAGTAAGCAGCAGTCATTCAAACAAAACAGTAGGATTCACACTCAACACACATGGAAACAGCAGTGAAGAAGTTAAATAAGGTTTCCAGCAAGATGACAGACTAGGAGAACAAACAAGATGGTGGATCAGGTGGATGTATAGCAGAGAGCTCTGCCAACAACAACACAGAATACCCGACCCAGCAGGCTCAGGGGATGGTCCCAAAACTCTGAACCACATATAAAGGAATACTTAGAAGGTTGGAAGGCTCACAGCTGGGGGAATTTGTGGCAGAAGCAAGAAATCTATTGCTTTCTAGTCC
>NW_006408746.1:1986928-1988100 GCF_000296735.1 Chrysochloris asiatica | reverse complement strand
ACAGAGGTAGCCAACCAGTGAGTTCGCAAAAACCAATGAACCCGGGACGTCAGGAGATCACTTCCTTGGCCCACAGGGCCCATGGCTCGTAATCCTGAGAAGGGCCCCGGGGTTGGATTTTCGTCCATGTTGTCACATGGCCACAATGTCTCAGTACTTGTGTATGTCCCCAACAACAGGAAAGCTGGGATTCTTTCTTGTTCCCATGCTTCCCTGGTGACCAGAGGTGTATCCAGTTCCCACATATATCTGCCCCCAGCACAGCTCCTGCTATCCAAGAGTTCAGAGCCACACAGTTGTAAGCCATACTAGAGTGAGATGAATGCCAACTGTGCTGCCTTGGCACATGGATTTGGGTGGGATCTGCTCCAGGCATACAGAGCTTGAATAGCTGCCAGTCCAGCCTTGAACTAGCAGGAACTCTTGTGACCAGCCACCCTACCTCTACTTGCACTCTAATCCTGATAGAGGCTGAACCTAGCTACATTAGGGCCTGCACTAACTGCTTCCAGATTGGGTGCCTTATAGGAACTCCATCTAGGGCCAGAGATGATGCTGTCTCATTTCTCCTCCACCCATCTTTTCAGTTCCTCAGCTGGCAGCTTATTGTTGTTATTAAGTGCTGTTGAATCAGTTCTGACTCAAAGCAACCCTAAATAGGGTTTCCAAGGAGCAGCTGGTGATTTTGAATGCCCGATATGTCAGTTAAAACTGACCTTGTGGGAGCGCAGAGCGGTTTGGTGGTTTGTCACAAGAGCATCGTCTATTTGGCTAGGCGACTGTGGGTCTCCTTTGGACAGCGACTGCGACGCTGCGGTCCAGGAAGCGGCCTCAGACTTAAGTGTTTGGTGAAAAATGGCCCAAACCAAGCAGACTGCCTGGAAATCCACCGGGGGGGAGGGGGGAAAGGCCCCCCCCCAAACAGCTGGCCACCAAGGCGGCCTGGAAGAGTGCTCTCTCTACCTGTGGGGTGAAGAAGCCCCATCGTTACAGGCCCGGCACCGTGGCGCTGCAGGAGATCCACAGCTACCAGCAGTCCACCGAGTTGCTCATCCAGAAGCTGCCCTTCCAAAGGCTGGTGCAGGAGATAGCCCAAGATTTCAAGACAGACTTGAGGTTCCAGAGTGCGGCCATCGGCACCCTGCAGGAGGCCAGCGACGCGTACCTGGTGG
>NW_006408746.1:1984406-1986103 GCF_000296735.1 Chrysochloris asiatica | reverse complement strand
AATTAAATGTTTTACATTTACATGTGGTGGGGAGTCTTGTCATTCAGGTGTGTGTAATTTAGAGTCCAGTGGGTTTGCCTCTCACTAGATGCACTTGTTCTCTTGTAGTGAAATGCCCTGCCACGCTCTATCTTGCGTAAGTCCTCATTCTACCACGTGTTAACTAACCCTCCAGTTGATAATGCAGACACTAACAGGGGATTTTATTTTATAAGGGCTCTGGACTATCTAATACCAGTTATTCACACCAGCATCATCCGTTAACTATCTTCAGAGCTAGTTAGTGTGCCACTTTTTGTTGTTTAGTGGTTGATCTTGTAACTAGGTTGAATTTTTCTCCTCTACAAAGAGGAACCAATACTGGAGTTCTTTTCCTTGTGGAGTTTGTTCTAACAACCCTCAGTTTTGGACTTGCTGTCTGGGAAGGGGGCACATGACTCCAGTTTCTTGTTCCCCTGCTAATTA
This sequence comes from Chrysochloris asiatica, assembly GCF_000296735.1. Taxonomy (NCBI): domain Eukaryota; kingdom Metazoa; phylum Chordata; class Mammalia; order Afrosoricida; family Chrysochloridae; genus Chrysochloris; species Chrysochloris asiatica. Next base: position 1,985,638 of record NW_006408746.1, on the reverse strand, counting down.
CTAGGGGGTGTTGTGATAGGTGACACATCTAGTCTAGTGGCCTGGAGAAAATCAGAGGTGGCCTTCAAAGAGATTTCAAAATTTATCCTTTTATTGAAGTTTTTCAGGTCAATTATGTGTTGACTAAATTTACCAATAAACTTATTTATCCATCTAAAAAAAAACTGACCTTGTGGTCCAGTGCTTATCCTATAGTGCCATACGAGGTTCCTTCACGGTCCAGCACATGCAAATGTTTTTGTTTGTTTCTTTGTTTTCCATTTCATTGTTTTTGCTTGTGTGTGTGTGTGTGTGTGTGTGTGTGTGTGTGTGTGTGTGTGCTATGGGCTTATGAGGGCAGCTATTATGGCTCTTCTATGGCCAAACCTCCATTTTGTGATATATTGTAAATCCTAGCATCTATGCCTGTGATTATGGATCCATTTTTAAGTGCATTACTAAGGAGTCTTAGTGCAGCTCTATAGAACAATGCACTAGACCACAGGCTGGTTTGAACACCACAGTCAGTGGTTCAAACTCACCAGCCACTCATCTGAAACCCCATACAGTACCACTATAAGTCATAACTGATTCACTGCACTTAACAACAACAAGGAGTAGAAGTTAATTTCTGTCAGTTTGCCATATTGTAGTGGTTTGCATGTTGCTGTGATTCTGGAAGCTATGCTACCAATATTTTAAACACTAGCAGGTCACCCATTGTGGATAGGTTTCAGATGAGCTTTGAGAGTAAGACAGATCAGGAAGAAGGAGAGATGGACTACTTCTGAATATGTAGTCACTTAAATCCTTATGACTAACAGTGGAATACTGTCAGCACCAGAATATTGAATACTTAAACATGATGAAGAGCACCGGAATGTGCTGGGGGCCAGCCGCAGCAGACTTATTCAAGGGTTCCGAAGGGAGATGTGGCGTTGGCAGAAAAGAATCATACAGAGTCAATGGGTCGTGATGATTTAAAGATCTTCTTACATGCCTTATTCTCATCCCTTATTCTATCTTACAACCCCCTTATATACCGTTACAAAAAACATTGCTTTCATAGTAATCAATATCTTCAAAATACAATCTATTCTGGGGCACATTCTTCATCGTTTATGACCCTTAGATTTACAACAGGGACAAGAAGTTAAAACATTACATCAGAGCAAACGTGACATCTTGCTTTCTTGTAACCTTTTGGTTAAACATTTGTTCATACATAAATAGCTTTTATTCTTTTCTCTGAG
>NW_006408746.1:1982843-1984090 GCF_000296735.1 Chrysochloris asiatica | reverse complement strand
CTGGTAGTAATTCAACTGGCAAATCCTGTCTCCTAGCAGTCTTAAGAACATTGTTAATATAAGTATTAAAACTACCTATGATTACAAGTATAATAAATGTAGCTAATTTATGGCTTCTAACTTTTAATAAAAATATACTAACGTGTAGGAGAGTCAAAATCTAAAGTAAAGGGATACTAATAAAATCATGAATAAATCGGAGAATGATTCAAAAAGAGAAAAATTAACTAGGGACCTGTGCATAGAATTTTTCTTTGTGACTTTGCCAATCCAAAGAAACACTCATTGTCGCTTTGCTTGAGCTCTTCATGTGCAGGATCCCCGTTGTCTCATTTCTTTATTTCAATTCCTTGATTAATATGGCCCCCGCCAAGAATATAATTGGATATAAGTGAAGTTGAAAGGCACTCAAAATACAACTGTGGAAGAGTAGCCTCCTCAAAGTAGAGTTGACCATGGTGATGCAAATGGAGTAAAGCTTTCAGGATCTTAATTTGATGATGGGTCACAACTCAAAATGAGGAGAAACAGCTGTTAAAATCAATTTAAAAACTGAACATAGAATATATGAAGTATAAACCTAGGAAAATTAGAAGTTGTCAAAAATGAAATTGAACACATAAATATCAATATCCTAGGCATTAGTCAGCTGAAATTGACTGCTATTGGTCATTTTGAATCTGACAATAACATGGTTTACCATACCAGGAATGACAAATTGAAGAGGAATGGTGTCACATTCATCATCAAAAAAAATTTCAAGCTTTATCTTGAAGCACCACGTTGTCTGTAATAAGATAACATCCAAACATCTATAAGGAACCCCAGTTAATATAACTATTATTTAAATTTAAGCACCAAACACTAAAGTCAGTGACATCACACAGGAAGAAAGTAAAAAGTCATTAATAATATAAGAAAGAAGGGTAGATAGGGCAGGGAAATCTAGACATTGGCTACCTAAAATGAAGGGGCAATAAAGGAACAACGTGACTGGCTTACATGTTTTCAAGAGGGAGTTTAGTATAAGAGTGTGGGGAGGAAGATAGAGTCCCCACAGAATAGTTTTCAATTTGTTTAGATGGGTCTGGTGAAAAGAGATGGGGGAAAAGATTCTTATGATTCAGCATTGAGTAATTGTTGTCATGACTAATTGCAACTGTCACAATGGTAAAGGTAGCAGTTTTGTAACAAAAACAGGGAAGTAGTTAATCTTACAGTCCAGAAACAGAGGACCCTAGGACCAT
>NW_006408746.1:1967937-1982163 GCF_000296735.1 Chrysochloris asiatica | reverse complement strand
GAAGCAAATACTGTTGAATGATGATGCATGGAGGAGATTGTAATCATTGCAATGAAACAATGAATGTAAAACTGATGTTCTCCTATGTAAACTCTCACTCAATTCACAATAAAAACTTTTAAAAAAATAAAAGGATACAAGAAAGGTAGAAAAGACAAGGCTGTCCAAAGAGATTCTGAAAATTGTTCTCCAGTGTAGAGATACTAAAGCAAATGGAAGAAGTGAGGAGGTTCAAAAGTTGAACAGAAAATTTCAAAGGTCATCTTGAGAAGATCAAGTCAAATACTGTAGAAATGTGCAAAGACCTGAAGTTAGAAAACCAAAAAGGAAGAACATGCTAAGGATTTCTCAAGCTGAGGAAACTGAAGAAAAAATTCAACCCTCAACTTTCAGTATTGAAGGATTGTATAGGTAAAATGTTGAATGATGTAGAAAGTATCAAAAGAAGATGGAAGGAATACACAGAGTCAATGTACAATGTTCAATCATTTCAAGAAGAAGCATATGATCAAAAGCCAATGATCCTGAACCAAGAAGTCCAAGGTGCATTGAAGGTATTAGCAGAAAATAAGGCACCGGGAATAGATGGACTCTGAATTGAAATCCTTTTTAAAAATGATGAAGCACTGGAGGTGTTCACTCATCTATGCCAAAACAATTGTAATACAACTACATAGCCAACTCATCTCACTGGAAGAGAGGTGACCTAACAGAATGTGAAAATCATCAGACAATATCACTGATATCCCATTATAGAAAAGTTTTACTAAATACAAACACAGCTGCAACCATACATTGACAGAGAACTTCCAGTGGCTCAAATTGGATTTGTCTCTCCTTTTATCTCTTGTAAGATAAAAGGCATTGCAAGCTACATATGTGGGAAACCCTTATTTCAGATCAAAGTTGTGATAGGATTAAGGGTATTGTTGTTGTTTTGGTACTGTTGCGTCATTTCAATTTATAGCAACTGTATACCCAAAAGAACAAAACACTGCCTGGTCCTGCACCATCTTCACAACTATTGCCATGTTTGAACCCATCATTTGTTGTCATTGTTGATCTAGTTCATTGTGAGACTTGCAGTCCACCCTTAATTCTCTTAATTCACATAAGATCACATCATTGGGAATCAACACATAACTGCCACATTATTTAATTACATAACTAGAACTAGAAACCTACTGAAAAACATGATCTAGTCAAGTTGACACAAATGTTAGGGGGACACAATTCAATCCATGACAGTCACAATTAAATCTAACATGTGGTAATTTGTCACAGGAACCCTAGGAATCTGTACAAAGAGTAAAGTTAAAAAGTAGAATGAGGATGGAATGAATAATAAGATTGTGCTGGGAAAGCTTTCATATCATGATGCTGATATGACATATATGAAAGGGACAGAGGCAATATTGAGCAAAAAAAGCCTCAAACTATGATGTAAATTTGACAATATTTCAGCCAACCCAATGGAAAGCACCAGAGCAAAGACTGCCCATGTATACCATGTGAGCAGAAATGGCTACATCCTAATGACTGTCTTAGTTATCTAGTGCTGCTACAACAGAAATATCACAAGTGAATGACTTTAACAAACAGAAATTTATTCTCTCACATTAGCTTGTGTTTGTTGTTGTTGTCAGGTGCCATAGAGTCAGAACTGACTCATAGTGACCCCATGCACAGCAGAACGAAACAATGTCCGATCCTGGGCCAACGTCACTACCAGTGCCACACTTGACGCCATCAATGATGCCACCTGGCTGATCCATCTCGTTGGGGGTCTTCCTTTTTTCCTCTGACCCTCCATCTTACCCAGCATGACATCCTTCTCCAGCGACTGTTCCGTCCTGACAACATGTCCAAAGTATGAGAGACGAAGTTTAGCCATCTTGGCCTCCAAGGAGCACTCTGGCTGCACTTCTTCCAAAATAGATCTATTGGTTCTTTTGGCAGTCCATGGCACTTTTCAAGAGGTAACATATGATCAATATGATACTCAGGGAGAAAGTCCAAAGTGCATTGAAGGAATTGGCAAAGAACAAGGCACTAGGAATTGATGGAATAAAAATTGAAATCTTTAAAGAAAGTGAGGCAGCACAAGAGGCACTCACTCATCTCTGCCAAGAAATTTGGAAGACAACTATCTGGCCTACTGATTGGAAGAGATCCAGATTTGTGGCCATTCCAAAGAGAGGTGACCCAATGGAATGTGGAAATCATCGGACAATCTCTTTGCTATCTCAAGCGAGTAAAGTTTTGCTAAAGGTAATACAGAAACAGCTACAATCATACATTGACAGAGAACTTCCAAAGGTTCAAGTTGGATTCAGAAGAGGCCGTGGAACTAGAGGTTGTGTTAGGTACCGTCAAGTCGGCCCCACCTCATAGCGACCCCACACACAACAGAATGAAGCACTACTCAGTTAGGAGGTTGGAAATCCAAGTTAAAATGCCAACTCTAAGCAAAATTGTCCTCTCTTTTGGCTCTAGGGGAAGATTCTTGTCTCATTCCAATACCTGTGGGCCTGGCAACACTTGGAGATCTTCATGTGTTGGCATCAATTTTCCCGTAGGTCTAATAGGTTCTCAGCACAGGGACCCCTGGTTCTAAGGATATTATCTGCTCCCAAATTGTCTTTCATAGTGTTAAGTAAGGTCCCTTTATCTCTACTCACTTCCCTTTCCTTTTATCTCTTCTAAGGTAAAAGGTGATACTGGTCGCATGCCAGGAAAATTCCTCTTACATGGACCAGGGTTATGATTTGAGTAAGGTGTTATATCCCACCCTAATTCTCTTACAACTAATCAATCACACCAGATCACATCATGAAGGATGATTACATCATTACATAATTGCCAAATTACATCATTACATAACTGACAAGGCAATCAAGCTGACTCGTATTTTGGGGTAACACAATTCAATCCATGACACGTTTTTGCAGTCACTGTCTGGGGAAAAGTGTTGCCTCAGGTGAAAAACTGAAGTGAATCCTGAAGTCAGTGATGTTATAAGCTGTCAAAATGGCAAATCTTTCTTCAAGGGAGAACCCAGCAATACATCCCCATGACCACCAGCACAGGGAAGCCTCTGCCCTAGGATCCATGAGATAGAATTACTGAATGAAATCCCCAACTCTAGTTTCTCATAGTGTGAGAAAAAGTCAACGCTCAATTTATCTAGTCCCCTATTTAGGGATTTCAGTTCTGTGCAGCTATGAATTATTGATCCAGATTCTTTCCATTGTACTAATAATAGTTAATAGCAAATTAAATATTTGCAGAGATGCATTCATTGTTCTTGGCTAGGAAAGCTCTCTTCGGTGAAGTACTAGCACAGAAGTAAGTTGTCACAAAACAATTGCAGCCACCAGCTTCCCAGGATAACTTAGTAGTGACAGCAACTTGAACAAAAACAGAGATAATAGGCTGAGGGTCTGTTTAGAGTCTGATGTTTGAGAATTAATGCAAAGGCTTTTTAATAGTTACATTAAATAAATTCAGGGTTTTTTATATGTAGATTTTTTACCACATTGTTAGTCATTAGAATGCAAAGAGTCTGATTTACATATAGCCTTAGAAAGCTGACTCTAATCTCTCTGTAATTCAAATTATTTCTTTACAAAATGGAGAAGTTGGATTATATACTATTTGCATTTATAACACAGTGAATTTAATACATAATAATAATTATCAAACAACAAGAACAACAATTAGTTACACAGGAGCCCTGGTGGTGCAGTGGTTAAGCAGTTGGTTGCTAACTGTAAGGTCTGTGATTCCAACTCCAGCTCCACAGAAGAAAAGACTTGTCAATCTGCTTCTGTAAAGATTGCAGCCTAAAAAACTCTGTGGAGCAGTTTTACTCTGTCCTATAGAGTTTCTATGTGTCAGAATCCACTTGCTGGCAATAACAATATCATTATACAGGTGATACAGAAGATGAAAGTCAAACAGAGATGATGAGAGAATCCTGATATTAGCAACAACGGGAAGTCAATATTAACCCAGGACTGGAGAACAATGAGAGGAGGTGGTACCAGAGCCCATGTGGTTGATGCTTATGTGCCGTGGAGTCAGTTCTGACTCATGGTAATTCTGCATAGGGTTTCTCAGGTTGTATATCTTTATGGGAACAGAAAGTCTAATCTTTCTACCAAGGAGTAGCTGGTAAATTCAAATTGCTGACCTTGCAGTTAGCAGCCCAACTCATAACCCACTATGATACCAGATATCTAACAAAGTCTGGGACCATGTGATACTGTCAAAAAGAATTTGGAGCCATAGTTTAAATTCATTTTCTGCCAGAGAATAAGCTCAAGGCAAAGAAAGAAGGAAAAATATCCCGGATTTTCCCTTTTCTCTCACCCCAAACTCCCTCCAATCTTACACTGGTATCTCCTATTGGTTAAACTCAGTATTGAGTATCATCAAGTCTGTTCTGACTCATAGAGATCCTGTATAGGGTTTCCAAGGCTGCAGTTATTTGCCAGAGCAGAAAGCTTCATCTTTCTCCCATAAACTCGAACCACTGACTTTGTGGTTCACAATCCAGTGTGTAGCCTACAGAGCCACCAACCCCCAAATTCAGTGAGAAATCAGCTAATCCAGGAGTTTGGTGAACCTTAATGGGTCAGCCCCTCTTGATAGAGAGCATAACAGGACAAAGATGAGAAATAATCTGTGGTCAAACAGGATCAGACTCACCATTGTTTAAATCAGGGATACCTACATTTTTTAATAACAATCACACGAAAATAAAAACATAAGTGTTAGAGAGGTTTGATTCACATATAAAGTAAATACATACAAAGACATTATTCTTACTCACAATCTCTTTCTTTGTCAAAATGGGCCTGATATTAATTTAGTAGAATAACCCCAAATTCTCTAATAAAACTAATTGTAATTACAGCTGCTAACATGATAAAACAACATCAAGAAGGCCAAAATTTGACCTGAATTTAGAGATCATCTGAAGAACAGATGTTGTGTATCAGACACTAATTATTGAAGACCAAAAGAGTTATGGGATGACATCAAGAAAATTATACAGGAAGAAAGCAAAAGATCATTAAGAAGACAAGAAAAAAAGGAAAAGATCAAAATGGATGTCAGAAGAGACTGTAACTTGCTCTGCAATGTATAGATGCTAAAGCACATGGGAAAATGAGGAAGTAAAAGAAATTAACAGAAAATTTCAAAGGGCAGCTTGAGAAGATAAAGTCAAGTATTATAATGAAAACCAAAAGGAAAGAACACATTCAGCATTTTTCGAGCTGAAAGAACTAAAGAAGAAATTCAAGTCTTGTCTTGCAGTTTTGAAGGATTCTATGTGCAAAATGTTGAATGAGGCTGAAAGCATACAAAGAAGAGAGATGGAATACGCAGAGTGACTGTACCAAAAATATCTGGTTGATGTACAACCATTTCTAAGAATAGTATATGATCAAGAGCCAATGATACTGAAGCAACAAGTTCAAGCTGCACTGAAGGCATTGGCAAAGAACAAGTTTCCAGAAAATGATGGAATGCAAACTAAAATCTTTCAGCACTGGAGGCACTCACTCATCTCTGCCAAAAAATTTGAAAGACAGCTACCTGGACAACTGATTGGAAGAGATCCAGATTTGTGCCCATTCCAAAGAGAGGTGACCCAATGAAATGTGAAAATCATCAGACAATATCATTAATATAACACACAAGAAAATTTCACTAAATATAATTCAAAATTACTGCAGCAGTACATTGACAAGGAACTATCAGAGGTTCAAACTGGATTCAGACAAGGACATGGAACAAAAGATATCATTGCTGATGTCAGATGGATATCAGCAGAGAATACCAGAAAGATGTTTGCCTGTGTTTTATTGACTATGCAAAGGTGTTTTACTGTGTTGACCACGACAAACTATGGAAAACATTGTGGAGAATGAGTGTTTAAGAAAACTTAATTGTGCTCATGAGAAACCTGCATATGTACAGGCTATCATCTAACAGAACAAGGGGACACAGAGTGGTTTAAAATCAGGAAACGTGTATGCCAGGATTGTATTCTTTCACCATACTTATTCAATCTGTACACAAAGCAAATAATCCAAGAAGCTGGATTATATGAAGAAGAATATGACATCATGTTTGGGGAAAGACTCATTAGCAAGCAGCAGTTTGCAGATGAGACAATCAAAGAGGACTTAAAATACTTACTGATGAAGATCAAAGACCACAACCTTCAGTATGGGTTGCATCTCAATGTAAAGGAAACATAAATCCTCACAATTGGACTAATTAACATCATGGTAAATGAAGTAAAGATTGAAGTTGTCAGACTTCATTTTGCTTCGATCCACTATCAGCACTCATGAAAGCAGCAGGCAAGAAATCAAATGATGTATTGCATTAGGTAGATCTGCTGCACAAGATCTCTTTAAAATGTTCAAGGGCAAAGATATCAGTTTAAGGACTACATTGTGTCTGACCCAAGCCATGGTTATCTTCAATAGCCTCATATGTATGTGAAAGTTGGACAATGAATAAGAACAACTATAAAAGAACTGATGCATTTGAGTTATGATGTTGGAGAAAAATATTAAAAGTACAATGGACTGCTAGAAGAACAAACAAATCTGTGTTGGAAGAAGTACAGCTAGAATGCTCCTTAGCAAGACATTGTTTTCATACTTCAGACATATTATCAGGAGGAACCAGCCCTAGGAGAAGGACATCATGTTTGGTAAAGTGGAGGGTCAATGAAAAAGAGGAAGTCCCCCAATAAGATGGGTTGGCACAATGGCAGCAGCAATGTGCTCAAACTTAACAATGATTGTGAAGATGACATAGGACTGGACATTGTTTCATTCTGCTATGCATAAGTTTGCTATGAGTTGAAACTGACTAGATGGCACCTAATAACAACAACCTGATACCTGGTAGCAGTCATCTAGTTTGTATGTGTGTTCCAGTTCAGTCATTTTTTAAATTTGACCAGAAGTTTCAGGCAAGCAACACCTAAAGTTTAGGTAGACTGCACTGGTTTCACGGCCTTTTGTTGGTTGCTGGGCCAAAATGCCAAGACTTCTCCAAGTTAAAATAATTTCCATTTGTCTAGGTTTCGTAATGGTAATTTGACCCTGCATAAAGGGAGGTTTAAAGCAAGTGGGAGGTCATGCAGACTGTGCCAACATTGTCAACTTCCACCAGGCCACATTACATTGATTCTTAGATATGAAGTTCTTCCAGTTGATTCTTAAAGTCATACAAATAACTCATAAAGGAGCCCAGAACTGTTGAGAAGAACTTTTTAGAGCAACAATCCTTCCCTTCTCCATCTCAAACTTAACTTCATATCGAGAAAATCTTTGGGTTTCAATTAGAGTTAGACCAAAACTGAAATTCCTCATCCAGTCCTGCAGCCATGATTATGAGGTTTTTCCTAGGTATTCAGCCAACTACACTGAAGAGCATACAATTGGGACACAGAACCTCTTCTGTTTTGTATGTGTATCATTTACTGTTCTCCCAGAAGTATATGACTTTTAACAAATTTATGGTAAACATAAACTCATATTTTGCTCTACTAGCCCAAAGAAACACTGTAATTCCACAAATAAATGGTACCTGTTATTAACTGTTGATTTTGTTAAGTGCCATCAAGTCAAATTCAAACACTGTATAGGATTCCTGAGGAGTGACTGGTAGGTTTAAACCACCAAACTTGTGGTTAGCAATCCAGAGCTTATCCTTACAGTGCCACATCAGGACTCCTACCAAATAATTGGTGGGACCATGCAAATACAGGACTCTAACGTCAGAATTGGTTAGTTTTGTCATTCTGTTAGGTTTAAAAGGAGCCATCTAAGAAGCAGGAACAGATGATCCAGGACCATCAAGAAAAAGGAACCATGAGCTGAACATGAGAGAGGTCATGGAATAGGCAGAGACAATTAGACACAGAACAGCTGTGAATTTCCCAGACCCTGGACTGAATAAAGCTGAGTGCCTATGGATAACAGGCTGATTTCCAGATGTACCTTTTGGGCACTTACAGACTGGCAAAAGGAACTCTGTAACACTGTGCTGAGAAGGGTCACATGATTGAGAGGTCAAAGACAAGAGTGAGGCATGCCTGTGATACAACAGAGAAAAGTTGTTCCTAACTGGAAAACTGCTGTATCCTAAGTTGTTTCTGCGCCTGAATTGTACCCTGTTCACTGTCCTAATAAATTCCATAATCGTGAATATAGTCTTTGAGTTCTGTGTGGCCACTGCAATAAATTATCAAATCCAGATGTAAAACAGAGGGTGCTGTGGGAGGGAAAGTTGTCTGAGCTCCCCTTCACAGGAATCAGCCTTGAGCTGGTTTTGAGTTTTATTCTCCTTTCCCCATTTGAAGCCAGAGGAAGTCAGGTATGAAGTTCCTGTCATTTTCCCACCATCCTTTAGCTTTTGCCATCAAAAACTCCTACTCTTCATCCAGATACCCAGCCCCATGGGATGATGCAGTATCTGTCTCCAAGATAGCAATGGGTGGCCGAGTGGAGAGAATCACATGTCATTCTTGGCTGTATAAAGCCAATAAGTTTGCTATTGCTAAGAAAAAAACACTCATTAATGAAATACTAGATTTTTTTCATGTTTTAAAAAAATATTCTCCTGAGGATTTCCAGCAAGATGGTGGACTAGGAAAATGCACTACAGGGACCCTCTACAACAAATATATGAGAGACAAAAATGAAACAGACACATAGATGAAAATTCTAGCATACTGAACTTCAGAAGAAAGTTTTAAGAGGTGGGTGGAGTGCTTTCTGGGAGGAAAGACTGAGCAGGAATGGCAAGAGAGGGAGCCTGACTGGTGAACAGCTGGTCAGAAGAGGCTCAATCATCTTGTGAGCAAATTTGGCAGCAGAGAGAGGACTAGCAGAACAGATTCTCACAGTTGATGGAAAATATATGATTTCTTCTTTTTCCTAATGCTCCCCTGGTGACCACAGTTTGGCCATCTCCCATCCTCATCCACCCTCATGTACAGACCCTGCTCCCCAGGAGTTTGGAGTTGCATGGCTGGGAATCATGCCAGCATGAGGTGAGGGCCAACTGTGCCACTTTGATGTGCTGCTTTGGAGCCTGGACTCAGGTGGGCTTGGTTCCAGCCCTACAAAACCTGCAGAGCCCTCAGACAAGCATTTAACCAGTCATCCTGCCCCCAGGTTCCCTGTGGTACTAACAGACTCTGAAACCAAGAGCATCAAAGGCTCCCATGAACTACTTCCAGATTGAGTGCCCTGAGCATAGATAACCCCAAGGCTAATAGGAACTCCACCTAGGGTCAGGAACTCTGCTGTCACTGACCTTCCACAACCACCTCCTGATCTCCTTAAATTGCAGGAGCCTGCCAGAGATTTCACTCCTCTGGATCCAACAACTGCACTGTATGTTTTCACAAACACAACAACCCCACAGTGCCCTGAAGGCAATAGGCAATTTTAGGTCACACAAAGAAACAAGAGAGAATGGCTCAAACAAATGACCAAGATGCAGAACCAGAAGATGTTTATAGAACTTATAGAAGAAAAGATTATAGAACTAACATAAAAGAATTCAAAAGAATGATAATTAGGTACCTTCAAAGGATCGATAGAAATATCAAAGAAGCAAGGAGAAAACAATAAAAATTTTAGAAGAATTCAGGTAAACACTAAAGAACCAACAGACAAAATAAATGCAAATTTTAAAACAATACAAAACCTGCAATTAGAAATCCAGATTAATACTAAGATATTAGAAATGCATAATACATTGAAAGGGCAAAGGAGTAAATGTGAAGCAATAGATGCCCAAATTAGTGAACTTCAAGATAAATCTCTCAATACTAAATTGCTAAAAGAACAGTCAGAAAAAAAGAATGAAAAAATCCAAAGACAGCCTAAAGTTATGTGGGATACCATGAAGAGGAACAGCTTATGGGATTGGAGTTCTAGAATAGAAAGAGACAAGCACAGAGAAATTTGTCCAAGAGTTGTTAGAAGAAAACTTCCCTAATATCATGAAAGATGAGAAGATGAGCATACAAGAAACTGAATGAACCCCAAACAGGATAGATCCCAAAAGAAAATCACCAAGACAAATCACAATCATACTTTGCAAAATCAGTGACAAGGGAAGAATCCTGAGAGCAGTTCAGGGAAAACAAAATGTTACCTACAAAGGAGAACCTATAAAACTAAACTCTGATTTCTCGGCAGCAACCACACAGGCAAGCAGGCAATGGAAATATATATACAAAACTCTGAAAGAAAAAATAATTGTCCACCAAGAATCATATATCCAGCAAAGTTGTCCCTCAAATATGATGGCAAAATTCGGACATTTCCAAATAAACAGAATTAAAAGAATATATAATAACCATACCAACTTTATAAAAAATGCTAAAGGATGTTCTTTGGACTAAGAACTAACAACAGCAGACAACAACCTGCGATTACCATAAATGACAACATCATCCAGAACTCAATCCAGATACAGAAATGTTTAAATTAAAAAAGAAACCTACAAGACTGGAAATAAGGAAAGTCAACTACAAAGCAAAAAGAAGGAATAGTGTAGATACAGAACTTCCAAATGGCAAGGAAGTGTAGCTGATTTCACGATAAAACAGACTGTTTCAAGCAGGGAAATAATTAATAAATTACAAGGTAAGCTCAAAGAAAAATAATATACCTGTGCATCAAAATAAAAAAGAGGGAAATTAGAAAGATATAGTAAACCTTAACACAACAGAAATGAAAATTGCAAGAAAACCCATAAACAAAATGAACTCAATGTAGAAAATTATGTGGAACAAAGAATCCAGCAGCACCACAAAAAAAATAACCAAAAAAAAAAAAAAAAGCACAGAAAAATGACAATAATCAATTCATACCTATTGATAATTACAATGAATGTAAATGGATTAAGTGTAGCAGTCAAGAGACATAAAAAGCAAAATGGTTAAGAAAACAGGATTCTTCAATATGCTGTCTTCAAGAGATATATCAAAAAGATGAAGACAGCCTAAATGTCCATCAACAGAGGAATGGTTAAACAAATTTTGGTACATACACACAATGGAATACTACAAAATGTTTAAAAATAATGAAACACCTCACAACATGAATAAAATTGGAGGCCATTATGCTAACTGAAAATTGTTGTTGTTGTTGTTAGGTGCCATCGAGTCAGTACTGATCCATAGCAAACTTACGCACAGCAGAACGAAACACTGCCGGATCCTGGGCCAACTTTACTACTGTTGTCATGCTTGAGTCCTTTGATGCTGCCACTTGGCCAATCCATCTCGCTGGGGGTCTTCCTCTTTTTCTCTGACCCTCCACCTTACCAAGCATGATATCCTTCTCCAGAAACTCGTCCCTCCTGACAATATGTCCAAAGTATGAGAGATGGAGTTTGGCCATCTTGGCCACCAAGGAACACTCTGGCTGCATTTCTTCCAACACAGATCTGTTGGTTCTTTGGGCAGCCCATGGCACTTTCAATATTCTCCTCCAACACCATAACTCAAAGGCATCAATCCTTCTATGGTCTTCCTTATTCGCTGTCCAGCTTTCACATGCATATGAGGTTATTGAAAATACCATGGCTTGGGTCAGGCACACCTTAATCCTCAAGCCGACATCTTTGCTCATCTTTTGAGTGAAATTAGTCAATCACAAAAGGACAAACATTGTATGAAACCAATATTGTAAAAAGTTATAAAAAGGTTTTCTTGATAACAGAAACAATCTGTGATGGTTGCAGGGGGCGGGATGTACAGAGATTGGAAGGGAAAATCATTCACAGGTTAGAGGGTTGATGGACTTCTGGTGTGGCGTTGCCAGTTAATGCAGTAAACTACAACATTGGTTTGGGCCATTAAGCCCGGCAGTTCCAACTCACCAGCTGCTCCTTGGAAACCCTGTACAGGGTTGCTATGAGTCAGATCCCTACTTGATGGCACTTAGCAACAAGCAACAGAGAGTTGACACATGTTAACATGAATGACAGTGCAGGCAATATACATACAACAAGAGGGAGGTTATAAAAGAAAAGATGAAGGTAGTGGTGACACAGGGAGGAATGCAGAGATTAAAGTGAATAGAAGTAAATGCTGTTAACTGTTGGCACCAGGAGGGAATTGCAACTACGTAAAGAAGCAAAGTATATGATTTGTTGAATGTAAAACCAATGATCTGCTCTGTAAACCTTCACCGCTATGGGTTATGTTTCTGACCCATAGCAACCCAATATATGATTTCCAAGGAGCGACTAGTGAACTGCAGACCTTGTGGTTCAAACCAACCGTTTGGTCCTGTGCTTATCCTAGAGTGATATATATATGAGTGTAATATACACTCAACTCAAGCATTTCCCAAACTAAAAACTAAACCCATTACCATCATATCAACTCTGTGATTCATAGTGACCCTATAGAGGGTTTCCAAGACTGTAAATCTTTAGGGGAGCAAACATCTTCATCTTTCTCCCAAGGAACAACTGATGGATTTGAACCACAAACCTTTCAATTAGCAATACAACAAATTTTGTTGTTGTTGTTAGTGCCGTCAAGTCAGTTCCAACTCATAGCAACACTATATAGGGTTTCCAAGGCTTTAAATCTTCAAGGGAGCAGAAAGCCTCATCTTTCTCCCATGGAACAACTAATGGGCTCAAACCATGGACCTTGTGGCTCACAGTCCAGTGTTTGTCTATAAAGCCAAAGTTTAAATATAACCAATTGTCAGATTAAGGAGAGAAATCAATGAAACTTGGAAATTTCATCTGAAAATGTGGTTTTCTTGTTTTAAAGCATTTAAGGCAACAGAAAGAATCTATTTTGTTTACATTTTGTATTTTAATGAGTGGCAGGTTAAGGTTTGGGAGCAAGAATTGTAGCTATTCATCTAGAAGCAACTGATTATGTTTTAGTGAACCTTACCCTCTCACAGGTACTTAAGCAGGGCTGTTAATGTCAAGCCCTGATCTTTTTCCTGAATAGTGGTAAGAGGCATAAGAATCAACTTTATAAAATGGCACTATGTCACAGGAGAGCTAGCCATCTGTCCTCCGTGAAGCTAAAAGACTGAAAGAGCAACCAGTGACTCTGAAAAGGACAAAGGAGCATCTAAGGACTCAACTTTGCAGAGTTCACCTCACAGAAAAACAAGAAGCAGTCCCTCTGATGAGGGGACTTAAGGTATTGACTTCCCATTGCAGGCTAGAGCTCTGCTTCTGATTTCTTACTCTCTGCCCCATTCCCCTTTTCATCCAGGTCTCATTTTCTTCCCTGCAGGATGCGGATAATTAACAAGTGCCCATTGATGGAGGCTCTTGTAATCTTCCCTTAATGTCTTTTTCCAATTGTCTCAGTTAACAAGAATCTGGAGTTTTCTAAACCAGTTCAACATATGGACCCAAAAAAGAAAATTTACACTTCAGACTACTGTTGATGGCCTTTTCACAGTTAAATTTGTTTTCTTCAATCTTGTGCTGCTATTTAAATAGCCAATTCTAAAGAAAATTGTCCCTTTGGAGAAAGTGCTGTGATTTCCAGTTAAAGGGGTAAGAGAGCACATTTAAGGCAATACATCTCCAAGGGAGCAAAATAACCAGGCACCCAAGGGTAAAATCGGCAGCAAGAGCAACAGCACTTGCCTGTCTCCCTTGGAGACAGAATGCTCTGAGCAGACAGACACAGGGGAGAAAGCAAAGTTGAAAGAACATTCAGAGGGAAGAGGAGGTCAGCATCACAATTGTTGTTGTTAAGTGCCATTGAGTCAGTTCTGAGTCACAGCGACCCTGTATAGAGTTTCTGAGGAATGGCTGATGAGTTTCAACTGCTGACCTTGTTCAAACCTACCTTGAGGTCAAGTTCTTACCCTATGGTTCCACACCAGGTTGTTAAAATAACATAATTTCAAAGATGAAAAGGAAAACTTTATGTGGTTACACTCAACTTCTCCAAGCTGGGCTTTAATTTATTCTGCAACAGATATTTTCAGCTATGGGGGCACATTGGAATCACTAAAAAAAATTTGACATTTTTTTTGGTTTTTAATCTAATGTTTGGCTCCACTCCAGAGAAACTAAGAATTGCTGAGAGAAGGAAGAAAGTTGCTTATTCTTGTAGTAGCCAATCATACTGCCATTTTTGTTTTGGGCTTTCCCTGATGATCTTTCTTTGAA
>NW_006408746.1:1957563-1967530 GCF_000296735.1 Chrysochloris asiatica | reverse complement strand
GAGTGGGATAGAAAGGAATGTCAGGAAACATGATTACAGAAAGCTTGTAAGTCCTAACCATTTTTGATTGATGGTATTGAGCTTCTACACTGTTTTGTCCACAGATGTAATCAATTTGATTCCTGTGCATTCCATCTGTGAGATCCAGGTGCACAATTACTTTTCATGTTCTTTAAAAATTGTGTTTGCCATGAATAAATCATTGATTTAGCAAAATTCTACCTTGCAATCTCCAGCATCATTTCTATCATCTAGGTCATATTTTTCAACTATTTATCCTTCCTCTTTGCCTCCAGCCTTCACATTCCAATCACCATTAATTATCAATGCATCTTGATTGCATGTTTGATCCATTTTAGACTGAAGAATTTGGTAGAATTCTTCAATTTCGTCATCATTGGCTTTAGTGGTTGGTGTGGAAATTTGAATAACAGTGCTATTAACTAGTACATATTGTAGGTGTATGGATATTATCCTATTACAGATAGCATTAGACATCAAGATAGTTCTTGAGATATTCTTTTTGATGATTGTTGCTTTTGTTGTTGTTAAGTTCCATTGATTCAGTTCCAACTCTTAGTAGTTCTGTATAGGATTTCTGAGAAGCAGCTGGTGGGTTTGAACTACTTTGTGTTTCAAAGTACAGTGTTGATCCGACAGCACCACAACCAGGAGTCCTTTTGATAATAAATATGATGCAATTCCTCTTTCATTTGATGTTCCCAGTATAGTAAACCATATGATTGTCTGATTCAAAATGGCCAATATTAGTCCATCTCAACTCATTAATGCCATGTTTACATGTTTCATTTCATTTTTTACAACATCCAATTTTCCTAGGTTCATACTTTTTACATTCTATGTATCAATTATTGATGGATGTTTGCAGCTGTTTCTTCTTTTTGAGTTGTGCCATCCCCATCAGTAAATGAAGGTCCCAAAACTTTGTTCCATTCATGCCATTATGGTCATCTCTACTTTGGGGCAGCAGCTCTTTCCCAGTTGTATTATGAGTGCCTTCCAACTTGAGGGGCTCATTTTCCAACACTATCTCTGACAAGATTCTGCTGCTGTTCAGAAGCAAGCTGCCCCCTCCTTCTTCCTATTCTGTTTTTGTCAGGAAGTTCCACTAAAATCTGTCCACCATGGGTGATCCTGCTGGTATTTCAAATACCAGTTGCATGGCTTCCAGCATCACAGCAACATGCAAACTACCACAGTGTGACAAACCGATAGAAAAGTGGTGGAATACTGATGTAAAATTTAGAAATGACACAAACCTGGAGGAACTTCTTCGATAGCACAATTGACAAGCTGAAGTAAAGTTCAAGGCCACATAACACAAAATAAAATCTAACAGATATTTGCATTATATTTTATCTCAGGCTAAGAAACAAGTGCACAAGAATAGAATTGCAAAGATTCAACAATATAAGTAACACGATAAAGATTTCCAGTGTGGAGGACTGGTATGTAGTAACTCAACATGGAACACCCATGGATATGGCTGCAGGCAAGAGAGAAGTTCATGCTTTTTTTTTTTTTTAAGTTTTTATTGTGAATTAAGTGGTAGTTTACATGGGACAACACCAGTTTTACACTCATTGTTTCATTGCAATGATTACAATTCCCTCCGTGCATCATTCAACAGTATTTACTTCTATTCCCTCTGGGTTTTTTTTGTTTTTTTTTAATATGGAACGCTTCACGAATTTTCCTGTCGTCTTTGCGCAGAGACCATGCTAATCTTCTCTTTATCGTTCCAATTTTAGTATATGTGCTATCTAAGCTAGCACCATGCACTTAAAAAAAAAAAAAAAACAGTTACGGAAGAGTCAATTCCAACTCATGACAACCCCGTGTGTGTCAAAGTAGAAATGTGCCCCATAGGGTTTGCAATATCTAATTTTTTGGAAATCCATCACAAAGCCTTCCTTCTGGGATTCCTCCCAGTGTACTAAAACTAAAACCATCAACCTTTTGGTTGGCAGCCATGTCTGCACCACCCAAGGACTCCCTAGTTATCCCATTATTATTGTTGTTGTTAGGTGCTATATAGTCAGTTCTGACTTGTGGTGACCCCACACACAACAGAATGAACTGCCTGGTTCTATGTCCTCCTCACAAGTGTTGTTATGCTTGAGTCCATTTTGTAGTCACTTTGTCAATCCATCTCATTGAAAGTCTTCCTCTTTTTCACTGACCCTCTACTTTACAAAGCATGATATCATTTTCCAGGTATTGGTCTCTCATGTCCAAAGAGATGACGTCTCACCATCTTTGCTTCCAAGGAACATTCTGGCTGTACCTCTTCCAAAACAGATTTGTTTTTCCTTTTGGCAGTGGCAGTCCATGGTACTTTCAATATTCTTTCCCAACACCATAATTCAAATTCATAAATTATTCTCCAGTCTTTCTTATTCATGTTCAGCTTCCACATACATAAGGCAACTGACAGTATCATTTCTTGGGTCAGGGTCATCTTAATTTTGTTCTTTAATATTTTTAAGAGGTCTTTAGCATCAGATTTTCCCAATGAAATATGTCACCTGATTTCTTGACTGATGTTTCCATGCACATTGATTTTGGATCCAAGGGAAATTAAATCCTTAGCAACTTAGGTCTTTTCTCTGTTTATCATAATGTTACTACTGGTCCAGTTGTGAGGATTTTTGTTTTTGTTTTGTTTTGTTTCTTTATTGAGTTGTAATCCATACTGAAGGTTGTATTCTCTGATCTTCATCAGTAAATCTTCTTTGCTTATCGTACCTGTTGGAGTTGCATTAATAGATACTTCATCTCCAGAGTGAGAGGTACATGAAAGATATACATGGGGTAGGTTGCCAAATCAACAACACTTTAAAAGACATAAAGAAAAAAGCAGAGAAGAATAAATTCAGTTGTGAAACAGTTTATTTCTAAATGTCTCAAATAAAAAACTGTGAGGACAGAAAGCAGATTCAAAACAAAAACTTTAAAATGAGAAAAAAGAAGCTAGCAGTTGCACATATCCTCTGTGCCAGGTGTCCTGAAAACATTTCTTCATGTAATCATCAAGACAGCCTCTGACATTACCTAATTGTCAAAAATGAATGGGCTTGAAGCTAAAAAAAAGAGCTGAATACCTAATTGACAAAAATGGATGGGCTTTAAGCTAAAAAAGAGATTAATATCTAGGGCTTTTTCCTTTCTTTCAGATCTATTTTAGAAAAGCTGGGTAAATTATACTCCTCAATTTGTGGTACATTGTCATCCTTTCCCTACATAGGACCCCTCTCTTTCTTCCTTGCCCATTAATTCCTTTTTCTGTTTATCATATATGTATTTGTTTAATACACATGTCCCACTAACTTTTCTATCCATCCTCATAGGTTACTGTGTATATTCTTTTATTTGTAAATATTCTTGTAAAATTTTGTATATATTCTGTAAATTTTCTTTTCCTATACTTTGCCATTTTCCACTAAGAACTGTATATTTTCTTGTTAATTTACAGGAGTTCTCTGTGTGTTTAGGATTATTAGTTTCTTGCTAGCATTAAAAAATTCTATTTACAGCCTATTAACATTCTAATCCTTGTAATAATATTGCCCAGATATAATTGAAGTCAACTTTTTTCTTATAATTTTTACATTTGAATTTTTAAATAAATTCTTCCCTTAAAGTCACAAACATATTCGCCTATATGTCTAGCTAATAACTATAGTTCTAACTTTCACATTTCATCTTTAATTAAACTAGAATCCACCTTTGTATGTGGTATGACAAGACTCAAAATTATTTTTCTGCATATGTTTCCTGTTGTTTGGTGTATGGAGTTGGTTCTGACTCATAACAACCCTATATACAGCAGAATGGAACACTATCTGGTCCTGCACCATTTTAACAATCTTTGCTATATTTGAGTGCATTGTAGCAGCCACTTTGACAATCCATCTTGTTGAGGGTCTTCCTCTTTTTCACGGACCCTCTAGGTTACCAAGAATGATGCCCTTCTCGAGGGATTGGTCCCTCCTGATTATATGTCCAATGTATGTTGAGATAACGTCTCACCATCCTTACTTCCAAGGAGTATTCTGACTGCACTTCTTCCAAGACAAATCTATTCATTCTTGGTAGTCCATGGTATAGGTTCAATATTCTTTGCCAACACCATAATTCAGATGTATCACTTCTCTAATCATCGTTCTTCACTGTCCAACTTTTGCATATTTTTCCATATGATGAGCTTCATTTCCCAATAGTATCTAATATATAATCTTTCCTTTGTTCATTGACTTGTGGCACCATGGTTTATTATATTAATTACCAACTGATATATGGGTCTGTGGTTGAGTTCGTTATTCTCTTTCATTAATTTCGGTGTCTGTTCTTGTACCACTATCACACAGATTTTATTATAGTGACTCTTTAGTATGTCTTAGTATCTGCTAAGTCAAGTTACCCCATAAACTCCTATTTTTCAAGATTGACTTATTATTTGGGAAATTTAATTCTTCTGCACAAGTTTTAGAGTAAAATTTATCAATTTAATTAAAACATACATCTGAAATTTTATTGGGATTGCAATAAAATGATAGATTAATTTAGGTAATCACCATCTTCATTATATTAAGTCATTGCATAATATCAAGAACATGAAATGTCTCTCCATTTACTCAAATGCTTTTCTATATCTTTCATTTATAGGTCAAACTTTTTTCTATGCAGAACTTATGTATTATTGGATAAGTTAAGGAATAAATACAATTTGCCTTACAGGAATTCCTATGTATAAATTAATAAATAGAGAAATTATTTAAGTATAAAAAAGAAGTTTCATTGGTTCATGTGGAATTTTTCTCATTATATTATATGTTGTGCAGCCCAGTAACTGAAGCTGAATACAAAATAGACAACTCACCCTTCTATTTACCCCTCTAGTCAAAACTCTTCACTATCAGGTCTATCTTCTCTCTGCTCCAAGTCCCTATAGTAGGCTATCAGTATCATCCCAGAAGGTGATCTCTAGGCTACAGCCCCTCTTTCTTCCCAGCCAGTCATGTTCACCTTATCAGTTCTCAGAGAACACCCCAAAGAAGAAGATTTCAACTCTTCAATGAATATTTCCTCCAATATATGGTTCTAATGTGTGTATTTATAATGGTAAGTTATCTGAATTTTTGTATGCCTACAAATATTTTATTCACACTTTCATATTTAAATAACAATTTGATTGGAGTCACAGAGAGTTTAAGGAGAGGAAAAGTCTTGGGGTCCAGAGAAATACCCCAGAAACCAGAGAATCACTTTTGAGAAACTCTTCTGGCCAAGTGTTAACCTGTATACTCCTAGAGAAAAGTCATATTGAAAGGAGGCAGTCACCTGAAATTGTAATTATCAATCCTGTGAATGTGCAGAGGCAGAAACTAGAGTAATGAACAGTCAAGGTCACCTTATACATCTATTCATCAACTATTCACACCAGCAGGCATATAGTATTCACCCAACATAAAAGACATGGCCCTTTGCTACAGATTTTAGCAATAAATCCATATTTTTAGCCCATGACATTAGGAAAAGTTTGATCCCTTTACACGTCTTCTGTAAAATGGTGATATTGTCCTTGAAATACGGTCTTGAGAATTACATGATATGATGTTAGATCCTCCTCCCTTCATTTAAAAATTTTTCCCATATCCCATGTATCATTTCTTATATTTTACTGCTTAAATACAATGACAACCACTTGTTTGTCAGTTTATCAAACTATGGTGACTTGCTTGTTGCATGTTTTTGTGATTCTGAAAGCTATGCCATGGGTATTTTATATACCAGCAGGGTTATCCAGGGTGAACATGTATCAAATGAGCTTCCTGACAAAGACAAACCAGGAAGAAAGAGAGACGGACTACTTCTGAATATTTTGACACTAGAAAGCCTAATGAACAGCAGTGGAATGCTGCCAGCACCAGCATATTGAATAGTTTTGGAAGAAGTATAGTCAGAACACTCCTTGGAAGCCTGGTAGACCAGACTTCACATTCATACTTCAGACATATTATCAAGTGGGACCAGTCCCTGAAGAAGGATATCATGTTTGGTGAAGTAGTGGATCAGAGAAAAAGAGGAAGACCCCAAAGAGAAGGATTGGCACAGTGACAGCAGAAATTGGCTCATATGTAGCAATGATTGTGAGGTTGGTGCAAGACTGGGCAGTGTTGGGTTCTATTGTACATAGGGTCACTACGAGTCAGTACCAACTCAATGACATCTAACAATAACAACAAATATAATGATGGTATCCTTCCTGTACTGTAAATCACGGACACTTAGGTGGCCCACTATGAGAAGAGACATTTTGCCTAGTTATGTCTTATATGTTGTTAATGTTGTTAAATGTTGTTGAATCAGTTCCAAATTATAGTAACTCTGTATAAAGTTTCTGAGGAGTGGCTGGTGGGTTTGAACCACTAACTTTGCAGTTAGAAATCCAGCACTTATCTTACAGCAAAACATCAGGACTCCATATTGTATTGTACCTATATATGTTAATGTTATTGTTAAAAGCAGTTGAGTTTGCTCCGACTCATAGAAACCCTGTGTAGGATTTCCGAAGAGCAGCTGGTGGGTTTGAACTGCCAACCTTTTGGTTCAAGATCCAGTGTTGATCCTACAGTGCCACACCAAGAGTTCATACATATATATTTTCTCAATTGCAAGCTTCGTTTGAACCACAAGGTTGGTGGTTCAACTCACCAGCCACTCCTCAGAAACATTATACAGGGTAATTATGGGTTGGAACTGACTCACTGGAACTTAACAACAATAACAACACATATAAATATATGTGTATATATACATATATATGTGTGAATAATATATATTCAGCCTTCTATATATGTAATTATAAGGATGTATATATCCAGACAGCTAGAATGAGTTTGTACTCTACAAGGTTAAAAACAATCTCTAAGTTTACTTTAGAGCTAGTCTTATTTTCTGACTAAATCTCTGATTGTGGTTTGTTGCTTATCATTTACTTCCCATGGGTGCTGTTGAATGGACTTTTACCCTGAAGTTTCATTTGTTAAGAAGAATTTTAACATAAAAGAATCCTCACTACAGTTCCAAGTAAGACATATTACTCTATTTTTCCTAGCTATCTAGTAGCAGAAAGCACATACTTTATAAAGAAAGATTCAAAAGACAATTGTTTACAAAAATGACACAAGGAAATCTGAGTTGTGATTTTTTCTAAGACATATAATGGGAAGAATAAGTAATATAATCATATAGTGGGTATATGAGGAATTCTTTCTTAGTTTTCTAAGAAAACAATTTCAATGTTCACTATATCAGTATGGTTGTGATAGGAAAGCTATTCAGCCAAAAAGAATACTCAATAAAGCATCATTATCTTAGTATATTGCATACAAAGCCAACGAAAAATGAAAACAAAAACAAACCCGTTGCTACAAAATCAATTTCAACTCATAGCATACCTGTAAAGCAGAGCAGAACTGCCCCGTAGGGTTTCCAAGGCTATAGTATTTATGGAAGCATACCAAAACATCTTTTTCCCATGGAGTGGTTGATGGGTTCAATTTTCAGTAGAGTACTTAAGGAGTGTGCCACCCGGATTCCTAAGATATACAAATCAACACCAAAACCCACTGCCCGTCAAGTTGGGCCCAATTCATACAGGACTCTATAGGACAGAGTAGAACTGCTCCCTAGGGTTTCTAAGGCTGTATGTAAATTTTAACAAAAGCAGATCGCCTCATCTTTCTCCCTTGGAGTGGCTTCTGGGTTCAAAACACTGACCTTTGGGTTAGCCTCCCAAAGGTTAAGACCCACTGGGCCACCAGGGCTCCAAGATACACAAAAGGAGGGGTCATTTTTCTCAAGTTAAGACCCCATACTCTAAAGGTAAAACATCTAAAGATATTCTCAGTATCCTTTATGCATACAAATAAATTTAATTTTCCAAAGCCTTCAGTTTGGCTTGAAGGAACTTTGATGTACTGTGGTTGTTGTTAAGTACCATGGAGTCAGTTCCAACTCATAGTGACCCTGCAAAGGTTTTCTGAAGCTGAATATCTTTGTGGGAGCAGAAAGCCTCATCTTTCTCCCATGGAACAGCTGGTAGTTTCGAACTTCCAACCTTGAGGTTAGCAGCCCAATTCATAATCATTAGTTTGATTTAATTGAGTGTCCTTTTAATTCTGGTGTAACTCTGTGGCCATTCATCCTTCATATAAATGCAGTTGATTCTTCCTATTGTTATTTGGAGAAAGATACTGTTCTTTGGAGAAAGATATTCTTACCCTGATAGCCACACACTTAAATGCTGATTATATTGATCAAGGAAAACATTCATTAACTTCTATATTCCTACTGGAATTCCTTACCTTACTAAATGAATCAACCTTAAGGTGAAGGGCAACATCTTTATGTCTATAGTATTTACAAGACAGTTTTCACATTTATTCCTTATGTCATTTGATTCTTACCATGTATCTATTGCATCACTGATCCAAAGCTAAACAGCAAAAATACCCATGACTCTTTTCACCTACTGCTACTGCCTCTGGGCTGGTACATAGAGTTAAAAGTGAAATTTCTGCAGATGGAAACTGCCTTAACTAAACTCAACAATTTCATGGTAATTATCTATCCATAGTTCATTTTTGTATGTTTTCATATGGATAAAATTAGTGATTTCATTTAATATCATCAAGAACATTCTCTTTTGGGCACAGTAATGTTCATATTGTCAACCTAATAATCATTATTTGTGTCTGTGTCTTGGTGAATAATTCTTTTTACCTTGTTTGTTTTTAAGCCAGTTTCTCCCTCCTGAGACTCAGGAATATTTTACATTAAAAAGATGCCCCTTAGGTTTTCACATAAATAAAGTTTGTTGTTGAACTAGTGGCTAACTGTAGCCACCAAAAATCTCAGTTCACTACCTGAAGGCATAGAAATCATATTTTATCTCCACCACCTCAATAAGACTTCTTCTAGAAATCCTGCTTTTGTGTTCCTGTTGCTTGGAACTAGTGAGGGCTTGCAAATCAATGGCTCTCACACTTAAATGTGCAACAGAATCACCTGGAAACTTGTTAAAACACAAATTACAGAGACCCACACTCTTGAGTTTCTGATTCTGTACCTCTGAGGAGTAAAGTACAAGAATTTTTATATCTAAAAATTTCCTAAAATAATGCAGATGAGGCTAGTTCAAGGACCCTAATTTGAAAACCACTTCCAATTTGGAAAGATACTTTTCAACACCCTCAACTTCAAAGATTGAAAAGACCTTCTAAACAGTTGGTTATGAATATGGTACAGGACTAGACAGTGTTTCCTTCTGTTGTACACAGGGTCACTATGAGCCTAAGAGGTTTTCTGGCAACCTAGCAACAACAGCAACCACCTAACCAGCTAAGACCTTCACAGACATGTTTGCTGCTGTATCAATTCTAAACACAGTAGATTCCATAACCCTTTGCTAAAAGCAGAGGTATGCCTACAGAAATAAAAACACTTATTACAATCACTGACATTGCACCCTATTCAAATATCTGACACCCATCTTTTAGATAACTTTAAGCATAAACTACTAACCACAGAGCCTGCAGTTCAAACGCACCAGGTGCTCCATGGAAACTCTATACAGGATCAGTATGAATTGGAACTTCACCATAATACTGGCTAAAAAGTACAAGCCAACCTCCTTAATCTTTTACTTCATATGGCACTCCATGAAATTTTTGCCACCACTCATCTGTGAGCCTTGAGTGTTGCTGTGATGCTGAAAGCCATGCCTCTAGTATTTTAAATACCATCAGGGTCACCCATCGAAGACAGGTTTCAGCTAAGCTTCTAGACTAAGACATGTTAGGAAAAAGAAGATGCGGTCTGCTTCTGAATATTTAGCCACTGAAAACATTATGAATAGCAGCAGAACATGGTCAGATGT
>NW_006408746.1:1937913-1956583 GCF_000296735.1 Chrysochloris asiatica | reverse complement strand
TAAAACTGAATAATTCTACAAACTTCTTCATAATATTTGGTCCTGATATGATGCTGTAGAAAAAGCACTGGACCACAAGCTCACTTTGAATAACAAGATCAGCAGTTCAAACTCACCAGCCACTCCTCGGAAGCCCTATAAAGGATCACTATGAGTCAGAGCTGACTCATCGGAACCTAACAACTAACTTCTGCATTCTGAATTTGATCAAACATGCAATCAATATGTATTTATAATAAGGTAATTGTAATGCACAGGTTGGAAATGATGAGGAATGATCAACAGTTGGAATGTATGGCCTTGTTGATAGAAATGGTACAGGAGATTACATGATATAATTTTGAAAGACCAATGACTTATTCATTGCAAATATCTATTTTAAAAACATAAAAGTTGACTATACACATGGACCTTACCAGATGGAATACACAAAAATCAAATTGACTACGTCTATTGAAAGAGACGGTCGGTGGAAAAGTTGCATATCATAGAGAAAACAAGGGCAGGGGCAGACTGTGGAACAGACTATCAATTACTCATATGCAATTACAGGAAGAAGCTGAAGAAAACTGAAACAAGTTCAGAAGAACCAAAATATGACCTAGAATACATCCTACCTGAATTTAGAGGCCATCTCAAGAACAGATTTGATGCATTACACACTAATGACTGAAGACAAGAAGAGTTGTGGGATGGCATCAAAACATCATACAGGAAGAAAGAAAAGGGTCATTAAGAAGTCAAGAAAGAAGGACAAAAACAAAATGGAAGTCAGAAGAGACTCTGAAATTTGCTCTGAGGCATAGAGATGCTAAAGTGAATGGAAGAAATGAGATGGTAAAAGAGCTGAATAGAAAATTTCAAACAGCAGCTCAAGAAGACAAAGTCAAATATTATAATGAAATGTGCAAAGACCTGCAGCTAGATAATCGAAAGTGAAGAAGACGCTCAGCATTTCTCAAACTGGAAGAACAGAAAAAAAAAATCAAGTCTTGATGTGCAATATTGAAGGACTCTGGGCAAAATATTGAATGATGCAGAAAGCATCAAAAGAAGTTGGAAGGAATATATGGTCTTTGCACCAAAGAGAATTGGTCAATGTTCAGCCATTTCCAGAGGAAGAAGCAATAGTACTGAAGAAAGTTCAAGCTGCACTGAAGGTATTGGCAAAGAACAATAATCCAGGAACTGATGGAATGCCAATAGGAATTTTTCAAAAAACTGATGCAGCACTGAAGGCACTCACTCATCTATGCTAAGAAATTTGGAAGACAACTACCTGGCCAACTGACTGGAAGAGACACATATTTATGCCCATTCCAAAGAGAGATGACCTAATGAAATGCAGAAATCATCAGACAATATCATTACTATTACATTTAAGTACATTGACAGGGAATTGTCAGAGTCACACAAAACTGTAGAACCAGGGATATCATTGCTGATGCCAGATGGATATTAGCTTAAAACAGAGAATACTAGCAAGATGTTTACCTGTGCTTTATAGATTATACAAAGTCTTTCGACTATATAGCGCATAACAAACTATGGACAGCAATGTGAAGAATGAGTATTCCAAAACAGGTCATTGTGCTCTTTCGGAACCTTTACGTAGACCAAGAGTCAGTCTTCCAAACAAAACAAAGGATACTGAACGGTTTTAAATCAGAAAAGATGTGTGTCAGAGTTGTGTCTTTTCGCCATATTCATTCAATCTGTATGCTAAACAAATAATCTGAGAAACTGGATTATATGAAGAAAATGTGGCATCAGGATTGGAGGAAGTCTCATTAACAACCTTTGATATGCAAATAATACAACCTAGCCTCATGAAAGTAAAGAGGCTTTTAAATACTGATGAAGATCAAGGAACACAGCCTTCAGTATGTTTTGTACCTCAATGTAAAGAAAATGAAAATCCTCACAACTGCACCAATAAATAACATCATAGTAATGGAGAAAAGATTGAAGTTACCAAAGACTTCATTTTGCTTGGTTGCATAATCAACAAATCAGCTACAGAAGCTCTCTTTAAAAGTGTTCAAGAGCAAAGATAGCAGTTTCAGGACTAAGGTGCACCTAACCCAAGCCGTGGTATTTTCAATAGCCTCATATGCATGTGAAAGTTGGATAGTGAATAAGGAAGATTGTAGAAGAACAGATGCATTTGAGTTCTTGTGTTGAAGAAGAATATTAAAAGTACCATGGACTGCCAGAAGAACAAACAAATCTGTGTTAGAAATACAGCCAGAATATTTAGAAGACAGGATGGAGATATCTAGTCTCTCAGACTTCATTATCAGGAGGGACCAGTCCCTGGGGATGGATATCATGCTTGGTAAAGTAGAGGGTCATTAAAAAAAGGGGAAGACCTTCAACGAGATTGATTGGCACAGTTGGAGTAATAATTGGCTCAAGCCTAACAATTGTGAGAAAGATGCAGGATGGGGCAGTATTATAGTCTGTTGTGTGTAGCATTGCTATGCATCAGAATCAAGCAACTAAAATCAGCACATGATAATTTGGGATCGCAGTGGCTCTAGAGGACAAGCACTGCACTGTGAACCACAAAACCGGCGGTTCAAGCCCATTCTTCCTATTCTCATCTTTGAGGTGGCTCTGGCTCCAGGGCAACCTCACAGCCCTCTTGACGATCACCAGCTCCTATCTGTGCTTGGTGCGTGGTCCCACTCTCCCTTTGTCTGGTTCCCTGGGTGAGCAGGGAGGACTCTTCATAAGAGAAAAATGGTTTTCTGGTCCTTCAAAGATTTGTTGTTGTTAAGTGCCGTCGCGTCAGTTCCGACCCATAGCGACCCTGAACAGGATTTCCGAGGCTGTAAATCTTTACGGGAGCAGAAAGTCTCATCTTTTTCCCACGGAGCAGCCGGTAGTTTCGAACTACTGACCTTGCAGTTCACAGCTCTATTCGTAACATTACGCTAGGAGAGCTACAATGATTTACAGCCTCTGAAATTCTGACAGGGTCACTATGAGTCGGAACCTATCCGACAGCACTTAGAAGCAACAACATGAAAATTACAACTGCACCTTCCTTGTTTTCACTGATGAAAACTGGTCTATGATGTGCTCAAGATGACTTTCCAGGCAGAAGCTTTATAGCCTCGCGGTGGAGCCTTTATGCCCAAATCGCGTCCACAATGAGCAGTACAGTTTTGTCTAGGCTAGCGTCTGAGACCATCAGAGGGCGCACTACCTGACCGATCACATCGCCTGCCCTCTGGGTAGTAATCCGGAAGCAGGTAAGGAGCCAAAAGTTTGGGAATCAAAGGGAGAGTGGGGTCACACACTAAGCCTAGAGAGGAGCGCATTTAGCACAGAAAGGCTGTGAGGTTGCCCTGGAGCTGAAGCCACCCCCAAAGTGGAGAGCAGGAATAATGACAGAAAGTCTCAGAAAGGGATGGGAGTAGGAAGCAAAATGTATTCGGGCTGGCCACCTTGGTACTACTTTTCCAAATTTTTTCCACTCATTAGAGATATTGACTCATAGCGACCTTGGATAAAGTTTCCAAGGAGCAGTTGGTGGGTTTGAACCGCAGACCTTACAGTTCAAACCGATCTTGGGGTCCAAACCGATCTTGCGGTCCAGTGTTTATCCTACAGAGCCACACCAACCACATTTAAATTAATGCCCATTCACAGACCTGGGCTAGATAGCAAGAAAAAAAAGTGTCCCTGCTGGCCCAACTACCAATTCCCTCTGCTTCATGCAGAGATAAGGCCAAGGTGCAAATATTGGAAAGAGAAGATCTCACAATCTGACTTGATCCTTGTTGTTGTTAAGTGCCGTCGAGTCAGTTCTGACTCATAACAACCTTGTGTAGGGTTTCCTAAGAGCAGCTGGTGAGTTTGAACCGCCATCCTTGCGATTCAAACTGACCTTGAGGTCCTGTACATTATCCTGTAGTGCCACACCAGGACTCCAACTTGACACAAGGAGGTTCTCAATAACAAACTATTAGTTTAACTTGCTGAATGATGTCTCACAACTGGCATAAAAACTGAATGGAAACTGCATGGTTAATAGAAACTGCTCAGTGGCACCTCTATGAAGTGACACCCTGGGCAGGTCCCATTCCTACCATACTTTATACATCTCTAACTAAAAGTCAGTCCTGTGGATTGTTCGGCCTTCTGGATTCTGGGTTAGATTTTCGTGGCCTAGGATTTTCCACACTCCCTTTGATTCACTACCAGACTATTGCTGCCCCTTGTCTCAGTGTCACAAATTACGATCTTCTGACTCAGATAGTAACCCAATGAAGAAGAAATTAAGCCCATTTTCTGAGGCAGATGAAAACTACTCACCAGGTCACCAGTGCTGAAGCACAACTCCTTTTAAGAGTTCAATGTGTATTAGTCATTCAGTAAGTTCCCTCACATTTAAAAACATCTCCAAACTCTAGGGAGGGGAAACATCTGATACTAGTTTCCACCCCTACAAATATTTTAATAGGCTTTGAGCCATTCAGAGAGCCAAAAACATCCCCTCAATAAGCTAATGACTGCAATTGTTGTTGTTGTTAAGTGTCATCAAGTCTGTTCTGGGCCATAGCGACCCTGTATAGGGTTTCTGAGGAGCTACTGGTGAGTTTGAACTGCCAATATTTATGTTCAAAATGACTTTGCAATCCAGCCCATTAACCCACAGCGCCACACCAGGACTCCAATAACTGCAATAGGGACTCCATAAGGTCGGAAGAAGAGTTAATATGGCTAGTACTCTCTTTTCCTTTACAGTCATCTAATTTAGTCCTTCTTATTCCAAACCATTTTCAAAGAGCAGTTAAAATACATGTAGCTTAGGCTCAGTTAGAGTCCCTGAAATAGAGGCAGTTTGTACAAGGTACTGTTATTTTGGTCATAGAGTAAAATTATGCATTGATTAAAACACCAAGCCAAACCCATGGCTAGCTAGGTAATCCTGACTCGTGGCAATCCCAAGTGTTACAGAGTAGAACTGCAGTCCATAAAGTTTTCTTGACTGTCATCTTTACTGAGGAGTCCTGGTGTGGTGCTGCGGATTAATGCACTGGACTGCAATGTCGGTTTGATCCGCAAGGTCAACAGTTCAAGCTCACCAGCCGCTCCTCGGAAACCCTATACAGGGTTGCTATGAGTTAGGACCAACTTAACAACAGCAACAACAACTGCAATCATAGCTTAGTGAGGGGATTTGCCTCCACTGCATTAACCCATAGCGCCACACCAGGACTCCTTCAAACTCATAGTGAGCTTATACCAAGTTTCCAAAACTGTACATCTTTCTCCTTAAAAATGGCTAGTGGGTTTGAACCTCCAGTCTTGCAGCTAACAACCCAATGCCTACTCCACAGCTCTACTGTTCTAGCACATAAATACAGGGAAAACACAGATCAATCCTTCTTGCATTCAATATCCAGGTAAATGTCATTCCAGGATACCTGATTCCCTATTTTATCCAGCGTCGCTATGAGTTGAAACCCATTCTGTAGCACTTAACAACAATAACAATTTGCACTTGCTTTCTCTTAAGCTTCAGCCCTGTCAGATTTGGAAAAAAGGAAAGCCTCTTTTATGTTGCAGCTGTTGTTTCTGGGTGCCATAGAGTCGGTACCAACTCATAGAGACCCTATGCACAGCAGAATTTTCACTTTCCAAACATCAAAAAGGAACCTCAAGCTTCCCCTAGGGGACTTTCCTGCCTTAGGTACAAGTGACCTCAGAGTGAGAAAGGCTTTTAGTAACTAACACAGGACTGATTCCAAAGTAGACTTTTCTATTTTGCAAGCATCATTCTTGCCACCTTCTTCCATTTTAATTGTGAAAATCTCTGGTATTACTATTTATACTTGTTGACTGATTATGCTTCAGGATAATTGAATTCCAATGCTTCATCTCAACGAAGTGTTTACTTTTATACATTTCACTGATTAAATATTTAAATATTCCGTTAGAAAATAAATGGAGGGCAAATTTTCAAGAAGCAAGTATTAACATCTTCTTGAAAAGGAGGTGAGAAAGTGGGTGAGAGGCAAGAGCCTGAGGAATGCTCATTCCAAAAAACGTGTTAAAACTGTACTTTTCAGAGGAAAATTATGCTGAAGACAATTGTATTAGAGTTCAAATACTAAAGAACTCAATTTGGGGAGGGCTGCAGTATACAGTGGTGAAAAACAAGGCAACAGGAATTTATGGAATGCAAATTGAAATCGTTCAACAAACTAACGCAACACTGGAGTCACTCATTCATCTATGCCAAGAATTTGAAAGACAGCTACTTGGCCAACTGATTGGAAGACATTCATATTTGTGCACCTTTCAAAGAGAGATAAGCCAATGGAATGTGGAAATCATTAAACAATATCATTAATACCACATGCAAGTAAAATTTTGCTAATGATAATTCAAAAATAACTGCAAAAGCATTGCACTAGAGGACTGACAGAAATTCAAACCAGATTCAGACAAGGAAGTGATACTAGGAATGTCATTGCTGATGTCAGATAGATCTTGGCTGAAAACAGAGAATACCAGAAAGACGTTTGTTGGTGTTGTTGTTGGGTGCCTTCGATTCGGTACTGACTCATAGCACCTTATGCACAGCAGAACGAAACACTGCCCAATCCTGGGTCAACCTCACTACTGTTGCCACACTTGAGTCCATCAATGCAGCCACTTGGCCAATCCATCTCGTTAGGGATCTTCCTCTTTTTCTCTGACCCTCCACCTTACCAAACATGATGTCCTTCTCCAGTGATGGGTCCCTCCTGACAATATGTCCAAAGTATGAGAGATGAAGTCTGGCCATCTTGGCCTCCAAGGAGCACTCTGGCTGTACTTCTTCTAAAATGCTTCTATTGGTTCTTTTGGCAGCCCATG
This sequence comes from Chrysochloris asiatica, assembly GCF_000296735.1. Lineage (NCBI taxonomy): Eukaryota > Metazoa > Chordata > Mammalia > Afrosoricida > Chrysochloridae > Chrysochloris > Chrysochloris asiatica. The sequence goes on along the minus strand of NW_006408746.1, from coordinate 1,949,704 downwards.
GCACTTTCAATATTCTCCTCCAAAACCATATCTCAAGGGCAACAATTCTTCTAAAGTCTTCCTTATTCACTTATTCACTGTCCATCTTTCGCATGCATATGAGGTTATTGAAAATAACATGGCTTGGGTAAGGCACACCTTAGTCCTCAAACTGACATCTTTGCTCAACACTTTATAAAGGTCTTGTGCAACACATTTGCCTAATGCAATACATCGTTTGATTTCTTGACTGTTGCTTCCATGAGTGTTGATAGTTGATCCAAGAAGAATGAAGTCCTTGACAACTTTAGTCTTTTCTCTATTGATAAGAATGTTGTTTATTGGTTTAGTGGTAAGGATTTTTGTTTTCTTTACATTGAGATGTAATCCATACCGAAGGTTGTGCTCTTTGATCTTCATCAGTAAATGTTTTAAGTCCTTTTCCCTTTCAGCAAGCAAAGTTGTATCATCTGCATATCGCAGGTTGTTAATGAGTCTTCTTTCAATCTTGATGCCACATTTTTCTTCGTAGAACCCAGCTTCTTGGATTATTTGCTCAGCATACAGGTTGAATAAGTGTGGTGAAATAATACAACCTTGTCGCACACCTTTCTTAATTTTAAACCATTCAGTGTTCCCATGTTCTGATCAATCAACTGCCTCTTGGTCCAGTTACAGATTCCTCATGGGCACAGTTAAATGTTCCAGAATACTAATACTTTACAATGTTGTCCATAGCTTGTCATGATCCACACAATCAAAAGCCTTTGCATAGTCAATAAAGCACAGGTAAACATCTTTCTGATATTCTGTGCTTTCAGCCAAAATCTATCAGACGTCAGCAATGATATCCTTCATTCCACAGCCTCTTCTGAATCCAGCTTGAACCTCTGGAATGTTTTCTGTCAATGTATGCTTGCAGCTGTATCTGTATTTCCTTTAGTAAAACTTTATTTGCTGCAATATCAAAGAGATTGTCTGATGATTTCCGCATCCCATTGGGTCACCTCTCTTGGGAATGGTCACAAATATGGATCTCTTCCAATCAGTCAGCCAGATAGTTGTATTCCAAATTTCTTGGCAGAGATGAGTGAGTGCCTTCTGTGCCACCTCACTTTCTTGAAAGATTCCAATTTTTATTCCATCGATTCCAGGTGCCTTGCTCTTTGCCAATTCCTTCAATGCACCTTGGACTTCCTCCCTAAGTATCATTGGCTCTTGATCATATGCTACCTCTTGAAACGGTTGGACATCAACCATTTCCTTCTGGTACAGTGACTCTGTGTACAGTGACTCTCTTGAATTTTTTTCTTTAGTTCCCCCAGCTAGAAATGTTGAGTGTGTTCTTCCTTTTTGGTTTTCTGATTCCAGATCTTTGCACAATTTGTTGTAATATTTGGCATTATCTGCTAAAGCTGACCTTTGAAATTTTCTGTTCAACTCTTGGACCTCTTCATTTCTTCCATTTGCTTTAGCATCTCTATGCGGGATAGCAAGTTTCAGTGTCTCTTCTGACATCCATTTTGACCTTTTCCTTCTTTCTTGTCTTAATGATTTTTTGCTTTCTTCATGTATAATGTTCTTGATGGCATCCCACAACTCTTCTGGTCTTCGGTCTTTAGTGTTTAATGTATCCAATGTGTTCTTCAGATGATTTCTAAATTCAGGTGAGATATATTCAAGGTCATATTTTGGCTCTCGTGGACTTTTTTTCATTTTCTTCAGTTTCAGTTTGAATTTGCATTGAGCAATTGATGATCTATTCCACAGTCTGGCCCTGGCCTTGTTTTCACTGATTATATGGAGCTTTTCCATCGTCTCTTTCAGCAGATGTAGTCAATTTGATTTCTATGTATCCCATATGGTGAGGTCCATGTGTATAGTCATCTCTTATGCTGTCTATAGAAGGTATTTGAAATGAACAAATCATTGATTTCACAGAATTCTATAATGCGGTCACCAACATCATTTTTATCACCAAGGCCATATTTTCCAACTACTGATCCTTCCTCTTTGCTCCCAACCTTTGCATCTTGATTGCATGTTTGATCGATTTCAGATTGAAGAAATTGGTAGAATTATTCTATTTCATTCTCACTGGCTTTAGTGGTTGGTTCTTAAATTTGAATAATAGTGGTATTAACTGGGCTTCCCTGTAGATGCATGGATATTATCCTTTCACAGACAGTGTTGTACCTCATGACTGATCTGGATATGTTCTTTTTGACAAGGAATGCAACACCGTTCCTCTTCAATTTGTCATTTCCGACATAGTAAACCATGTGGTCATCAGATTCAAAATGGCTAATACCAGTCCATTTCAGCTCATTAATGCCAAAGATATAGATGTTTATGCATTCCATTTCATTTTTGACAACTTCCAATTTTCCTAGATTCATACTTCGTACATTCCATGTTCTGATTTTCAATGGATGTTTACAGCTGTTTCTCTTCATTTTGAGTTTTGCCCCATTAGCAAATGAAGGTCCCGCAGACTTTTCTACCATGGGCTTTACTCCATTCACGTCATCACGGTCAACTCTACTCTGAGGAGGCAGCTCTTCCCTTGTTGCCTTTTGAGTGCCTTACAACCTGAGGGGCTCATTTTCCGGCACTATAGCTGACAGTGTTTCTCTGCTATTCGAAAGGTTTTCAGTGACTAAAAATATTCTAAAGTAGTTTGTCAGTCCTTCTTTCTAGTCTGTCTTTGTTTGGAAGCTCATCTGAAACCCGTCCACCATGGATAACCCTGCTGGTATTTTAAAAATCAGTGACATAGCTTTCAGAATCACAGCAACTCACAAGCCACCACAGTACAACAAATTGACAGACGAGTGTTGGAAAAAGATGTTTGCTTGCATTTTATTGATTATCCAAAAGCTTTTGACATGGGTCATAACAAGCTTTGGATAACATTGCAAAGAATGGGTATTACCGAACATTCCATTGTGCCCATAAAGAATGTGAATCTGTACATAGACCAAGAGGAAGTCTTTCAAACAAAGCAAATGGATACTGAATTGTTTAAATTCAGGAAAGGTGTGTGTAAAAGGCTGGGTTCTTTTAACATACTTATTTAAATTGTATGCTGAGTAAATAGCCCCAAAAGATGAATTATATGATGAAGATTGTGACATCAGAATTGGAGGAAGATCATTAATAACCTGTGATATGCAGATGATAAACCTGGCTTGCTGAAAATGAAGAGGACTTAAAATACTTACTGATGAAGATCAAAGACTATAGTCTTTGCACCTCAATATAAAGGACACAAAAATCCTCTCTAGTGGACCAATAAATAACATTGTGATAAATGGAGAAAAGATTGAAGTTGTCAAAGACTTCATTTTGCTTATGTTAAACCTCAGCCAAGAAATCAAATTATATATTGCATTAGGCGAATCTGTAGCACAGACCTCTTTAAAGTGTTGAAGAGCAGAGATGTCAGTTTGAGGACTAAGATGCGCCTAGTCCAAGCCATGGTTATTTTTAGTAGTCTCTCAGTGCCTGTGAAAGTTGGACAATGAATATGAAAGACTGTAGAAGAATTGATGCATTTAACACAATTGATAATGGTGTTAGAGAAGAATATTAAAAGTACTGTGGATTACCAGAAGAACAAACAGGTTTTTGTTGGAAGAAATACAGTCACAGTGTTACTTAGAAGACAGAATGGTGAAATTTCTTTTTCATATTTTGGACATGTTATCAGGAGGGATCAGTCCTTGGAGAAGGACATAATGCTTGGTAAAGTGGAGGTTCAGTGAAAGTGAAGAAGGCTCCCAGTTATATAGATTGACATGGTAGCAGCAGCAGCAGCAGCAGTGAGCTCAAGAATAACAACAATTGTGAAGATGGTTCTGGATAGAGCAGTTTCTTTCTGTTTTGCATGTGTTCTCTATAAGTTGGAATTGACTGGAGAACACCGAACAACTACAGCAGCAGTTGGAGTCCTAACTCCTTTTTGAGTCTTGACAATAATTCATATTCCATTTGAGTTCTTTCTTACCTTTAACCAGCAGTGTTGCAGTTTTGTCCTTAATCTGAGTTTATTTAAATATAAATCACAACTTCCTGGGAGCTTAGAAAGAGGCAGTTTTGCTCTCAGACTAGCCAGTAAAACAAAGGAAATTGCCTGGGTATGTTCTTAAACATTTACTTAATATAATGGATGGACTCCTAGTATGGCACTGTAAGATCAGCACTAGGCTGCAAACCACAAGATCAACAGTTCAAACCCATCAGCTGCTTCTTTGAAACCCTATACAGGGTCACTATAAGTTTGAGCTGACTCGATGGCATTTCACAACAACAATATAGTTGAGACAGTGGCAGCAACAATGGGCTCCAACATAACAAACAGGAATTGGGAGGATGACTCAGGACTGTGCAGTGTTTAGTTCTACTGTGCATAGGATTGCTGAGTGGGCAGCTAACAACAATAGAGCAACTGCATGTTATCTAAGGAGTCCTGGTGTGACTCTGTAGGATAAACTCTGGATTGCTAACCACAGTCAGCAGTTTAAACCCACCAACCACTCATCAGTAATCCTATACAGGGTCACTAGGTGTCAGAACTGAGTCAATGGCACTTAACAACAACTACAATATTATCTAATAGTTGGGGTTCTGATGGATATGACTCAGGGCCCCATGATTCTAACTCATACCCCAACCCCACCATGTAACCAGGTGGTTGAAGGCCCAGAACCAATCCTGTAAGATTTTAAAATCTGCAGTCATGGCCCTTTCTCCTTCCCTTCCCACCTTACTTGTGTTGGTACTGGGTTGAGCTACAGAAGACTAGAAAGTCATAAAATATAGTATTAAATAGTTTTATTAGAGTATGAAAACACCTGCAGGGGAGTTGTGCCATAGATAACAAAGCTTCCCCATAATCACAGTCTAAGGTATTTGTATAGTGAAACGTTAAGCTGCAGAACATGGTTCCACCAGATTTCAAAAAAGGGGTGGGTTTTCCTGTTTGAGTACTTGTGCATTCATGTGCTGTTTCCTTTGTTCCTATTTTTATCATGCTGCGCACACATATGGCATCCATGGAGTCTAAGAATTCAAGATGGTTTACATTTCAGAGGTGCCTGGGATACTTGACATAACTGTCCACAATGTGCCCTGATGGCATCATCCAATGATATATTGCACTTGTGCTAAAAACTGGTTAAGGAGGCGGTTAATAGGTAACTGATGGCTAACAACTCCCAATGTACAAATGGGGGTGTTTCTGCTTGTTACAAGAACTGGGGAGTAGTCTTGAGATTTGTCAGTATTCCTCACTCATTTTTTCAAGCTAGGCCTCTTGAGATAGGTCACTCTATAAATGGCCTTCCTTGGGTCATCCATATGCCCAGTGATTTCCCTAAATAAAGGGTTTCTGGCAAAAAGAATTGGAAAACACAGCTCCAATCTGAGGCCACAGTAGTCAGCTAGTTATAATGGAGTCAATGCCAACTCATGGTGACTCCATGTGCTTCAGAATAGAACAACTCCATAGTGTTTCCAATGACTGACTTTCTTGAATTAGATAGGCAGGCTTGTATTCCCAAGTGACCCAAGATGGACTGGAACCTCCAGCATTTCAATTAGCTTCTGAATGTGAACCATTTGTTCCACCCAGGAACTTCAGAACACAGTAGGGCCTCTTAACCCAATCTGCTGTCCAGGAGGTGAGGTTCCATAGAAGAGAATATAACCATTAAGAGTATCAAGAGCTATAGACAGGGAAGATTCTTTAAAAGATATAGGTAAACCAGCAATGTCATCTGTAATATAAGAACCATGTCTTGAACCCTGATATATGGGAAGATTTGTTTTAGTAAAATTAATGCATATATATGAGTTTAACTTTTTATTATTAAAATGTTCAAAGATGCACAAAAGTGGAGAGACTAGTATAATTAACTACCATATCACTGTAACCCTACATACTTCAGTGTGCATTCATTTAATATGAGTGCATTTTCTTACATAACTAGAATGCCAGTACCAACTATACTTAATAAAATCCCTTTATAGTAAATTCAATCCTAAATTGGAAATAGATGATTTTATTTTGTATCGCCATCAGTAAAACAGAATCCTGGTGTGGCACTGCGGGTTAACGTGCTGGACCGCAAGGTTGGTTTGAAGTTCAAGGTCAGCTGTTCAAGTTCACCAGTCACTTCTTGAAACCCTTTATAGGGTTGCTATGAGTCGAAACTGACTCAATGGCACTTAACAACAGCAATCAATCAAACTGGCAATATTGAAAAAATTATTATAGCAATGCTGATTTTATTAAACAACTATCAAAAACAAAATTACAAGCATTTGACTGTTTAACTATGTACAAATAGCATTAATTAAAACAATTTATTCAACTCCTTACCATTTTTCCCCAATGACCACAATTGCAATAGCAATTATGCATGTCATTAAATGTGCATCAAATTAGAGTTTTAATCAAATAAAATGAGAGCAAGAAGTGCAGGAATCTGCCTGCAACTTTTTTCAAGCAAATTGCTTACTTCCAAAGAAACTGAATTGACCTATATAATCTGTGTTCACATCCAAGGAAAATTGGTTGATATCAAGAGTACCAAAAGAATTTGAACTTTATCAAACACCAGACAATCTACTCTCATTACCTTTTCAGGGATATATTACTCTGTTAGCTTGGGGAGAAAAATGCTGATATGAGACTTCAGCACAATTACAGAAAAAGCAATTGTTCTGGGACCTCTGAGGAGGAACTCTTTTCATATGAAAATGTTACAGCCCTTGATACTACTTTTGCACACAGAAGCTGCTTAAGACTTTGTTCTCTTGATTACCTTCCTTCTACTCCTTATACCTACCTCAGTTTATAGGACTATGTGTAGGTGTTGTTGTTGTTGTTATGTGCCGAAAATCGGTTCCGACTCATAGTGACCCTGTACAGGGTTTCTGAGGCTGTAAATCTTTATGGGAGCAGAAAGTCTCATCTTTCTCCCGCAGAACGGTTGGTAGTTTCAAACTGCTGACCATAAGATTCGCAGTCCGATTCATAACCACTACGCTACCAGAGCTCCTGGTGTAGGTGAGGGTTCAGAAAATTCACACTATTCCCTGAGATCTTCATTAAAATCACTTTTTGTGACTCAGTTTGTCATTTGAGAAACACTAATGATTACATCAGATGGTATTGCACTAACTTCACAGTACATTTGAGACAAAAAGAATGTGCTTTGTTCAATAAGCAGGAGACAAACATAAGTTTCCTGACACCTAGGCTGTGAAATGTTTGCCATTAAGACAGCCTCAGACCTTTGGTCACAGAATCTTCTGAATTCAAGATTTCTTGCTTGCCTCATAAATCTGACTCAATGGTCAACTCGACCACTCAGAGTCACTCTGAGAAAACTAACCTCTGAAAGATTGACTTAATCTCATTGAAGTGATAAGCATTAACTGTCAGACTGTTAAATTGTTGTTAGCTATCTTTAAGTTGTTCCAGGTTCATGGCGACCCCATGCACAACTGAACAAAATGTTGCCAAGTCCTGTGCTATCCCCGTGACCAGTTGCAGATCTGACTGATGTGATCCACAGGGTTGTCAGGGGTTGCTTTTCTAAAGACCTTTCGTCCTAGCTCACCTTAATTTAAAGGCTCTGTTAAAACCCGTTCAATATCATAGCAACATGCAAGCCTCCACTGATGAATGGAGATGGTGACTGAGTGAGGTGTGAGGGCTGGAAATTGAATCAGGGTCCCTCATTAAAGGTGAGGATTATACCACCACTGAACCACCACTACCCAAGTTCACATTAGCCTGAGCCTTCTGAAGAAATGGGAGGGGCAGGAAGGAGAGAGAACAAGGGAGGGAAGGAGATTCTTCAAAAATGACTCTGAAAGCAAAACACTGGTGAGCTTGTAAAAGATTTGAAGGCTTTGACAGCCCAGCTTTCCCAAACCATGGCATTTGTTAAGAGAATGTAATTATATGTAACATTTTGAAGTTGTCCTAAATTTAAAATTTCTAGGAGACTTAATTAAATCTAATGAAAAGCATAGTTGCTAAAAGAAAATGCATTGTAACTCCTACTTAGTTATTCCAGAAGAAATTAAGTAGCAATTACGACAACCCACCTTACCTTTCATATTTAAACCTCCTGATATTAACACCCAAAGTCTATAAATAAAGTAATGTCTCTTCTTTTCATTAACTCATAACATTTTCAAACTATTCAGCTGTTCCTTTAAGAAAGAAAAACAGAACCAGAAGGAAACAAAAAAAAAGGAGAAAAGATGAAAGTACAAGAAAGTTACCTTGTATAACATAAAATATGATAATATGAAAATGAAATCTATTATCTTGACTTCCCATCCTTTGAGCCCAACACCATCACCAACAACCACTCTTCTTTTTAAGTTGTTATTTTTGTTAGGTGCTCTGGAGTCTGCTCCAGCACATAACAACCCTAAGCACAGCAGAATGAGTCATGGCCCTGCCCTGTACCATCTTCACAATTGTTGTTCCATTTGAAACTACTATTGCTGCCACTGTGTCAATCCACCTCATTGGGGTCTTCCTCTTTTTCACTGATCTTCCATTTTACCAAGCATGATGTCCTCCAGGGACTGGTTCCTCCTGATAACATGTCCGAACTATGAGACATGAAGTCTCACTGTACGTCCTTCAAGACAGATTTGTTTGTTATTCTGGCAGCCCATATACTTTTAATATTCTTCTCCAACACCATAATTCAAATGCATGGATTCTTCTACAGTCTGCCTTATTCATTGTCTTACTTCCATATGCATATGAGGCTATTATAACTATCATGGCTTGGGTCAGGCGTACCTTAGTCCTCAAACTGATACCTTTGCTCTTGAACACTTTAAGGAGATCTCATGCAGCAGATTTGCCTAATGCAATATGTCGTTGATTTCTTGACTGCTGCTTCTATGTGTATTGATAGCAGATACAAGCAAAATGAGGTATTTGACAACTTCAATCTTTTCTCCATTTATCATCATGTTATTTACTGGTCCAGTGGTGGGGATTTTTTTTTTCTTTACATTGATATGCATTCCATACCAAAGGCTATAGTCTTTGTTCTTCATCAGTAAGTATTTTAAGTCCTCTTAGTTTCCAGCAAGTAAGGTTGTATATCATCTACATATCATAAATTGTTAATGAATCTTCCTCCAATCCTGATGCCACATTCTTCTTCATATAATCCAGCTCTTTTTAAGGGTGGTGTATTATTTGCCACTGTAGTTTGAGTGCCCAATAAATGCAGATCAGGACGAAGTCTGTAAATTATAGCACATAGAATGGGGTTCATCATTCTTTTATAATTTTTACCTCTCCCGCCCCAAAAATAGTCATCTTTGTGATGGAGTTTAGCAACAGGAGTGTGAATGCAGACACTAGGCAGAAACTTTTGTCTAGGACTAATATGGACAGGATATGTTGAAAAGGCTTTACCTGCCTTCACAGAAGGCAATCTAAGACTATAGCACTAAACATTAATGGGCCCTCCAAGAATCCTTTGGCTGGCTTGTTAAAACAGAGTACTTGACCCACCCACAGAGTTACTGATTCATTAGTTCTGGATGGGACTGCAGACTAGTTTTTCTAACAAGTTCCCAGATCATGGTTATATTAGCACTCCAAGATCCAAACTTTGAAGGCTACTGATCTAAGACAAAAACCAAAACCAAACATCTTGCCATGGAGTTAATTCTAACTCATAGCAACCCTACAGGATGCAGTAGAACCACCCCATAGAGTTTCCAAGGCTGGAATCTTTACAGAAGCAGTCTAACACATCTTTCTCCCATGGACTAGCTGGTGGATTTCAAACATCAATCTTTCAATTAACAGTTCAGCACTTAACCACGGTGCCACCAGAACCCCTGGATCTAAGACAAAGTGTTCAAAAGTTTTTTAAAAACCTCAGGCACTATTTAAGAAATGGCTTGTTATTAGGTGAATTTAATCCAAGAACAGAACAATGTGTTAAGAAAACTAAGTTCGGAAGTACACAGAAATGGTTGAGTTCCAGAAATCAGTCCATAGTAATAGGCACTTTCCCATCAAATGGGAGGAGTAAAGTCTCACCCTGGCAAATGTGGACAAAGCTAGAGGAGTCCTATGACCACAATTTACCAGATGGAATCAGATTTAGGCTTTGTCCCTTGAGACAGGCAAGCCAGATAATGATGCAAAAGTAAAGCAGATTGTTAAACAGCTTGCAAAAGTTAGAAAATGGATTCCTTGAAATTGTCTTGCCAAACTAACTCTATCTCTGTTATTTGACAAAGTAACTATTTTTAAAAGTACCATAATTTATCATGATTTCAGCAAAGCAAGACACTAAAGGCACATATGTTATTTTTTTGTTGTTAATATGATGAAGAAATAATAACTGGATGATAATATTAGTATGAGATTCAAACTGTTGGGATCTAACTATTGCTTCTGTAAATCTTAGTCATCAGCCTTGGAATCTCTAAAGAAACTCCCACTCTACTTTTCCATCCTAAGGGGAAAAAAAACAAAAATCTTTACTTTCCCCACACCATGCCCCTCCTAATTTCAGTGCTTTAGCTAGGGTCACAGAATTATCTGTCATTTCCTCTGTGACAACAGTCTAGACCTTCCTCCCCTTACAATCAACTGCCCCACATACATCCAATTGCTATTCCTGACAAATTGCATTTGTTCTTTTTTTAAAAAATGTGTTATTACCTTCCCCCTTTTCCATGCAACCACCTATCTATCTCAAGCTAAATTTTATTCTTCTGTTGGAGTTCCTGGGAGGTGCAAACATTGGTGGTGTTGTAGGATAAGTACTGGACTGACAACTGCAAGATGGGCAGTTCAAACCCACAAGCAACTCCAAGGGAGAAAGATGAGGCTTTCTGTTTGCTTAAAGAATTACATCAGAGACTCTATATATAGTTGCTATGAGTCAGAATCTACTCATTGGCAGTAGGGTTGGTTTTAATGGGTTACAAGTCAAAAGGTCAGCATTTGAATCCATATAGAGGCATTTCCAAGACTACTCAGAGAAACCTTGGTAGAAACGCCTGGAGACATACTCTAAAAGGCTATAGTTATTGAAAACTTTGGAGTACAGTTCTGATCTGGCACACAAGAAGCCTCCATACATTGGCTTTGCCTCAGCAATAACTGGTTGGGGTTATTTTTGGATTCTTCTTTTGTTTCCAGGCCCTTTGATCAGTACTGTGATAAAGGACTTTTTTTTTTATTAATTGCTTATCTGCTATGGACTGATACTTTCTAAGCTACAATAAAAAAATGAATTTCTATGTCAATTTCTTGGGATTAAGGCTGTCCCATGGTAGGAGAGAGAGAAAGGTCTCCTGGTGTCAAGAATTTCTGGGCAGTAACCAATTTCTCTATGTATTCTGATCAGTGTTTGAAAAGAAGTTATGTAACATTTGCAATGGCAATTGAGTCTATAGTTTTCTGGAGCTACCTGAAGTAGTCATTTTTGACATGCTGTCATTCTTTCAAGACAAAGTAAGTTTCAGATCAGAGACTCCCGAAGGCTGTAGTTGGACCCTTGTTATTGTTGTTAGGTGCCATCAAGTAAGTATTGACTCATAGAGAGCTGATGTACAACAGAACAAAACACTGCCCGGTCTTGAGCCAACCTCACAATGATTGCTATGTTTGAGCCCATTACTGCTGTTTCTGTGCCAATCCATCTAGTTGGGCATCTTTCTCTTTCTCTCTGATCCTCTACTCTACCCAACATGATATCATTCTCCAGGGACTGGTCTCTCCTCATAATATGTC
>NW_006408746.1:1925573-1934773 GCF_000296735.1 Chrysochloris asiatica | reverse complement strand
GGTCAGAGAAAAAGAGGAAGATCCCCAGCAAGAGGATTGGCAAAGTGGCAACATCAATGAGCTTAAGAGTGGCAACAATTGTGAGGTTGGCCCAGGATTTGGCAGTGTTTTGTTCTGCTGTGCATAAGGTCGCTATGGGTCAATACGAACTTGATGGCACCTAACAACAACAACAAATGCCCATCAATGGAAGAATGGATAAACAAATTTTGGTACATATACACAATGGAATACTATACAACATTGAAAAATAACAATGAATCTGCAAAACACAGCATAACATGATGAGCCTGGAGGTTACTATGCTGAGTGAAATTAGTCAATCACAATAGGACAAATATAGTGTAAAACCAATATTGTAAGAATCAAGAAAAGGTTTTCATACTAAAAGAAACATTCTTTGATGGTTACCAGGTTTGGGAGAGAAGGGAGAGTAATTCACTGGCTAGAGGGTAGACAAATGTTAACTTGAGTGATGGGGAAGGCAATATACAAGAAGAGGGAAGGTATGCATAGGCTAAAAGAGATAGAGGTAAATAGTGACATATATAAAACCTTGAATCAACAGTGTTCTACAGGTAGGTACATGGACAGAGACATAGGCTAAATGGGTATGGAAGGAAGAGTAGAAGGATACCCACAGACATATAAGACTTTGAAAGAGGATATTTGTTCATGTGTATCTACCTTTCCTGCAAACACACTATGAATGTGGTGAAGCATACAGAAGGTAAAATGATGAAAACATCTTAGATATTATCAAACAGCTTAGGTTATTAGTTGCTGGATCTGGGGACTCAGGACAATAGTCTCAGGGAACACCAGGATCAGTTGGCATAACACATTCCACAAAGGCAATGTTCTATATCCTACTTTGATGAGTAGTGTCTGGGATTATAAGAATTCATTATCAGCTACCTAAAATGCAGCTGGGCTCTTGGTGTGGCGCTGTAAGATCAACACTGTACTGCAAATGACAAGGTTGTCAGTTCAAACCCACCAGCTGCTCCTCTGAAACCCTATACAGGGTCACTATAAGTTGGAAGGCACTAACCAACAACAAGATGCAGCTATTGGTCTATCCAAGTACAGAAGAAAGAAGAGTGATAAGAATTGAAGATGCTTGGAATCAATAAGTCCAACTGATTAATGGAACATGTGACCATCCAATTCTATTACTCTGAGACCAGAAGAATTAGATGGTACCCCCGGCTACTACTATTGGCAGTTCTTAAAGGGATCGCATTAGAAGGTCCCAGATAGAGTTGGAGAAAATGTGGAACAAAACTAAAAATTATTAATAAAAATAAAGACCAGGCTTACTGGTCAGAAAGAGACTGTAGGAACCTGAGACTATGGCCCTCCACCATCTGTCAGGTCTAGAATGGAACTTTCCCTCATTGCCCAATTTGCAGCCAAGCAGTAAGTAGGGATGTAAGGGGGGAACAACATTAGTAAGGTATTCTCAACATAGAATGGCCAATCATTCAAAATCAAAGGAGCAACATTTACTTAAGGACAAAGTTGCAAAGGGATGGGAAGTTGGATGGAATGTAAATAGGAGCCAGAGGGAGGAAGCGAGATAACTATTGTTGCATGAAGCAAAGTATATGATTTGTTGAATGTAAAGCTGACAGTTTTGTCTATATACCTTTACTCAATTCACAATAAAAAGTTAAAAAATAAAAGAATTAAAACAGAAATGACCCAACTGAATACAGAAGTCATCTAGGAATATCAATAATTTCACATGCAAATATAATTTTGCTAAAGATAATTTTTAAATGGCTGTAACATTGACAGGGAACTGTCAGAAGATTCAGAGAAGAACATGGAATGGATGGGTAGCATTGCTGACATCAGATGGATGTTGGGTGAAATCATTGCTTACTGTGCTTTATTGACTATGCAAAGGCTTTCAACTGTTTGGATCATGACAAACTATGGATAACATTGCAAAGAATGGATATTCTAGGAGACTTCACTGTCTTATAAGGAACCTGCAAGATCAAGAGGCAGTCATTCAAACAGAACAAGGGAACACTGAATGGTTTAAAATCAGGGAAGAGAAAAGCTTCAAGTTTCAGCCTAGAAGCTGGGCCTGCAGTAGGGGCAGTGTCTCTAGATAAGCAAGATGGTCCACAGCAGTTTCCTGACCTTGGCAGAGTTGGGAAATTGACCTATGGCTTCTTGTACTGCCCCTGATCAAAGGGGCAGAGTGCAGGGGGCCATAGCCAGAAAGCACGTGTTTCATGACATAAATTATTGCTATCTTTAAAAAATAATAATAATAAAATGTTTCAGAACAGCTGTTAAATAATAAAATCAGAAAAGGTGTGACCAGGGTTGTGTTTTTTCACCATACTAATGCAATCTATATTCTGAGCAAATAACCCCAGAAACTGGATAATCTGAAGAAAAACATGGCATCAGGATTGAAGGAAGACTCATTAACAACCTAAAATCGGAGATGATACAACCTTGCCTGCTGGAAGTAAACTTAAAATACTTGTTGATAAAAAATCAAAGACCACAGCCTTCAGTATGGGTTGCACCTCAGTGTAAAGAAAATGAAAGTCATCACCACTGGATCAATAAATAACATCAGAATAAATGGAGAAAAGATTGAAGTTGTCAAAGATTTCATTTTGCTTGAATCCACAATCAACACTCTCATCAGTTGTCTGCTGGTGGGTGTTACTAGAGAATAGGAATGTGTGGTGTGTTCCATTCACTGGTGATGCAGCTTACTTAAAGGTGGGTTTGACTGCTGTTGGCTGATATCTACTGCTGATCGGGTAATACAGGAGTTGGTATTGGCTCTTGTCCAGTAGGTAGAGCTTTTCCATTGTAAATCTATGCCATCAGTCAGCCATCTGTCTCTTAAAGCCACTTACAAAAGCTCAAGATGGTTGTGTCATATCTGACCAGCAGTCCATTCACTAGTCAGTCTTCTTTCACTGCCCCTGCTCAACTTCTCCTCCAAGTAGGTAGTCAGTCCACTTCTCTAACCTTTTCTGTGAAGCTCAGGGTTCCAGGACTGTCCTCTGAGTGTATTTCATTTGGTCTCCCATATTTTTGTTGTAGAGAGTCTGTGTGGTGTGTCTGCCTACTCTGCATCTTGTCGGAAGTCCTTCGTTTCCTTTTGAATCCTAAAACAACCCCTTGAGATAGGACAAGAAAACATATGGCTTGTCCTCAGACCTATAACTCTTAGTATGAAGTCAAGTCTAGTCTACAGATTTCAACACTTGCCTCCTAATTCAAAGTTTAACATTCTTCCCATCACACCGCATTTCTTCATCTTAAAGGATTTGAATTCTACAGAATTGTTGTGATTGCTGAGTCAGCTCCAAATCATAGCGACCCTGTATAGAGTTCCCAAGGAGCAACTGGTGAGTTTGAACCATCTACCTTGTGATTAAAACTGACCTTGTGGCCCAGTGCTTATCCTACAGTACCACACCAAGACTCCACTCTAGAAAATAAGGTTTATTTGTTCTCCTCACTTCATTAAGCACCAACTAAGGTCAATGTGGAGTGCTGGTGTGGTGCTGTGGGTTAATGTGCTAGAGTGCAAAGTCAGTTTGAACTGCAAGGTTGGTGGTTCAAACTCACCTATCGCTCCTTGGATACCCTCTAGAGGGGTGCTATGAGTCGGAACCGACTTGACAGCACTTAACAACAACAACAACAAGATCAATGTGGACTCCTGGTGTAGCACTATAGGAAAAGCATTGGACTGCAAACAAGGTCAGCAAACCCACCAGCTGCTATTCAGAAACATTATACATGTTTGCTATGAGTTGGAACCAATTTGGCATCACTTGACAACAACAACAAGATCAACATATTATACCAGGAAACACATTTCACCACAACACTGGATTTTCTAACATATAGAACAATCCACAAATGAAGTCCTCTGTCTTAGAAAACAGAATTCTTCATCATCAGAGGTAACCAGGCAAAGCTAACTTGCCAAACCAAATCTTCTGCCATCAAGTCAAGACACACAGTGACCCCATGTGTGTCCAAGTAGAACTATACTACATAGATAGAGTCTTCTATGACTCGTCTTTCAAAAGTAGACCACCAGGATTTTCTTCTAAGGTGTCTGTGGGTGGATTTGAACCTCCAACCTTCAGTTAGTTGCTTAGTACATTAACTGTCTGCAGCACACAAGAATCTACTTTTTCTTTTAATCTACTCATGAAAAATGGACCAAACTCACTATCGCCCTCTCTGTAATTTTTATATGTAAAATGTTTCCATGAGCACTGTAACTTAAAACGCAATGAAAATTCAATATTTTAGTTACAACATAAATACAATGTGGGGGTTATTTTCCCATTTATTTTTTTATTCATTTTCAACAAGTTGAATAAATAAATAAGACATTTCTTACCAGTATCCATGTATTTGAAATTCCAAACTTAGGACAAGGGTATCTCCACATTCCAAAATGTGTGTATTTCTTATCCAATGGTTCATTTACTCTGAATTTTCTTTAATTTTCTTTGAAGCATTTCTTCTTTCCTTTCTGTGGCTCAAATTGTAACTTTAAAAATAAATGTCCTTAGACCTAAACCTTGTGACTCTTATTATAAAAATCAGCAAAATTTTATGAAATCATTATAAATTCTGCTTGTTAAACCCAAGAAAAAGTATAAAAATGTTAATATTTTAAATTGGAATTTCATCAAGGCAACATGCCAATGGGCTTAGGGGTTGAGTAAGCTGGGTTTGACTCCTGGCACAACTACCTACTAACTCTGTGACTTTGGGAAAATTTTTCTTTTTGGAAAAAAATGATTCAAATCACACATACCTCACAGGAACAAAATGCAAAAATGTGGAGCACTGACATACCAGATAAGGCGGCACAGTACAGTGATTAAACACAAGGATTGCTTATACCCAAATCCCAGACCTGCCATTTAGCAATATGACCTTAAGCAAGTCATCTAACCTCTTCAAACCTATCTCCTAGTCTTTATAATGGGGTAATTATGTGTTCTACTTGTGGTGATGATTAATTATGATAATACTTGTAAAACACTTGTCAATTTAGTGAATGCTAATTCTGTGTCCTGGCTTCCTTCTTCCAAAGTCACCTTCAAGTCTTCCTACTCCTTCCTCCCTACCTTGCCGATCCTGATTCGCTCATACGGAAAAACTATATGCAAGAAAGAGATAGAATTCCTCTTGATTAGGCATATTGCTGACGATTCTAACTCATAGTGAGCCTGTATAGGGTTTCTGAGGAACAGCGGGTCGATTTGAACCACTGGCCTTGAAATTAACAGTCAAGTGCTTATCCGACAGTGCCAGCCACAACAATCCCCTAATTAGTCATATATGTACATTGAAACCCTCACTAGTTATGAAAAGAAGTGTTTCAATGTCCTGATTGTATAATAAAGTAGAAGTGTGTAGCTTCTGCGGGGCATGGTTGGTGAAGATGTGAGAGGAGGCAGCCTGCTTCAAAGTCTTCAGCAGTCAAGATAACTAAGACATTTCTAAGAACTATAATGTCTAGGATATTACAAAAGTAACCTGCTCAACTAAACTGCACTATAATCCCTTTATGTTAATCCTAACACCTTAGTAATGGTTTTTTACACATTATTACCTTTTGTGTGTATGGTTTGGGAAAATATCAACAAAAAAGGAATCTGTTCCACATTTTGTTCCTGTTGCTGTTAAGTGCCATTGAGCTGGTTCCAACTAATAGCAACCCTGTATAGGGTTTCTGAGAAGCAGCTAGTGTATTTGAACTGCTGACCTTGTGGTTCACAGTCCAGTGCTGATCTTACAGCTCAACACCAGGAGTTCCACATTGAATCTTGTGGTTCAATGTAATGATGAAAAGGTGGAGTTGCTTAATAAGGTGAGATGAGAGTGAAACTGAAAATTCGGTAGAATCATAAAATCATGTCAAAAGCTAATTAGGATAGCCATGAAGAGCTCCCAAGAATATTTGGAAATGTTGGTAAGTAACAATGGACTTCTTGCTATATAATCAAGATGAGGGACTAAGGTACTTTTAATTTAAAGATTAAAGAAGTAGTGCACAAGAGGGGTGCCAAACTTAAAAAGTGAAATACTTGATTTCACAGCAAGGTTAGAGCTATAACACTCATAAACTTCTCAAATCTTGAAACTAAATTAACATTTCAAATTGAAATTTCATCAAGGCAACATACCACATGAATGTAGGAGTTAAGTGAGCTTAGAGCAAGGTGATGACCTATTCCAAGATTTTAGATTGTTGTTGTTGTTGTTAAGTGTCATAGAGTCGGTTCCCACTCATAGTAGCTCTACATAGGGTTTCCAAGGAGTGGCTGATGGTTATGAAATGCTAACTTTGCAGTTAGCAATCCATTATTCATCCTGTAGTGCCACACCAGGAGCACAGCTAGCAAATAAATCCAAAGAGATTTGTCCAGTTTTCACAGCAAGTTACCAGCAGCACATGCATTTGATGTCTCATCTAAGGGCCACTATACCCATTCGTATCATTGCATTGGCAGTTTAAAGGAAGAAACAGAATAAATATAAACCTAAGTAGACAGGGTGGCTCACAAAACTATGGAGCTAATACTAGTTGCCTGTGTATGTTCCTGAGCTTAAACATTACTTCATAGATTTTAGCAATAGTCAATCCATTTATGTAAACAGTATCAATACATTATTATATCAGATATCTTTCTAATAACAAATTAATGCTCTCAAAATAAAATATCACAATAAAAATAATTTTGACATATAAAAGTGAAATAGTGTAGGAAAACAAGTTCCATTTGATTATGTGAACTTCTAAAGCTTTCATTTGCTTTTTTCAGGTGAGTTGAATTAAAGGAAACACAACTCAGAAAATCTAATGTCTGTACTAAGAATATGAGACTTTGAATAATTTATTTTTGTTGTAGTCTAATTATTGCAATAAGTGATTAGACTAATTCTTACTAAAGTGATGAAATGAAAATCAACTAAACATCTTAATTAAATTAATAGTTTTTTTAATGGGTGAATGATGTCATGGTTTTACGTCAATCCAATATATTCATACTAGTAATAATTTCACTTTTAAGAAACACAAAGAAAATAAAGATGAGCTATTGTATAGAAATTAGACTTAATAGACCATGTCTTAGTCCTCAAAGTATTATTCTTTTATAATAGCTATATTTATAAGCCTAATTAAATTCAAGAGTGCATTCATCTTTGTCAACTATAAGATTTTATAAGTAAAAATACAAAGACTGTTGGCTTGAAAATGTAGTGTGGGGGAGGAGAGATGAAGTTCTGGAAGAGAAAAAGGCCCTGAAGTATTGTAAAAAGACACTTATTGAAGGGAACTTTAACATAGACCGAAAGGAGCTATGTGAGTATAAGCTCAGAAGCACATTTACAACTCTGCAAAGAGGGTCAGAAATAAAGAACATCAACGATAAAGGGCTCCTTGGTCCAAGTATTTATACAATACCCAACCCTCTCATTTCATCTTTAGTTATTGGATTTTCTGCAATTCCAAAGTCATAGAGTAGAAGAACTGCTAGTACTATAGAAAGAGCACTCCTCAGAGCCTCATTCACCTTAATTAAGGGGTCAACTTTAAGACAAATCATTCTATCCTTAACAGGTAATGATGGGAAGATATATTTAGAGGAACCACCTAGAATCCATAGTACAATAAATATGAATTGGTCTTATGACCAAGAAGCCCTGTGGGTGAGGCCTTGGACTGCTAACATCAAAGTCAGTGCTTCCAACCCACCAGCTGCTCCAAGGGGGACTGATGAGGTGGTCTGCTCCCATAAATATTTAAAGCCTCGGAAATCTTCATAGAGTCACTATGAGTCAGAATCACCTTGATGGTAATGGGTTTGTTTTGGTTTGATCTGATGACCTGCTTTGTTGGCTTCTTCAATGTGACCTTAGACAAACTTTAAATGAGTTTCATTCATTCATTGCCATCTAACAGAAACTATTTTAATTTTTTTAACTTGTCAATCCTAAGAAACAGAATCTGATCATTCATATGTGTGGAAATACATATTTCTTAAATCACTTGTGGAGAAATGATTATTCTCTTGAGTAATTCAAGAGTGCTACATAAAACCTGAGGAACCACTGACCATCTGATAAGGAATCAGAATTCACCTAAATGATAATAATCTTTAAGAAATAACAATAAAATTGGATTTGTTAATTCAACACAATCAGCTCCTTAA
This sequence comes from Chrysochloris asiatica, assembly GCF_000296735.1. Taxonomy (NCBI): domain Eukaryota; kingdom Metazoa; phylum Chordata; class Mammalia; order Afrosoricida; family Chrysochloridae; genus Chrysochloris; species Chrysochloris asiatica. The sequence continues at coordinate 1,926,533 of NW_006408746.1, read as the reverse complement.
AGTCAGATATTTTGTCTTCCTTATTCACATCCAACTTTTTCATGATCAGTACACATTAGTTCAATAAGCACTTGAATGACTACCAACTGATGATCTTGAACATTGTTCTTTGAGAGTCAATATAGTTATGAATCCACCATTCTTCTTGTCAGTTTGTAGTACCTTGGTGATGTGTGTGTTGCCGTGATGCTAGAAGTTATGCCACCTGCTTTTTAAATACCAGCAGGGTCATCCGTGGTAAACAGGCTTCAGTGCAGCTTCCAGACTAAGAAAGACTAGGAAGAAGGAGAGGCAGACCGCTTCTGAATGGTTAGCCACTTAAAACCTCATGGATAGCAGCAAAACATTGTCTGAATTAGTGACAGAAGATGAGCCACTCAGATTGGGAAACACCCAAAATATAACTGGAGAAGAACTACCTCATCAAATTAGAGACCTTAATGACATAAATGGAGCAAAGTTTTGGGAACCTTTATTTGCTCATGGGACACAACTCAAAATGAGAAAAAATAGCAGCAAGTATCCATTAATAATTGAAACATGGAATATATGAAATATGTTATTGTTGTTGTTAAGTGCTGTTGAGTCTGTTCTGACTTACAGCAACCCTGTACAGGGTTTCCAAGGACTGGCTGATGAGTTTGAACTGCTGACCTGGTGGTTCAAATTGACCTTGTGGTCCAGTGCTTTATCCCATAGTACCACACCAGGACTCCTGTATGATGTATGAGTCTTTGAAAATTGGAAGTCATAAAAAATGAAATGGAATGCATTAGGATGGATATCGTAAGCATTAGTGAGCTCACTAAATCAGATTTTTATCAGCCACATGATATTGGGAAATCATATGGTTTACTATGCCGAGAACAAAAAACTGAAGAACAGCATTGCATTCATAATCAAAACGAGCATTTCAAGACCTATATTGAAGTTGTTGTTATGTGCTGTGGAGTCGGCTCC
>NW_006408746.1:1924379-1925473 GCF_000296735.1 Chrysochloris asiatica | reverse complement strand
AGGATTTTTGTTTTCTTTATATTGAGGTGCAACCCATACCAAAGGCTTGGATCTTCATCAGTGTTTTAAGTCCTTTCACTTTCAGCAAGCAAGCTTGTATCATCTGCATATCGCAGGTTGTTAATGAGTCTTCCTCAATCCCTGAAACATTTTTCCATGTAATCCAGTTTCTTGGATTATTTGCTCAGCATACTGGTTGAATAAGTATGGTGGAAGTATATATCCCTAATGCACATCTGTTCTAATTTTAAACTATTCAGTGTTTCCCTGTTCTGTTTGAACAACTGCCTCTTGGTCTATGTACAGGTTCCTCATGAACACAATTAAGTGTTCCAGAATACTCAATTAATTGTTGTCCATAGCTTGTCATGATACACATAATCTAAAGCCTTTGCATAGTCAATAATGAAATTTTGTTATTTTCATTCTGGCATATATTGCTTTTAGCCAAGATCCATCTGATGTCAGCAGGGATAGCCCTCATGTCATGTCCTCATCTGGACCCAGCTTGACCTCTGTCAATGTAGGTTTGTAGCCGTTTTTCATTATCTTTAGCAAAATTTTACTTGCATGAGATATTAATGAGTTGTCCGATGATTTCTGCACTTTGTTGGGTCACCTCTTTTTGGAATGGGCACAAATATGGATCTCTTCCAATCATTTAGCCAGATAACTATCTTCCAAACTTCTTGATATTAGGAAAGGTGGACAACAAATAAGAAAAACAAGATGAAATTAGAAAGACAGACACAAAAATAGTAAAGGCTGTATCATCTGCATATCGCAGTTTGTTAATGAGTCTTCCTCTAATCCCGATGCCACATTTTTCTTCATATAACTCAGCTTCTTGGATTATTTGCTCAACATACAGGTTGAATAAGTATGGTAAAAGAATACAACCTTGTCACACACCTTTCTTAATTTTAAACTATTCAGTGTTCCCACGCTCTGTTCAAACAACTGCTTCTTGGTCCAGGTACATTAAATGAGAAAGAGATAGCCTCTTCAACAAATGCTACTGGGAAAATCTGGATATCTATTTGTGGAAGAATGAAATAAGAACCATATCCCACACCATGTACAAAAACAAATGC
>NW_006408746.1:1918820-1920756 GCF_000296735.1 Chrysochloris asiatica | reverse complement strand
CTGTAAATCTTTACAGGAGCAGAACGCCTCATCTTTCTCCCGCGGAACAGCTGGTAGTTTCGAACTGCTGACCTTGTGGTTCGCAGCCCGATTCGTAACCACTATACTAATACTCTACTGTTTTTGATAGGAGAATATCCATAGGCCTATAAGGAAGACCAGTTAATACCACTATTGATTTATGTACCAACCACCAAAGCCAGTGATGATGAAATTGAAGAATGATACCAACTCCTTCAGCCTGAAATTTATCAAACATGCAATCAAGATGCACTTTTAATTAATGGTGAATGGGAAACACAAAGAAGTCTTGGTAGTTGGAAAATATGGCCTTGGAAACAGAAACAATACTGAAGATCACATGATAGAATTTTGCAAGACAAATTGGAATTTATTGCCAATAACTTTTTTCAACAATATAAGCAGGGACTACACATGTGGACCTCACAAGATGTAATACACAGAAATCAAATTGACTACAATTGTGGAAAGAGGAGAGAGAGCTCAAATACATCAGCCAAAACTAGGCCAGAGGCCGACTGTAAAACAGATCATCAATTGTTCATGGAAAACAGAAGAACCAACAAATTTGTCTTGGAAGAAGTACAATCAGAATGCTCCTTAGTAGCAAGGATTGCGAGACTGTCTCTCATACTTTGGACATGTTATTAGAAGGGACCAGTCTCTGGAGAAGGACATCATACGTGGTGAAGTGGAGGGTCAGTGAAAAAGACCTTCAACAAGTTGGATTGACACAGTGGTAGTAACAATCGATTCAAACACAGTAAATGTGAGGATGTTGAAAAACCAAGCAGCGTTTTATTCTGTTGTGCATAGGGTTGCTATGAATTGGAACAAACACTAAAGCACCTAACAACAGAAGTTCCTGATTTATCACAATGTTTCACTCAGACATTTCTGTTGTAAGTCTGTTCTTAAGTAAATTGAATGTCTTCTTTAAAAACAAAATGCTTTAATTTTCATTGCGATTGTCTTTTATTATCAGTATATATATATTTTTTTTTTAAACTTTTTTTATGAATTGAGTCCTTGGTTTACATGGTTTACAGTTTTACATTCATTGTTCAATTGCAATGATTACAATTTCCTCTGTGCATCATCAATCAACAGTATTTACTTCTGTTTCGTTTGTTTGTTTTGTTTGTTTGTTTGTTTGTTTGTTTGTTTGTTTGTTTGTTTGGTTGGTTGGTTGGTTGGTTGGTTGGTTATTTTGTGGGGCGGTGTACACAAAAAACTCAGGAATATATAGTCATTTAAACAACCAAAGGACACATTCTGCAAGCCTGCCCCCTGGCCACCAGTACCTGGCTGCCAGCACACAGCCTTTCTCTTTCCATGAGTCTAGAATCCTCAGCTGCTTTCCTTCTCCATGCTCTCATCTCTGCTTACATCTCTGGTGTCGCTGCTTCGCTGGATAGGGTCCCATATTCCACTCATGCTCTTCTCCTTTGATGGTCCTAGGGTTCTATGTTCCTGGACTGTAAGAATAACTACTCCCCTCTTTTTGTTACAAAACTTCTACCTTTACAGTTGTGACAGTCACAATTAGTCATGATATCAATTACCCACTATTGAATCTAAAGAATCCTATCCCCATGCTCTTTCATCAGACCCATCTAGACAAGATGAAAACTATTCAGTGGGAATTCTACCTTCCCCTACACACTCTGAAACTAAACTTCCTCTTGAAAACTTGTAAGCCAGTCACTTCATGTCTTTATAACCCCTCCCATTTTAGGTAGCCAATGTCTAAGTTGCCATCCCTATCAACCCTGTATACAGAGGGGCTAGGATTGATTTTGGATGTGAAGACTCCTTCCCTTTCCGTTGGTATTTTCATCGACTACAACCATAAGTATAGGTCAAGTTCATCAAATTGTAGTAATTTACATTTGTTTCCTTTATCTAAAAAAAA
>NW_006408746.1:1893323-1896868 GCF_000296735.1 Chrysochloris asiatica | reverse complement strand
TTCAATATTTTATCCATAGAAAAAGATAATGTCTCAATTTGGGCTGCAGCTTGGTTGCCATTGAACTCCAACTTCATCATATTATTTAAAAGACTCAAAGATGCAAATAATTTTAACACACTGCATTATCTATCTTCTTATCATATATTCTATGATCAGAACTGCATGTCCTAATAATGTCTCCATTCTGAATTAGAAACAGGAACTTCCTCTTCTCAGTCCATTCTCTGCACACAGAAGCAGTGTACTTATTCCTACTTGTCTTGTTTACTCCCATAGCTATCTCATTTGAGTCAAAGACCCAAGTTTTACTATCTCAATTGTTTGTTTTTTGCTTAATGATACAAAATTTAGTAACACTCTTGTTGTTAAGTGCCATTGAGTCAGTTCTGACTCATGGTAATCCTATATAGGGTTTCCAAGGAGTGGCTAGTGAACTTGAAGTACGAGCCTTGTGGTTCAAACCAACCTTGAGTCCAGCACATTAATCCATAGGACTCCAGACTGGGAACTAAAGTATTTCTTAAGTCAGCAGGCATTGACTTGTATAAGTCTGCCACTTTGTTTTTTTATGATAAAATTTGCCATTCATAACCATAACACTTGTTCCCCTTTCCTCACCTGTCCATATGGGAAAAATCCCAAGTGGAACTTTGTGGTTGTAACAAGCATCATAAAGCAGTTTATATCCTTTGGTACAATGATTCCACTCCCCAAAGTTTTAATCTAAGAAAATAATTCAGGAGTGAAATGCATTCAGTGGTACTGCTTGTAGTAGTATGTAATAGATCATGAATAAGGATCATATTCAAATTTCTGGTTTGGAAAACTGAATGAATGTTGGCTCCAAGGAATAAAGAAGGATGGTTGAAGCAGAGAGGACCATTGTGTGTGGCTGTGCTATTATTAAGTACACAGGAGTGGACAGAATAGGAGAGGACATGTTCTAATTTTCAAAAAGGTGTCATCCACCAGGCAAGCTATATGTATTCAGGCCTGTGTCCCCCATGAAGGAGGTACCTGTTCCTAATACACAAAAAAAGTGTCCTGTGGCTTGCAGGCAGCTCTAATTAGGAAATCAAAGGAGTGAATTCAGTTTTGGATATTGTCTTAGTTAACTATGACTGCCATAAGAAAAATACTACAAGTGGTGGCTGTATTGTTGTTATCAGGTGCTATCAAGTTGGCTTTGACCCTAAACAACCCTGTGCAAAACAGATCAAAATCCTGCCCCATTCTCACAATTTGTGTTATGTTTGAGTGCATTGTTGAAGCCACTGTCAATCCATCTTTTTTGGAGTCTTCCTCTTTTTTGCTGACCCTCTGCTTTACCAACCATGATTTCCTTTTACACGACCTGGTCCCATATGAAAATCTCTCCAAAGTATGTGAGATAAAGTCTTACCATCCTTGCTTCAAAGGAGCATTCTGACTCTACTTCTTCCAAGACAAACTTGTTCATTTTTCTGGCTGTCCATGTTATTTCAATATTCTTTGCCAACACGATAATTAAAATGTATCCATTTATCTTCCATTTTCCATATTCATTTGTCCAGCTCTTACATGCATTCAAGGCAATTATATTAATATCACGGTTTGGGTTATATGCACCAATACCTCCCATTATTGAATATCACTTTATTTCTAGTTTTCTTTTGTCACTAAAAGCAATGCTATAATTTTAGATATATAGGTACATATGTACATATACATAGTTATACATTTAGTTATACATATATACGTGTGCATCCGTTTACCACATAGAGCTATAGTTTATATTTTTAATCCAATTATATTTTTCCAATATTTAATTATGAAAATGTTTTAAAACATAGCAAGCTTGAAATAATTTTACTCTGAGCACATATATACTCACTTTCTAGATTCCATAGTTAACATTTTCCTATGCTTGCACTGTCTTATTTGTCACATATCCCTCTACCCATCAATCGTACTTTTTTTATGTATTACAAAGTAAATTATAGATATCAGTACACTCTATGATTTAACACTTCAGAACCTTAAAGAACAAAAATGTATTGTCCCATAATTTGGGCCACTAAGAATCTGAATTCAGAGTGGTCTCTAGGAGATCACACTTACTCTTCCAACCTCTAAAAGCCCTGGAAATTTCTTGGCAATTCCTTGGCTTGCAGATAGATCCACACATCTTTCCCCTGTGAGTATGTCTCCCTCCAAGTCTGTTTTCCTTTTTTATAAGTCACCACTTCGAAGGGATTAGATTTAGTGGTTATGAGTTGGGCTGCTAACCTCAAGGTTAGCAGTTTAAAGCTACCAGTCATTCCATGAGAGAAAGATGAGGCTTTCTGCTCCTGTAAAAATGTACAGTTTTGAAAATCCTTTGCAGGGTTGTTATGAGTCTGACCTGACTCCACAGCACACCACCACCATCACCACCCACTCCAGTATGACCTCATTATATAGCAAAAGAAAATCCTAGCCCAAGTAAAGTCATATTCATGGGTATATTCACAGGAAGAAGGATGAATAGAAACAGTAAACACAGGGTGGGAGTGAGAAGAGCGCTGTTACTTTGGGGGATTGCAATCAACGTCACTAATCAAAAAATGTGTGCATTGTTGACTAGAAAGCCAATTTACTCTGTAAATTTTAACGAAAATCACAATAAAAGGTTTTATATAAGAAAACATATTGGAGGACTGTTTGGGGAAATAAAAGTAACTGAAATAGCTAGACAGAAGAGTACTTCAGTTGTGCTTAGAGATATATCCTCTTCACAATTTGATTTCTCTTTAGATGATGCTCTGTGCTGACAATTATTAAACTGATATTTTTGTTGTCAAGTGCCATCAAGTCAGTTCCAACTCATAGTGACCCTGTATAGGGTTTCCAAGGAACCACTGGTGGATTTGAGCCACCCAGCAGACTTTGTGGTCAACAGTCTAGTGCTTATCCAACATCCAATTCCATGAGGATAAATCAAAATGCACTGCACAGGTTTATTTAAACATGTCTCTGTGTTCAGTAGATGGCTACACACAAGTTCTCTCAGTAATACAACTGTATTAGTTTCCTTAGGGTGACTTCAACAAAAAAGGTCCAATCCAAACAGTAGCTACTGAGGAGATCTGCTGGGCTAGTTCCATTTAAGAAACAGGCGTCTATTCAAAGGTTATGGTGACTGGTTTCTTTGGAGATTATAAGGGGGGTGAGGGAATTGTGTGCTTGGTAATGGTGGGGAGGTTGAATAGTAATAAGGAGTTTGGATCAGAGTTAGGACTATGGCTAGGTCTAGGATAGGCCTGGAGTCCTGGTGTGTGTAGGGTAAGCACTGGACCACAAGGTCAGTTTGAACACCAGGACTCCCTCTAGTCCTAACCATAATGAAATCTTAGGCCTAGCTGTCTTGTTAAGTGCCAGCCAGTCAGTTCCAACTCACAGCAACCCTGTATAGGGTTTCCAAGGAGCGGCTGGTGAGTCTGAACCACCGACTTTGAGGTTCAAAATAACTTTGCAGTCCATTGCTTATCCTACAGCGCCACGCCAGGACTCCAGACTTAACT
>NW_006408746.1:1889838-1891585 GCF_000296735.1 Chrysochloris asiatica | reverse complement strand
TGAATTCTTGTATAGCTTTCTTTGTTTTCCTCGATTTCACCTGCAATTTTCTTGATCATTGTCTTAATACCTTAAGGTGACTAAATAACATTCTTTTGAATTCCTTATCAAGTAGATACAATTTCTGGTATTATTTTTTCCGACTCTGTAGTTTGGTCACTTGTTTGAGCCACTCTGTCTTGTTTCTTCATGTAAACTGAAATGGGTATGGGAGTGTGAGTGTACCCACAAATATTTTAAAAGAGGATATTTGTACATGGGCATTTACCTTTGCTGCAAACATTCTTATGAATATGGTGGAGCATGCAGGGGCAAAATGATGAAAACTTCTTAGATATTATTAAACATCTCAAGGTAATGATTTACTGGGCCTTGGGGCTCAGGAACATATACTCAGGGAACACAATGTTCAATTGGCATAGCATAGTCCACAAAGACAATGTTTACATCCTACATTTTACATCTAAAGTGCAACTATTGGTCTCTCCATGTGTGGAAGAAGAGTGATGAAAATTGAAGGTGTATGTAATCAACTAGTCCAATGGTCCAATGGTCCAATAGAGCAATGGAGCAGGTGAACAGCAGTAACCATGAATCTGAGTGGTAGTGCCCAGCTACCACTACCATCTGCTCTGAAAGGTATCACATTAGAAAACCTAGATTGAGTGGGAGAAAAGATGGAGCAAAATTTAAAATTATAAAAAATAATCACACTTACTAGTCAGAAATAGATTGAAGGAACCCAGCACAGTCAGTTCTGGAACAGAACTCACCCTTGTGACCCAATTTTCAGATAGGTATATAGGGGACAACAACATTAGTAAGGTATGCTCACCATGGAATGGTCAAGCATTCAAAATCTAAAGGGTAACATTTACCTATAGACAAAGTTGAGAAGGGATGGAAAAGAGAATGGACTAGAAATAGGAACCATAGGGAGGAAGTAGGATAACTATTGTTGCATGGATGGGATTGCAATCATTGAGATGAAACAAAGAGTATAATTTGTTGAATGTAAAATGGATGATCTTCTGTAAATTTCACTTAATTCACAATAAAATGTTAAAGGTATGTATATATATATACTTTTTATTTGGCCTACCTCTTTCCTTCCCTCACTGAAGTCGTCTGCCTACCAATTACTACAGTAATTCATAATAGAATCATAGTATGATGGTATACATTTTTTCACACTTTTTCTTCATTCTCAGATATTCCTGTGTTGATAAATCTATAAATATATTTACATACAAGGGGACTTCAAAAATTATGTAGAAAAATGGGATGAAAATACAAAATAATGAAATTTTCTGTGAACTTTTGAATTCCCCTTGTATATCATTATTTTGTTCAAAGTTTGTTTACCAAAAATTAAATGGCAGCATGAATAGTTATCTGCATCTTGCTTTTCTCATTGAACAATATCTAAAGATTGTGTCAAATGTCTCTGTAATACTGCATGGTATGAATGTACCATAATTTCTTCAATCCGTGTCTTAGCTATCTAATGCTGCTATAACAGAAATACAAGTGATGGCTTTAACAATCAGAAATGTATTAGCTTACAGTTTAGGGGGCTAGAAGTCTGAATGCAGATTACTGGCACTGGGAAAAGGTCCTTGTCTCCTTTCAGAATCTGTAGGCCCAGCATTCCTTAGCGATTTCCATGTGTTGTGTCTTTATATTAGTCTTTTCCTGGAACTAGGAGCTTCACAGTGCCCCTGGTCTAAAGAATGCATTCCACCCC
>NW_006408746.1:1886157-1889223 GCF_000296735.1 Chrysochloris asiatica | reverse complement strand
AGGGAGGGCATTCCTATTGTCCTTGGAACAGACCAAGGAGCCACCCAATTTACTTTGAATGAATTCTCTGAGGGAAGAACTTTGCCTGTTTAGAATTTTACAGTCTTGACTTTTAGGAAAATATTACATTTATCTGTGTATATCATGGGCTTCATGTCTGCATTTAATAAAAATAATTTGTTATTAACTGCCTGGTGGCTAGATCTGTTACACTCGGGCCTATAGGGCCTCAAACCTCTGACAAGGACCTTCACGGTCTGCAACAAGGTGGTAATAGTTCCCTCTATCTCTATTCACTTCTCTCTGTTTTCATATCTCAAAAGTAACTTACTGAAGATACAAACCAATCCTGTAGATTGCATCTGGCCTCATTAACATTACAGACGTGAGGATTTACAATATATAGAATAATTACATCAGATCATAGTTGATCACATAAGATTACATCAAGGAGGTAAGTACATTTTATTAATCTCATCATGGAAGTGATAACTACATCTTAACAGCAAAACCACTGACAATACTGGCCTAGTCAAGTTGGCACATTATGCCTTCTATTACTGAATATCATTTTATTTCTAGTCTTATTTTGACACTAAAAGCAATGCTATACTTTTACATATATATTGTTAATGCTGTTAGGGTCCACCGAGTCATATTGATCCTCTGTACAAGACGAAACACTGCCCAGTCCTGTGCCATTATCACAATCATTTTGAAGCATTGTGGCAGTCACCGTGTTAATCCATCGCATTGAAGGTCTTCCCCTTTTTCACTTTCCCCTTTTCCTCTCCCGCGATAACATGTCCAAAGTACAAGAGATGAAGTCTTGACATCTTCACTTCTAAGGAGTATTCTAGGTGTACTACTTCTAAGACATATATTTGTTTGTTCTGGTAGTTCATGATACTTTCAATATTCTTCTCCAACACCATAATACTTCAAATGCATCAAATCACAACTACACACAAAAATTGTTATATAAATAGCTGTATAATTATATACATAATTGCTGTTGTTAGGTACAGTCGAGTTTGCTATGATTCATAGTGACCTTATGTACAACAGAACAAAACACAGCACATTCTTTAGCCATCCTCACTATTGTCAAGCTTGAGCACATTGCTGCTATCATGCCAATCCATCTTGTTGAGGGTCTTCCTGTTTTTCACTGACCGTCCACTTTACCAAGCATGATGTCCTTCTTCAGGGACTGGTCCCTCCTGTTAATATGTCTGAAGTATCAGAGACGAAGTCTCATCATCCTGGCGTCTAAAGAGCTTGCTGGCTGTATTTCTTCCAACACAGATTTGTTTGTTCTTCTGGTAGTTCACGGTACTTTTAATATTCTCCTCCAACTCAAGTACATCAATTCTTCTATAATCTTCCATATCCAACTTTCATATGCATATGAGGCTATCGAAATTGCCATGGTGTGTAAGATCCACCTTAGTGCTCAAACTGACATTTTTGCTCTTGAACACTTTAAACAGGTCTTGTGCAGCAGGTTTGCCTAATGCAATGCATCACTTGTTTCTTGACTGTTGTTTCCATGAGTGTTGATAGTGGATCCAAGCAAAATGACGTCTTGACAACTTCAGTATTTTCTCCATTTATCATGATGTGATTTATTGGTCCAGTAGTGAGGGGTTTTTTGTTTTCTTTACATTCAGGTGCAACCCATGCTGAAGGCTGTGGGGGTTTTTTTTATTATCTCCATCAATATTTTAAATCCTCTTTAGCAAGCAAGATTGTGGGAGTGGTGGTTATGTGTCGTGGAGTCGGTTCCGACTCATAGCAACCCTATATAGGGTTTCCGAGGTTGTAAATCTTTAAAGGAGCAGAAAGCCTTATTTTCTCCTGTGGAACCACTGATAGTTTCAAACTGCTAATCATGAGATTAGCAGCCTGACTCATTACCACTATGCTACCAGAGCTCCTTAAACAAGGTTGTATCATCTGCATACTGCAGGTTGTTAAAGTGAGTCTTCCGTCAGTCTTGATGCAGCATTCATCTTCCTATAATCCAACTTCTCAAACTATTTGCTCAGCACAAAGACTGAATAAGTATGGTGAAAGAATACAAGCCTGGCGCACACATATCCTGATTTTAAACCATTTCACGTCCCCTTGTTCTGCTCAAACAACTGCCTCTTGGTCTATGTACAGATTCTTCACAAGGAAAATTAGGTATTCTGGAATACTCAGTCTCCACAATGTTGTCCATAGCGTGTCATGGGCAACATTAAAAATTGTCCCACAGTAAAAGTTGTCCACAGTAAAAAGACTTTATATAGTCAATAAAGCGGAAGTTAACATCTTTCTGGTATTCTCTGCTTTCAGCCAAGATCCATCTGACATCAGCAATAATATCCCTCGTTCCATGTCATCATCTGAATCCAGCTTGAACCTGTTGCTTTCTGTCAATGTACTGTGGCAGCAATTTTTAATTATCTCGAGCAAAGTTGTACTTGCACGTGATATGAATGACATTGCAAGATGATTTCTGCATTCCATTGGATCACATATTGTTGTTATGAGTACAAATATGGATCTCTTCTGATCAGTTGGCCAGGTAGCTGTCTTCCAAATGTCTTGGCACAGATAAGTAAGTACCTCCAGACCTCCAGTGTTGCATCAGTTTGTTGAAAGATTTTAATTTGTATTTCATCAATTAATGGACTCTTTTTCTTTGCCAATAGTGCCTTAAGTGTACATTGGACTTCTTCCTCAGTACTAATGACTCTAAATCATACGCTAGCTCTTAAAAAGATCATACATTTCTTTTTGGTACAGTGAGTCTGTGTATTTCTTTCACTTTCTTTTGATGCTTTCTGCATCATTCAATAGTTTGCCCCTCGGATCCTTCAATATTGCAGTTTGAGGCTTGAATTTTTTCTTAAGTTCTTCAGCTTGACATATGCTGCACATATTTGACTTATGTCCAGGTCTTTGCACCATTCATTATAATACTTAATTTTGTCTTCTGAAGATGCCCTTTCAAATTTTCTGTTCAGCTCTTTTACCTCCTCATTTCTTCAACTTGCTTAAGCATAACTACACTAG
>NW_006408746.1:1848386-1858346 GCF_000296735.1 Chrysochloris asiatica | reverse complement strand
TGTCCCTTATCTGATTATTCAGTTATGCTGGTTAATAATTCCATACATGAGCCCTGGATACCCACAGATAAATGTAAAAACCTTTCCTAAAAGCCGAGACTGTAAATTCCAAAAAGGCAAAGTTTTTCCCAAAAAAAAAAAGCTAAAGAGCATAGAGAGAAACTCTGTTAACTGTTGGTATGTGGAGGGGATTATAATCAATGTAATGAAACAAGGTATACGAATGTTTGAATGTGAAACCGATGATGTGCCCTGAAAACTTTCATTCAATCCACAATAAAAACCTTAAAAAAAAAAATACTTACTTGCTTTCTTGTGTCTGAATCTTACATCTGGCTCATCCTATAACCTCTGGTTCTTTTGACTTGAGTCAATGGCCTGCTCTTTTACCTTGCCGATCCTGGGATTCATGAAAAGCCTTCTTACCGTCTTACCTACCAGACATGCCTGCCTGCCTACCTGCCATCTGAACTGCCAATGTTGGTTCATCTGACCCAGACTAAGCACTCTCACACCTCTACAACTGAGTAAGTCATTATACAGTTTTATCTCTCTCTCTATATATGATATAGATCAGAATATATATGACATATATTTCTCTTTATATATATGTTTCACTGATTTTGCTTCTCTAAAAAACTGAGCCTAAAGCACTGATGAAGATCAACGTATGTATTACTCTTTATCATAAAGGAAACAAAGATGCTCCCAATTTGACCAATATGCAACATCATGATAAAAGAAGAAAACATTGATGTTGTTAGGTATTTCACATACTTGAATCCACAACCAATGTCCATGGAAACAACAGTCAAGAAATTAAATCACATATCGCACTGGACAAATCTGCTGTAAAAGACTTTCTAAATGTTAAAAACTAAAGACGTCACTTTCAAGATTAAGATGCACCTGAACTAAGCCATGATATTTTCAATCACCTCAGATATATGGGAAATCTGGACAATAAGAAAGACTGAAAAACTGATGCAGTTGACTTAAGGTGTTGGCGATGAATGTTAAGTACACTGGGAAATGCCAGAAAAGCCAACAACTCTGTCTTGGAAGCAGTACAGCAAGAATGCTCCAAAGAAAGGATGGCGAGACTTATCTCATTTACTTTGGTCTTGTTATCATAAAGTACCCAACCTCTGGAAAAGAGGATCATGCTTAGTAGAAAGTCAGGAAAAAAGAAGTTCCTTTAACAAGATGGATTGACATAGTACCAGCAACAGTGGACTCAAGCATAGCAATGATTTTGAGAGTGGTGCAGGACTAGGTAACATTTCATTATGTCATACATGGAGTTGCTATGAGTAGGAGCCTACTTCACAGCACCCATCAACAACAGAGGATATTTAGAGTTGATGTTGTTAGGTACCATCGAGTCAGTACCGACTCACAGCAACCTTATTCACAACAGAACGAAACACTGGCCAGGCTTGTGCCAATCTCACAATCACTGCTACTCTTTAGTCCACTCTTTTTTTGATGAACCTCCACTTTACCAACCATGATGTTTTTCTTCCATGGGCATATACTCTGATAATATGTACAAAGTATGACAGACAAAGTCTGGCCATCCTGGCTTCTAAAGAGCAGTCTAGGTGTACTTCTAACACAGATTTGTTTGTTCTTTTGACTGCCCATGGTACTTTTAATATTTTTCTCCAACACCATAACTCAAATGTATCAATTCTTCTACAGTCTTCCATATTCATTGTCCAACTTGTACCTGCATATGAAGTTATTGAAAATACCATGGCCTGCGTCAGGCTCAGCTTAGTCCTCAAACTGACATCTTTGCTCTTGAACACTTTAAAGAGGTCTTGTGCAGCAGATTTACCTAATGCAATGCATCATTTGATTTATTGACTGCTGCTTCCATGAGTGTTCATAGCTGAGCCAAGCACACTGAATGCTTTGACAACTTCAGTCTTTTCTCCATTTGTCTTGATACTGTTTATTGGTTCAGTGGTGAGAACTTTTGTTTTCTTTACACTAAGGTTCAACCCATACCAAAAGCTGTGACCTTTGATCTTCATCAGTAAGTATTTTATGTCTTATTCGCATTCAGCAAGCAAGGTTATACCTTCTGCATATCACAGGTTGTTAATGAATCTTCATCCAATCCTGATGCCGTTTTTCTTCATTTTGCCCAGCTTCTCAAATTATTTGCTCAGCATACAGTTTAAATAAGTATGGTGAAAGAATACAATCCTGCTGCATACCTTGCCTAATTTTAAACTATTCAGTGTCCCCTTGTTTTGTTCGAAAAACTGCTGCCTGATCTATGTACAGGTTCCTCATGAACACAATTAAGTGTTCCAGAATACTCATTTCCTGCAATGATGTCCATAGATTGTCATGATCCACACAATCAAAAGCCTTTGCACAGTTGATAAAGTAAACATCTTTCTGGTATTCTCTGCTTTCAGCCAAGATCTATCTGAAATCAGCAATGATTTCCTTCACTTCACATCTTCGTCTGAATCCAGCTTCAACTGCTGACAGTTCCGTCATAGTTACTGCTACTGTTTTATCTTTAGCAAAATTTTACTTGCATGCGACATTAATGATTTCTGCATTCCACTGGGTCACCTCTATTTGGATTGGGCACAAATATGTATCTCTTACAATCTGTTGGTCAGGTAGCTATCTTCCAAATTTCTTGGCATAGATGAGTGATTGCCTCCAGTGCCACATCAGTTTGTTAAAAGCTTTCAATTTGTAGTCTATCAATGCCTGGTGCCTTATTCTTTGTCAATGCATTCAATGCACCTTGGACTTCCTCCAGTATCATTGGCTCTTGATCATTTGCTACCTTTTTAAATGGTTGAACATCGGCCATTTCTTTTTGGTGTAGTGACTCTGTGCATTCCTTCCATCTTTTGTTTCTGCATCATCCAATATATTTTGCTCATAGAACCTTTCAATATTGCAAGTTGAAGCTTGATTTTTTTTTTTTTCTTGAGAATAGGGTGTGTTCTTCTCTTTTAGTTTTCTAACTCAAGGTCTTTGCACATTTCATGGTTATTTGACTTTGTCTCCTTGAACTGCCCTTTGAAATTTTCTATTTAGCTATTTTATTTCATTTCTTCCATTTGTTTAGCATCTCTATGATAGAGGACAATTTTCAGATTCTCTTCTGACATCCATTTTGGTCTTTTCCTTCTTTCTTATTAATGATCTTGCTTTCTTCCTGTATGATGGTCTTGATGTCATCCCAAAACTCTTTTGGTCTTCAGTCACTAGCATCTTAATTCATCAAATCTGTTCTTGACATGATCTCTACATTCAATGGAATATGTTCAAGGTCCTATTTTGGCACTTTTGAACTTATTTTAATTTTCTTCAGCTTCAGCCTGAACCTGAAGATGAGCAACTGATGGTCTGCTCCAGAGTCTGCCCCTGGCCTTGTTTTGACTGATGATATGTAGCTTTTCTACCATGTGTTTCACAGATGTAGTCAATTTGATTTCTGTTTTTCATCTGGTGAGGTTCATGTGCAATCTTCTTTTATGTTGTTTGAAAAAGGTATTTGTAATGAACAAGTCATTGGTCTTTCAAAATTCTATCATGTGATCTCCAGCATTATTTCTATCACCAAGGTCATATTTTCCAACAACTGATCCTTCCTCTTTATTTCCAACCTTTTAATTCCAATCACCTTGGAATACATCATGATTGCACATTTATCAATTTCACACTAAAAAAGTTGACATAATTTTCCAATGTCATCATTATTAGCTTTAGTGGTTGGTGTGTAAATTTTAATAAAAATGATATTGACTAGCATTCCTCGTAGGTCTATCAATATTATCATATCACAGACAGAGTTGTACTTGAAATGTCTTCAGAACTTGAAATGGCCTGTTATTGATGAATGTGAGGCCATACTTCTTCAATTTTTTTGTTCCAGGCAGAGTAAACCATATGGTTTTCAGATAAAATGACCAATATCAGTCCATTTCAGCTCACTAGTGCCTAGGATATCAATGGTTATACATTCCATTTCATTTTTGACAACTTCTGGTTTTCCTGGATTCATACTTCGTACATTCCATGTTCTGATTATTAATGAATGTTTACAGCTGTTTCTCCACATTCTGAGTTGTGCCCCATCAGCAAATGAAGGTCCTGAAAGCTTTATTCCGTTCATGTCATCTTGATCAACTCTATTTTGAAGAGGCAGCTCTTCCCTATTCGTATTTTGAGTGCTTTCCAAGCTGAGGGGCTCATTTCCCAGCATTATATCTGACAATATTTTTGTGCTCTTCATTATTTTTCAATACTCAGTATTCTGGTGCTGACAGTGTTCCATTGCTACTCATACCAGGTTTTCAGGGACTAAATATCTGGAAATAATCCACCTCTCCTTCTTCCTATTCTTAGTCTGGAAGTTCAGCTTCCATGGGTGACCCTGCTGGTATTTAAAATACCAGTAGCATAGCTCCAGAACCACAACAGCAGACAAGCCATCACAGTTCCTCAAACTGACAGATGAGTGGTGTAGCTTTGGGGTGACCATTTGTAATTTGGTTCTCCAGCAAACACTTGCCCATTTCTGGGAGCTGTACTCAAAATGTCCAAGGATATAACACCTGATTTACTTTCAGGTTATATAGCTTGGCTGGGTTTGGATCCTACTAACACAAAAAAAGTTCTCATAGTAGGCCAGGAACTGCTGTCCTCAGAAAGACCTCTTTGCAAGGTTGACCCTTGGCTGTCATCTGAGTACTTACATTTCAGGAAGGTTCTCACCATTCCCTGACTGGTAAAAGTAGCTCATTGTGCCAAACTTTTTAAGATGCGGCTGTGAAGCTGCAGTTTTTGCTATCTTGTATAAGCAAAGGACTAGCAGGGATCAGGAGAACATCCATGGAGAATGAAGATGAAGCAGGGAGATATAGCTAAGAACTGGGCTCAATAACAGTTACGATTTGATCAAATCTCTTTTGAAACCATTATTTTCTTCCTCAATTTTTTCATTAATGTAGAAACATTTTATTAAGCCAATTTTAACTGATATTCTTATTTACAATTATTGAAAAAATTCTAACCAATTCAACCTTAGATCATGCTAAAGAATCTGACAGCAGTGTGTGATCAAGCAGAGACCATCACAGGTTTCTAAGTTGGACATCACATGTTCAGACTTGTGTTTTAGTATAGTCCTTCTGGTGGCCACAAGGACTTGGGTGATAAAGAGTATGTGGTCAGAGACTGGACACCAGTTCGAAGCTATAAGCTATAAAGTTGAGGACACAAACTGTGGTAACTGTTTCAGGGTGTAAAAATTGCTGAATGTTTAGGAAATAAAAGTGACAAGAGTTGGTGAAGGAGTGAATGCAGAGGGTGAGAAAGAGAGAAATCAATGATAACTCCAATTTCTTAGTTTGACTCAGCAAACAGTGATGTGTTTAATTTTTGACTAAGACAAACCAGGAATAGATGCAGATTTAATGGCAGAGAGGAGGAGCATATGCTTATTTTGGACATACAAACTTACAGTATCTGTATGACAATAATCAAGTAATGATTTAGAATTGTATAACTATAGAATTATAGAGAAGTCAAAGCTGGAGGGAGATACATATTCAGAGTTATCAGCACCCAAGTGATGGCTAAATAGATAACAGTAGATGACAGATGAGATCCTCTGGAAGAAAACCTATACCAAAAAAGAGAGGCTGAAATCCACATAAACACTTGCTAAAATACAGGTAGACAAAGGAGATCACAAAAGATTCAAGTAGAATCAGAGAGGTTAACTGGTAGGTCCATAGCCTCAGAAACCCTATGCAGGGTTGCTATGTGTCGGAACCAACTCCACAGTGCTTAACAACAATATTTCTCATAGGAGGATAAGAGAATTAGGAAGGAAGGTACACTCAGCAATGTTAAGTATTACAGTAAGATTAAAGAGCAAGAGGACTAATAAGAAGTTACTAAATTTGGGTTTGTTGTTGTTGTTAAGTGCTGTCGAGTCAATTCCAACCCGTAGCCACCCTGTATAGGGTTTCCAAGGAGCAGATGGTGAGCTTGAACCACTCACCTTTAAGTTCAAACGACTTTGCAGTCTGACGCATTAGCCCACAAAGCCACACCAGGGCTCCCTAAATCTGGGTAGTAGTGGTTTTTGTTTTTTTTTAATACTGAAAGAGATGGATTAGTAAGATAGTGAAAACATAACTTTGTCACTATGTTTTATACATCTAAGGTATACACATTGAGCACTTTCATCAATCTATGGTGGCAATTGATTTAATAAGCTATTTCTATTTGGAATGACTCTAAGTTTCCCAAACCTTAACAGAAACAGTAGCTATTTAGACTAATAAAAGACAAATATTAAAAGATTGCTATTGATTCTTTTTTAATTGGTAGAAACAATGAATCACTGTAAGTTAAATTCACTTAGAAAGTTCATGAGCCCAAGGTATAACTGTCAAATATGTGATTTTCTTCTATGCCTTCTCTTTAACCTGCTCATTCATTAAATCAACAATAATTTATTGAGGTCCTCTACTACCTTGCCTAAGGACTCTGGTAGTGTAATGGTTACGAATTGGGCTGCGAACCTTAAGGTAAGCGGTTCGAAACTACCAGCTGCTCAGCAGGAGAAAGATGAGGCTTTCTACTCCCGTAAAGATTTACACCCTCGGAAACCCTGTACAGGATCGCTATGGGTCGGAACCGACTCGACGGCACTTAACAACAACAACAACTACCTTGCCTAAAGCCAAGTATGAATGCTGTAGTGAGTTCTAGAAAAGCCCCATTCAGGACTGAAGAACACATCCCTCAACTGCTGGGAGAGTTATTAACTGACTAGGCTATAAACCCACTCAGGAATTGCCTCTGCTGCTTCACCCAAAGTCATGGCCTTTTTGGAGGACAGTCTATATCCAATGACTAGTTTATAGAAGAAAAATGTGAAGGTCATCCCAGCTTCTGAGTTTCCCAAAGGTTCAGCTGAGACTCTGTGGTAACTGCATTACAACCCTACTCTGTCCACCCCTGATTCTGTCACTTCCTCCCACAAGCATAAATTTCAATGGAAGCTCCTACTAAACTTCCTATACATGAAACACCACCTCAAAATCAGCTTCCTGGAGAACTCACTCTCCAATATCCACCTATACAACTTCTTCTCTTTTATGCAACATGATTGAAATGTCCTGTTTGATGATGAATGTAACACCATTCCTATTGAATTTGTCATTCCTGGCACAAGTAAACCATGTGGTTGACAGACTAAAAATAACCAATATCAATCCATTTTAGCTCACTAATGCCTAAGTTATCGATGTTTATGCATTTCATTTCATTTTTGACAACTTTCAATTTTCCTAGATTCTTCATACATTCCATGTTCTGATTACTAATGGATGTTTGCAGCTGTATCTCCTCATTTTGAGTTGTGCCCCACCAGCAAATAAACACCCCAAAACCTTTAATCTATTCAGGTCATCACAGTCAACTCTTCTCCAGTTGTATCTTGAGTGCCTTCCAACCTAAGGTGCTCGTCTTCAGGCACTGTGTCTAACAATGTTCTGCTTCTGTTTTCAGTGACTTAAACATTCAGAAGTAGTCTGCCTCGCCCTCCTAGTCTGCCTTAGTCAGAAAGCTCCTCTGAAATCTGCCCACCATGGGTGTTCCTGCTGTTATTTACAATACTGGTGGCATAGCTTCCAGCATTACAGCAACATGCAAGCCACCCCAGTATGACATACTGACAGACAATAGTGATACAACAGTATTTGCTAACGACTACCTTTATGGTAGTGTAGGGGTTACGTGTCAGGCTGCTAACCTCAAGGTAAGCAGTTCAAAAGTACCAGCTGTTTCACAGGAGAAAGCTGAGGCTTTCTGCTCCCTTAAAGATTTATAGCCTCGGAAACCCTATGCAGGGTAGCTATGAGTCATAACTGACTCCATAGCACACTACCACCACCTTTATGACTTACTACAACTGTTTAAGTAATAAAACTTGATATTTGGCATATTTACAAACATTTTATGAAAGTAAAGAACTTTTAGCAAAGGGGAAGAGAAAATACAATAGATTAAAATCTTTGGGAGCACAAAGATCTTTCTTTTGCCTTAAAGTAGAAATTTATCTATTATAGCAAAATGTGAACAAGGATAGCATATTTGAAAATTCACATTAATTATGAATTATGAATAAATTAGAGAATGGATAATTATAACAAAGAAATCAAGTGCAAAAGGTATCAAAATGGCTTTTACTCATTTAATTCTCATTTCAACTCATATATTCTGAGACTGAACCTGGTTAGAATCTTTTTATTATGAAGATATAGATCTAAGAACAGAAGTATAATTACATACTAGCTTACAGTTCCTGTAAAAATAATGATACATGTAAAATTAGTAGAATATGAAAACCCAAAGTTATCTGAAATCTGAAAATGTTAAGCAACTTCCCCAGTATCTTAGTTCTAATCATTTTTGTTGAATAATCAAGCATATTTTGGTGAAGAGTCTAATTTTCCTATTTTAATTAATAATCTAATGTGACCTTCAAAGCTTGGCATAGTCTTTAAAAATCATCTGAAGCTTCTGGCTCAGCATGATGTTCCCTTTTGCCTTCAGTCGGCCACTGAAGAATGCCTGGAAGAGAGATGGAGAAAGATTGCCAAATGTTATCATGTTATATTGTATTTCTTTTCTGTTTAAGCCCATGATTCAAACTGAATACAACTGAATTAATAACTCCTGACAACAAAGGCAGCTTTATCTAGCAATAGTAGTTTGATTTCTGATAGTGTCCATATTTTTAGATATTTAAGAAAAGGAAAGAAAGATGCACTTAAGAAATCCATAAAATAAATTATGTGAACTGACAGGCCTGGGGATTCTACTTCAATCTAAGCTTTCGACTTGACTGTACATTCTCACACATGGTTATGAGAAACCAAATAAATAAAAGGCTTTACCGTATTCATAACTGAATAAAGAAATTTAATTCCTAACTTTAAGACTAAACATATTAAGTGTATCTTCATGAAATACGAAGCCTAGATTAATAAAATAAGGCAGTATAACACAGTGATGAATAGTTTATGGGCTGTAGCATCAGAAGGACTGGTTAAAATCTAAGCTCTGCTACTTACTAACAATGAACCTGAGCCTTTATAGCTGAGCTCCAGCATCCTAACCTATAAAAGGGGATGAAGCAGTACCTAGTTAACACAGTTTTGGTGTGTGTTACATAAAATAATGTCTAAAGTACTTAGTTTTATGCTTGACATGTGGTAAGAGTGCATGCCTTCAGTACTACCAAACAAAAAATTAGTGTGTTAAGACTTAAGAGTTTCTATCCTACATATGTCTGACTTATTACAGAAACCTATATTTTCTCTCAGTGTCAAATTCCTTACCAGTGAAATAAAGAGTAATCAGTAACAGTTTTTTATAGCCTACTGAGAACATAGCACATAGAATATGAAATAAAAATAAGTCCCTTGATTTTTAGCTAGATGGAAAAGTATTATTCATGTATTCATAACTGAATAATAATACTCAATCCAGAACTTTTAGAAGGTTAATTGAACATATTTATAATCAGCTCTATTAATATTTTCTGTCATCATTATGAAGTGGTACCTCAGAAAT
The DNA here is from genome assembly GCF_000296735.1 of Chrysochloris asiatica. NCBI lineage: Eukaryota > Metazoa > Chordata > Mammalia > Afrosoricida > Chrysochloridae > Chrysochloris > Chrysochloris asiatica. The sequence continues at coordinate 1,848,704 of NW_006408746.1, read as the reverse complement.
CATTACCCCCAGTTGACAGATAAGAAACCGAAGTTCAGAGAGCTTAGACAATCTTCTCAGGGCCACAGCAAGAGGGCGGGGTCAGAGCTACAAGTCAGGTGTATTCTCTTTTCCAACACTGCCTCCTGTTCGCCAACTAGTAGTAACTTAATCTCAAAAGCAAATCCTCTTAGAATGGAGGAAAAATCATAAACAGACTACTACTTCATCTTTCTGAGAAATAAGGAGAATTCATCCAGTGAAGATCCAATGCTAGTTATAATATAAAATAGACACTGGAGGGGGAGAGAAAGGAATAGTCAGAAACATCACCATAGA
>NW_006408746.1:1843364-1846911 GCF_000296735.1 Chrysochloris asiatica | reverse complement strand
AATAAAACATTAAAAAAAAAAAAAGATCCAATGCTAGGTATTCAAATAGGACACTAAAATTTCAAAACTAGAAATGCTTTCACTCTGCAGCAGTTCTAAAACCAATGGTCTGTATCCCCTGTGGGAAAGTCTGTATTTAGACTTGTCTGAAAGGAACTTACAACCCCAAACAAGAACACCTAACTACCTGAAGTAATTATACCAACATTTAGCGGTTATTATTGAGAGAAAGAATTCTGTCCATAAATCTTTGTTTCTGACTATTAGGAGACACTCCTAGAAGAGAGTATAACATTTCTTAAATATGGTTAGTGACTTTATTTCTATAGTCCACAACCCCCAAATTGTGGACCACAATACACACCAGGCCAGCATATATAATTCACAAAGACAACGTGGAATACTTACATTTCTAACAGGGAATATTTTCACATTTTTGAGGAAAATACGGTATCATCTGTTCAACACAGGTGGTAAAGCTACTCTTCAGAGCTAATTATTTAATAATGTAACTATTAGGTATTTACTTTGCAATGTAAAAAGTACTGAGATTATCAGAGTGCCATGAACAAAGAAAGACTGGGAATCTCTGTCATAAAGCATTCAAGAAGAACTACACCAAATTTACAAGCCCACCACATATGTATGTGAATGCTTTTATCCCAACCTACATAATATTTTCCTAATCTTCAAAAATTTGAAGAAACATTCTTTAATATGCATTTTTTGGATGCTGGGTAAAAGTACTTCCTTTACATATAAGTCATTTGTAATTTCTTGAATTAACTATTGGCTCATATATTGTGCCCCTCTTTTCCGTAAAGGTTTTAATGCTTTCCAGCATTTTTTTATGTGTTTTTGTTGCCTATCATCATTTTCCTTATTTTTTATCAAGATTATGGGAATACTTCATGAAGTCTGACATTCGGAAGTTTCTATTTTTTACTTAGTTTAGCTCACTGCTACTGAGCTAATGCTCCCATTCGCTTCTTTATTTTAACCTAGTCAGCAACAATTGTCTACTTCATACTAGGCAATAGTCTAAACTCACTGCTATTAAGTTAATATTCCTATTCCCTTCTTTTCTTTAATCTAGTCAGCAACAATTAATTATCTATTGAATGTTAGGCAATATTCTAAGCAATGGGAATCAGTAACTGTCCCTGTTCTCATGGAGCAAACATTAAAAATAGGGCAGTTAAAAATGTAGTCAATTAAAGACTGTTAATAAGTGGTATAAAGGAGGAAACAAGGTACCATAACAGAAAGAAATTACTTTATATGAAATAGCTAGGAAAAGTCTCCTTGAAGGAAGCCTGAAAGATGAAAGCAAGCTAGCCATACAAATAGCTGGAGCAAGAACAATCCAGGATAATATAAAAGACAATGACATATACAGTTAAGGAGAAAAAGTTGATGGGAAAAAACTGAGAGGAAATAATATGTAACTGGAACAAGCATTATAAGTAATGGGAAGAGTGGTGTGGGATCGAGACGGAAAGATGTACAAGGTTCACAGGATATGGTATAAATAATTTGAGTTTTGTGTAGGTGCAAAAAATGTATCTCTTTGGAGGATTATTATTATTATTAGGTAGAATGTCCTGTAGTCTCATTAACATTCTTAACGGATCACACTGGCTCCTGAGTAGAGAACAGATTCGTGGATAGGCAAGACTAGAAACAGTACAACTAGTCAGGAAGAGTACGTCAAGTGAAAGATGATGTAAGCTTGGATCCCCATAGATGAAAGCAATTTCATTCAAGATACATTTTGGCAAAGATCATTCAGGACTAACGCATGAAATTTATGAGAGACATAAAAGGAACCTAAGACAATTCTTATATTTCTGGGCTTATCAATTAGGGTAGATAGATGATGGTGCTCTTTACTATAAAGGAAAAGACTAGGGAAGAAAAATAAATCAGGAATTCTATATTGGACATAGTAAGTTGGAGATGCCTGTGTGACATCCAATCACATATGCCGTTGTGTGTCCTCAAGTCAATTCCAATTCATAGTACCCAACTTGACAGAGTAGAACTTTCCCATAGGTTTCCCTAAACTGCAATATTTATGAGATCAGATTGCCAGGTTTCTTCCTGCAGAGTGAATGGTGGGTTCTAACCCCTCACTTTTCTGTTGGCAACCAACCACTTAACCAATGCCTCATCAAGTCTCCTTTGTAAACATTGTTGTTTGTTGTTGTTGTGTGCCTGGAGTAGGTTCCGACTCATAATGACCCTGCACAGGGTTTCCGAGGCTGTTAATCTTTACGGGAGCAGAACGCCTCCTCTTTTTCCCACAGAGCAGCTGGTAGTTTCGAACTGCTGACCTTGCAGTTCACAGCCCGATTAGTTACCACTATGCTACCAGAGCTCCTTTTTGTAAACATATGTTGTTGTTAAGTGCCATGAAGTCAGTTCTGCCTCACAGCTACAGTATAGGATTTCTGAGGCTTTAAATCTTCACGTTGAATGACTGGCAAGATTGAACCACAGACCTGGTGGTTCACAGTCCAGTGTTATTTGTAATGGAGCCAGCTCATTCCTCTCATCAACAGTTGTTGTTAAGGCCCGTCAAGTTGCTTCTAATTCATGGTAACCATGTATAGGGTTTCCAAGGAACAGCTAGCTGGTGAGCTTGAACCACTGACCTGACGGTTCAAACCGACCTGCAGTCCAGCACATTAATCTGCAGGGCCACACTGACTCATTTCAGGAAAGAATGTTTATTTAGAGAAGGGTACTGAAATAAGTCCTGAGGAAAACCACGGGGACTTAAAAAGACACCAAAAGGAGACTAGGGATGGCCAGAGATGGAAAAAGAAAAACATATGGTGTCATATGAGAGCCATAAGATGAAAATATTTCAAAGAAACTGGTGATTAACTAAGTTGAATGCTAATGAAACACTGATAAAATGTACAGAAAGATTTATTCATTGGAATTGACAAAACAGAATTCATTAGGACCTTCACAAGAAGAGTATCAATGGAGTGATGTACATGTGAAAACTAGGTAAGGCAAGCCAGAAGAGCAAAGACAAGGCAGAATGCTTAAACCTTACTGCTCAATAAATTATCGACTAGTACATGCAGCTTGAAACGTCAGTCTCAACTAAAATGCACAGTAAGTATAAACCATTACACACTGGACTCTAAAGACAGTATGAAAAACATATACAAAATATCTTAATAACATTTTTATACTGATTAGTGTTTGAAAGATAATTATTTTAATACATTGAGTTAAATAAAATATATTATTAAATTTTAATTTCACCTGTTTCTGCTTGACTTTTTTAAAATGTGACACAAAAACATTTAAAATTTATTACATAAGCCATTAGAGAGATGCAAACAAAAACAACAATGAGATATCTTCTCACACCAGCAATAAGAGCAAAGATCAAAAAACTAGAGGGCAATAAGTGCTAGTGAGGATATGGAGAAACTGGGACCCTCCTACATTGCTGGTAGGATTGCAAAATGGTCCAACCATTCTCGAAAACAATATGGCGCTTCCTTGGAAAGCTGGAAATAGA
>NW_006408746.1:1840539-1841399 GCF_000296735.1 Chrysochloris asiatica | reverse complement strand
GGAGGCAGAGACGATGACATGGAGAGATGGAGTGGCTGGGGACTTTAGACTCAGGGAGGGAGAGGGGCTATGTGCTGACAGCAGCCACGGCAGGTTTGTGGGGTGTACCCTTTGGTTGTTTGATGATGCATGCAGGGAATTGTAATCATTGCAATGAAGCGAAATAAGATAGGATGAATGTAAAGCTAATGTTTTCCCATGTAAACTATCACTTAATTCACAATAAAAACTTAAAAGAAAAAAAATCCAAAGAAAATATAGGTTTGCTTTTTTTAAAAAAATTTTAGTTACATAGATGGCTCACATTATATTTCTTTGGACAACACTGGTTTTGATAATTCTTTTGTAAAAAAAAGGAGCAGAGAAATGATATATGAAAGTAAGTCAAAAAGTACTGCTAATAGGGTTCTACTTCATACATGTACCAATTTATTCCAAACAATATATATCTCTGAGTAGATAACTACAGACGAGTTCTTTCAGTAATGCACTTGTCATAGTATCACTAGGGTGCCTCTAAGAAAAAGGTTCAATCAAAATCAAAACAGTGGCTTCCAAGGAAATCTGCTAGACCAGATCAAATCAAAGCAGAAGGGTCAGTTCAAGTTATGTATGGGGACTGTTTCTGGAATTCCACAGGGATAATACTAAAAGATATTCACAAAGGACACAGGACAATCACAGTGCTCATTAGGAAGTCTTTCAGAAAACTGAAAACTGCATTCATAAGAAAAACGTGGGGAAAATTGAGCCAAAGAATTTCTTTCCATCATAGCAAAGCACCTGCTCATTTTTCAAGGGTAGCAACAGCTATCCTAGGAGAATGTCATAGGGACACCTTACCCCATTCTTCCTACATT
>NW_006408746.1:1830933-1837003 GCF_000296735.1 Chrysochloris asiatica | reverse complement strand
AAAAATCCTCACCACTGGACCAATAAACAACATTCTTATCAATGGAGAAAAGATTGAAGTTGTCAAGGACTTCATTCTTCTTGGATCAACTACCAACGCTCATGGAAGCAGCAGTCAAGAAATCAAACGATGTATTACAATAGTTTTCATGTTGTCTGGACGAGTCTGGTGAAAGGAGATGGGGATAGGATTCTTTTGATTCAATAGTGTGTAATTGTTATCTTGACTAACAGTGATTTCACACATATAAAGGTAGAAGTTGCATGACAAAAAGGGGGAGTAGTTAATTAGCAAGAGGGAAGAGCATGAATGGAACGTAACCAGAAGAGTAGCAACCCCAGAGATGGAGGTAGAGATGATGGCATAGAGAGATAGAGCATCTGAGGACTCTAGACTCATGATGTTGTTGTTGTTAGGTGCCATCAAGTCGGTTCCAACTCCTAGCAACCCTATGTACAACAGAACAAAACACTGCCTGGTCCTGGGCCAACCGTACAATTGTTGCCACGCTTGCCAAGCCATCTTGCTGGGGTCTTCCTCTTTTTCTCTGACCCTCCACCTTACCAAATATGATATGACAATATGTCCGAAGTATGAGAGATGAAGTTTGACCATGCTGGCCTCCAAGGAGCACTCTGGCTGTACTTCTTCTAACACTGATTGGTTTGTTCTCTTGGCAGTCTGGTACTTTTAATATTTTCCTCTAACACCATAACTCAAATGCATCAATTCTTCTACGGTCTTCCTTATTCACTGTCCAGCTTTCGCATGCATATGAGGTTACTGAGAATACTATGGCTTGGGTCAGGTGCACCTTAGTCCTCAAGCTGACATCTTTGCTCTTCAACACTTTAAAAAGGTCTTGTGCAGCAGATCTGCCTAATGCAATAAATACATCATTTGATTTCTTGACTGCTACTACCATGAGTATTGATGGTTGGTCCAAGAAGAATAAAGACTCATAGGAACATAAAAACTATGTGCTGATGGGCAGGGGAATGCTCTGCAAAATGTGCCCTTTGGTTTTTCAAACGATTATATATCCCTGCATATTTTTGTGTGCATCAAAAAAAAAAAAAAAAAAGGAATAGAACCAAATACTGTTAATCTATGGCGCATGGAGGGAATTGTAATCATCACAGTGTAACAAAATGTGATTGGTTGAATGCAAAATTGATGTTCTGCCATGTAGACTATCACTCAATTCACAGTAAAAACTTTAAACAAGTTGGTAGCAGAAAGACGGTATGATAGGCGTTAAAGTCTTTGACAACTTAATTATAATAATGATGTTGTAAAGTGCCATCCAATCGATTCTGACTTCTAGTAACCCTGTACAGGATTTCTAAGGTTGTAAATCTTTGTGGTATCAGAAAGTCTCATCCTTCTCCAGCTGGTGAAGGCTGGTGGGTTCAAACCTCAGACTTTATGGTTCTCAGTCCAGTGCTAATCCTACATAGACACCATGCTCCCAATATGATGATAGTATCTTTAAAGTGGTGAAGAAGGTAAGAGCGTCAAATGAGTTTGAAAAATCCTCATATTAATTAGAATTTAAGGATTACCATACACATCTGGGTTTTCATCAAGTTTTTGCTTCTGCTTTTATTTTTTACATTTAATTACTCCGCATGGTTTTGACTTTGTTGTTGCTGTTGTTAAGTGCCATTGAGTCGGTTCTGACTCATAGCACTGTAAGGTTTCTGAGGCTACAAATCTTTGTGGGAGTAGAAAACCTAATCTTTTTCCTGCATGGTTTTGACTTTGGCATGTGGAATGAAGCAGAGTACTAACATTCCCTAAATAGTTATGTGACTGTCTTCGTAGCACTCACTGAATAATCACCCACAAAGGTCTGTATTTGTAGCAATTATATAAACATTGTCCTTCCCAGAGCTCCCTTTCAGTCAAATAACAAATTGGCCTAAAAAATAAACAATAACACCCATGAGGATTGTCTCCTTTAAACAATCAACTATAAGAGACCAAAGAGTCAACATTCATACAACAGCAAGATGAGAAGGCAGGAAAATTGGACTGACTGAAATAGGGCAGGCAAGATAGAAATGGTGAGAGTCTTGACACATTGTAGGGACTATAACATCACAGAACAGTCTGTGTATGAATGTAAACTCTCATTCAAAAATGTTAAGTAGTATTGCTGATAAATGCCATTGAGATGGTTCTGACTCATAGCAATCCTGTACAGGGTTTCTGAGGCTATAAATCTTTGGGGAGCCGAAGGCCTTATCTTCCTCTCAGGAGCAGTTGGTGGGCTCAAATTGCCAACCTGGTGGTACGAAGTCCAGTGTTTATCCTACAGAGCCACCACACTCTGCAAAAACACAATTAAAAAAAAAAGTTTCCCTAGCCCTACACTTACAGGTATTTCAAATATAACTTATCTAGGAGCGACATCTTGATTACTTAGCTCTGTATTCTGAAGTCAAGTTTCCATTCATCAGCCAGAATTACCTTTATAAATCAAATGTGTCATTCCATAATTCAATGGCTTCCTGTCAATATGATCTAAACTCCTTGCCAACCTTACTATTAACCATAAGGTCCTATGTAATCCAGTCCTGTCCACCTGTTCCATCTGTTGTTGCATTACAATCACCACCAGTAATTATTAATGCATCTGATTGCATACTTGATCAATTTTATCTTCAATTGAAGATGCTGAGAGAATTCTAGAATTTCACCATCATTGGCTTTAGCAGTTTGTATGGAAATTTGAGTAACAATATTATCTAGTTTTCTTTGTAAGCATATGTATATCATCCTATCACAGACAGCACTGTACTTCAAGACAGATCATAGATTCATTTTGACAATAAGCACAATGCCATTTTTCTTCAATTTGTCATTCTCAGCATAGTAAAACATATGACTGTCTGAGCAAAATTGGCCAATACCAGTCATTTCAGTTCAACAATGCCTAGGATTTGATCTTCGTGCATTTCATTTTACTTTTGATAACTCGGTATTTGCCTAGATTTGTATTTCATGTTCTGATTATTAATGGATGTTTACAGCTGTAGCTCCTCATTTTGAGTTGTATCCCCACCCCCCACCAGCAAAGGAGGGTCCCAAAAGCTGTACGACACTGTTATGGTCGACTCTACTTTGAGGAAGCAGCTCTTCCCCAGTCGCATTTTGAGTGTCTTCCAGTCTGAGGGGCTCATCTTTTGGCATGATATCAGAAACTGTTCCCCTCCTATTCATAAGGTTTCAGTGACTAGACATTCAGAAGTGATCTGTCTCTTCTTCTTCCCTATCTGTCTTAGTCTGGAAGCTCCACTGAAACCTATGTATCCTGGGTGACTCTGCCAGTATTTAAAATACCAGTGGCGTAGCTTCCAGCATCATAGCAACAGGCAAGCCATTACTTTATGACAAAATGACAGATGAGTGGTAGAATAGCAAAACCACTTTATAATTATTTTTAAATTAGACTTGTCCTAGAAAATAATACATTTTCTTGTTCACTGAGAGTGTTTTTGTTCCCTATAAACTAGTATACTTGTCTTCAAATAAACCTAAACTTTTATTGTTAGAGGGGTGGTGGTGTTTTCAAGTGCCATCAAGTCAATAACAACTCATAGCAGCCCTGTATACGGCTTTCTAAGAACAGCTGATGGGTTTGAATCGCTGAACTTCCAGTTAGCAGTTCAGTACTTATACTACAGTGCCAAACCAGAACTCCATTGATAGGGTTGTGGTTGTTGTTAGGTGCCATCGAGTCGGTACCGACTCATAGCAACCCTATGTACAAGAGAACGAAACACTGTCCAGTAGTGGGCCAACCTCACAATTGTTGCCATGCTTGAGCCCACTGATGCTGCCACTTTGCCAATCCATCTCACTGGGGATCTTCCTCTTTTTCTCTGACCCTCCACCTTACCAAACATGATATCCTTCTCCAGCAACTGGTCCCTCCTGAAATGTCCAAAGTATGAGAGACGAAGTTTGGCCATCCTGGCCTCCAAAGAGCACTCTGGCTATACTTCTTCCAACACAGATCTGTTGGTTCTTTTGGCAGCCCATGGCACTTTCAATATTCTCCTCTAACACCATAACTCAAATGTGTCAATTCTTCTACAGTCTTCCTTATTAGCCACTAGTATTTAGTAGTTTCGGTTGTTATTATAGATAAAATAATTTTCAATTATATTTTCTAACTGGTTTTGTTGCTAGACAAAAGTTCTTTTTGGATAATTATTGTGCATTATACCACTTGTTTAAATTTATTTATTCTAAGAAATAATCAGTTAATTCTCTTGGGATTTCTAGCTACATAATCATATTTTGTTTGACAATATCAAATGGTCTTCTCTAGCCTAATTGCTATATCAGTTACTTTAATTTTATATTTGGGAATTGGCCAAAAGGTCCAGAATAATATTAACTAACCACAGTCAGAAAAGGAAATACTTATTTTAATCATGGTTTTCCAAAGAAATGTTTCTATATGTTTAGTCATAATGTAAAACACTGGCTGTTAATATTAAACTATTCTTCCATTTCCAGTTGTCTATAAGTTCTTAATTTTACATGTCAGAAATTAACATTTAATTTTATCATTGTTGAGTGTTGCCAAGTAGGTCCCACCTCATAGGGATCCTACATACGGTTTCCAAATAGCAGCTGGTGGTTTTGAACTGCCATACTTATCCCTACAGTGCCACACCCTAGGAGCCCTGGTAGCATAGTGGATTACACACTGGGTTGCTAACTGTAAAGTCAGTGGTTCAATTCCACTAGCTGCTCCATGGGAGAAAAAATGAGGCTTTCTGCTCCTGGAAGATTTACAGCCTAAGAAACCCTATACAAAGTCGCTATGAGTCACAACTGACTTAATAACACTTAGTAACAACATTAATATCCTAGAGATCCCTGGGTGATGCAAATATTACCTTCTGAGGGTCAAGCTTGCCCAAGACCACTTGCATGAAATCTTCATCTGAAATTATGAAGGTTGTATCAGCAGAGCCTTTTGCAGGGCCTTTATACACTTGTCCAGAACCACTTTTTAGGTCGATAGCTGAAAAAAATAAGAAGAAATTAATATGTACCATTTTCCTTTCACATTATGAGTTAAAAATAGATTTAAAAAAATACAGACAAAACACTTTTCAGGTTAATCTGGTAGTCTCTCTATGTTGTTGTTGTTGTTGGGTACCATTGAGTCATATCTGACTCATAGCAAGTCAGTATAGGGTTTCCAAGGAGTGGCTGCTAAGTCTGAATCAGAGTTTATTGCACGTAGAAAGACATTCAGTGAGACTAAATTACCTCAGCAAGGCAAAATTTACTTCTGCAGAAGGGTGCATGCACATAGCTGTTCAGGAATAGGCCAGTGAGCACACTGAGCAGGTAGTCCACTGGGGTTTTTAATCCCTGATGCAAGTCTTAAGGCTGTGTCTCACCCTATTGGCTAGGGCTTCAACCACACAGTCATTTCCCTTACCGGGTTGACTAATTCAGATTTCTAAGGCATGCATTCTTCTTATTCACTTCAGGAAGCAGTAAAGTAGAAGAAAGGTCATACAGTCCCTACTCACTTCAGGAAGTAGCAAAAAGAAAAAGAAAGATCATAAAGTAGCAAAAATGAAAAGAAGATCATAAAGTCATTTCAGGAAGTAGTAAAAAAAAAACAAAAACAAAGAAAGGTCACCCAAATACAATAAACAGGATTATAATAATTTTAAAGAAAAGCTACTCATTCCCACAGCACCACACCAGTCTATTTATGTTGCTGTTTTTGTTGTTTAGTGCTGTCTAGTCAGTTCTGACTTATAGAGATCCTATATAGGGTGTCCAAGGACCGGCTGGTGGATTTGAACTGCCAAACTTGCAGTTCAAACCAACCTTTTGGTCCAGTGCTAAAACTACAGCACCACACCAGAATTCCAATATCTATAAATCATACATAATCAGTCACTTAGAAAAATCCTTTAGAATATCCTTTGTCAAGATGCCATCTTTAAAAAGAAGTTCTTCTAATGAGTCAAATAAATACTGATTTTTCCTTAAAAAGTTTATATACAACAGGTATTTTAAATGA
>NW_006408746.1:1824799-1830833 GCF_000296735.1 Chrysochloris asiatica | reverse complement strand
TTTAGATTCAAATGAAAATTCCATAGTCAACAAAGAAAGAAGGAAAACCAAATTTCAAAACAGTTCTATGTTGGTTTGGTTCATGGAGGGAATATATAATATATCCTTTAATCTAGTCACTTTTCAAATACCTGAATTCAAAGGTTTTATCATGTGGAGCTGCAGGATAATGCACTGGACCGGACCGCAAGGCTAGATTGAAACCAAGGTTGGCTGTTCAAACCCACCAACTACTTCTCAGGAATCATACACAGGTTAGCTATGGGTCAGAACTGATTCAACAGCAATTAACAACAACATAAGCAAGACAGTCAAAATGGGTTTGAAAAATTGGTTTGTTCCATATTACAATTTATTTATAAAATATATATTTCTCTAATTATCCTAATTGGTGTAAAAAACATTAAAATAAGCTTCTTTTTCCTTAGCAAACTGTTTCTGAGAGAAGGACTAAGTGTCCCAGCAACAGACGGACAACTGGGAAAACTGTTAAAATTTTACCTTCAATACTTTATACATAACGCTATATTTAAACCAAAGTTACAGAGCCCAGTGGCACAGTCATTAAGCACGTTATTCCTCACTGAAAGGTTGGCAGTTCGAACCCACTAACTGTTCCACAGAGAAAAGATTAAGCAGTCTGCTTTGTGTAAAGATTTAGTCTTGGAAACCCTGTGGGCAGTCTTACTCTGTCTTACAAGGCCTCCATGAGTAGGAATCCATCAGAGAGCAATGGGTATATGAGGTGCCTTGATGACTTGATAGGGCTTTTCTATCCAAAGTCTTCTTAATTCCCACCAAGTGATTGGGTGGGACCATGCAAATAAGGTACACAGGACTCTTAGGCTAGAATTAGTTAGCTTTGCCATCCAGATAGGCTTAAAAGGAGCCATCTCAGAAGCATAGAAAGAAGACCCCAAGACCATCAAGAAGGAAGACTATGAGTGACATGTGAGATCCCTACCTAGAGAAACAATGACATGGCAGAGATGGTGGCTTGAAGAAACACAGCAGCTTCAAGCTCTAGGCCTATGAACTGAATAAAGTTGAGTGCCTACAGGCAAGAGACTGGCCTGAAGAATGTGCCTTTGGGCATTCGTAGATTAAATAAGAGTTTTGTAACACTTGCCAGAGCAGGGCAGAGGCCTGAGAGACTGAAGATAAGAGTGAGGCATGTCTGCAGTATGGCAGCCAAGAGGCTTTTCTGAGTGAAGAACTGTTGTGTCCTGAGCTGTTTTTATCCTGAATTGCACTCTGTTCACTTCCCTAACAAGCCCCATAATTATATGAGTTGTAGGTGGCCATTGCAATGGATTATGATGCCAAGATGTGAAGCAGAGAGTGCTGTGGGAGGGATGGTAGGTGTCAGAATAGGGTAAAGAAGGTTGTAGAGTGGAAACATTTAGAGGAATCAGCTTTGGGCAGATTTTGAGTTTGATCCTTTTTCTCCCTTGTGAAGCCAGGGGAAGACCGACATGATCACCACAGGGTTTTTGTAGTATGAATATGTCAGTTACATTTTATAAAGTTTTAACATCCTCATATATAAGAGGGTCAGGAGGCCTAATTCTATTCTTCTTGTTTCCGCCTTATACGCATGTTTTCTCTTGCTACAGTGAAGAAACTATAATCACATAACTTGCTTTAAGAGTATGCAAGAGACTGTCTCCTGGACCGCAGCCTCTGCAATGCCGCTGCTTGTGGAGGGGCCGTGAGTGTGGCTGCCACAGTCTGCAGGGACCTTGTCCAAGCCCACCCAACTCTGGAGGTAATGGGGCTACATGCTTGACACATTGTGACGGAACCAACAACAAAGCCGAGGTCCCCTTGATCATGAACGCCATAAAGTCCTTTTCTGATCACACTCAGTGTGGAAGGCTAGAAGTGCACCTTGTGGGCGGCTTCAGTGACGACAGGCAGCTGTCACAGAAACTCACTGACCAACTTCTCAGTGAATTTGACCGACAGAAAGAGGACATTCACTTAAGTAACGCTGTGTGTGACAGAATTAAATGACTGGGAAGAGAATGAAAACCATTTTCCAATCATTTATGGCATCGCTGTCAACGTTAAAACTGCCGAGATTTACAGAGCCTCCTTTCAGGACCAAGGCCTAGAGGAAGAGCTGTGTGCTGTGCATCCTGACACAAGGACCGATGATTAGCATTTACAATGCAAAGACAAAACATCACATAGGACCATACTCCTGGATGCCATTTACATATGTGGCTTTCTGGTTGCAGCAAGATGATAAGTAAATACTAGAGAACCTTTCCACATTACCTCTGGCTGAGCCCCCACACTTTGTTGAACATATCAGATCAACCTTGATGTTTTTAAAAAAATACCCATCTCCAACTAGCAAGTTGTTTCCTGGAAACAAAGCTCTACTGTACGAAAAAAAAAAAAAAAAATGACAATGGCTTATGGGAAAAAAGCTCTTCTTGAAGCTAAAACCAGGAGTTACCAAAGAAGGCAAGTTAGGGGGTGACAGAGACCACTGTGAGGTAGGAGGAGTGTGAACTTGGGTTTGACACACCACTGTATCTTAAGTCTTCATACATTTCAGTGTCTTTCAAATGACTTTCAAAATAAAATGTTATTTTGGCAAAAAAAAAGTATGCAAGGGTAAAACTAAAATTGTGTATGCACTAGAAGGCCCAGAATATGACTACATTCTGTTTAAGTAGGCCCTGCTCCAAAGAGAAAATGAAATCACTACAAATTTCCATAGAAGAGGATTTTGCCAACTAAACTAAAATAAAGAACTTGAAGATAACGGTTTGCCAAGAGAGGGGAAAGAATGAAAAGACAGGACCTTTTACTTTTCATTCTTCATTAACTCACTTCATTGTTGATTTCTATTATTGGTATCAGGCACTATGTGAGGAACTTGAAATGCAGTAGGAAAAGCAAAGGCACCCTGTATTTATTCTCAGTGGCACTTAAGGAGGGCTTCAAAAAGTTCTTGGAAAAATTTCTTTATCTTTCATTTCCATTTTTCAATGAACTTTTGAAGTTCCCTTGTATATGATATGTTTTCATGTATTATTTGTATAAAAGAAAGAGGGAAAGAAGGAAGGAGGGAAACAGGACGAGACTGAAAAGGAAAGACTCAAGGAAAACAAGCCTTTGACATTTAATAGATTTAACATTAATGGTTATAATTTTTCACAAGTAACCCTAAAAGTTCGCTATATGTACTAAATTTACTCAGGGATAAAATTGGGCCACACATATTAGTGGTATAGTTGTAATAGTGTTTCTTAGTTAATGAAGGTTCTTAGCAGTCCACTAGCCCTCTCACTCACCTGGATGTTTTTTACATGCTGAGTGGTAGCCACGATTCTCGTAGAGTGATACAACTTTTATGTTTGGAGAGCTTATAACTAGTGCTAAAAATAACAGATGTCCAAGAAAGGGATGGTCCTTCGCAAGAATGCAGAAGTTTGGGGAAAAAGAATTACACTTCCAATTCCACTGTGGATTAAACTACAGTCAACACAGTTCAGATGGGAGTACCATCATTCACCACTATCACCTTGATGCCTGTAAGCCCACAGATAATTTTATTGCAAAAAAAATAAAGAAACCGATATTAATCTTCTTTTAGTGGTAGGAATTATTTTGATGTTTTAAGAATGATTTTAGCCTGATATTTATATAATCAGGAGTACAGTGGCTCTGTAGGATAAGCAATGGTTACAAACCACAAGGTCAGCAGCTTGATCCCACCAGCCACTCTGTGGGAGAAAGATGAGGCTTTCTGCTCCTGCAAAGATTTCCAGCCTTGGAAAATCTATATAGAGTTGTTGAGTTGGATCTGACTCAACAACACAACATTTATATAATCATTAGGCTCTGAAAGAGTCTATAAACATTTCAGTTATATTTTACAGCATTTAATTGGGGGGTGGTTATTTGATGAGAATGTCACTGGGAAAGTTGAGGATCAGTGATAATCTTGAGATATGAGGGTAAGTCAAAAAGTACTGCTAAAAACACAGAAACCTTTATTAAACAAAATTATCAAAATGAGAAGCTATTGTTTCTCAACATATCTTTCATCTAGGTCTACACATGCCTGAAGGTTGTGTTTCTATCTAATCCTTCCCAGAAGAATTCTGTGCTCTTTGATTTATAGCATGTCAAAACAACAGCTTTGATATCCTCAAGGGGCACAAATTATGTTCCTTTTAAATGTTCTTTTATCTTTAGGAATAAAAAGAAACATGAAGAGGCAAGATCTGAACTGCAGAGTAGATGGGGTAAGAGTTCCTTATGAAATCCTCCTAACACAGCCCTTAGTAGCCTAGAATAATGATCAGATGCATTATCACAATAGAAAAAAAAATCCTTGGCATAATTTTCTTGGTCTTTTTCTCACAAATGTGTTAACAATTTTCTGCAAACTTCTTCTTAATTGGTCCCCATGATCATCCTGCGTCTTCTGAGAAAATCTGTCAAGATTACCTCTTTGGAATTCCAGGAAACAAATGTCATTAACTTCTGAGCTGACTTTTCTGCCTTGGATTTCTTTTTTGATGTTTTGCTGACCTTCCTTAAAACACTTGATCCATCTAAAACCTGTTGTTTTATGTGGAGCAACATTACCGTTAACTATCCCAGCTTAAAGAAAACTACAGAAACGTAACAACTAAATGCAAAGTATGATCCCAAAACTAACTCTGACAGTTCTTTTTCTTTCTTAATTTCTATTATTTTTGCTATTCTTTTGCTATAACCACCAAACCCACTGCAGTCTATTCTAACTCTTAGCAACTCTATAAGATGATGTAGACCTGCCATAGAACACTATAGGGACAATAGGGAAAATATGAATACAGTTTGTAAATTACAGTACTGGGTCAGTGTTAATCTCTTGATTTTGATACTTGTTTGATGATAAAAGAGAATGATTTGTTCTTAGGAAATTTAGTAATTTACATATGTCTGTTAATGATTCAAATGGTCTGAAAAGAAAAGAAAAAAAAAAAATTTCTGGGGCAGACAGCAGAGTTGGCAGACGTACAATGTATCAAAGACATGGGTGACAGAGAGAAAGAGATACAGATGATGATCTTGGAACCCTGAGTATCAATGGCATAGGGCATAGAGGTGGACTGAATACTGTCTGGAAGAAGAAAACAGATTCAGTGAGAAAGAAGAAAAACAGGTGGGCTGTCAGCAGGCATGGAGCAGCACAGCCATGTTGAGCTTTTTCAACTGGCTTCCAATTCACTGGCCTGCAAAACACAGGACATGACTGGAGATTAGAGGTGGGGGAAGAGGGGAAGGGGGTGAGGGAGGAAAGGGGAGTGGTATTGCAGTTCTCCTGGTTCCCTAGTCCATCTGGTATCTGGGGGTGTGACCAATCCCACCATTACCAACCCAGTGATCAGTGGTACAACCTCCTATATAGCCTTGGCTCTGCCTGAGATTGGGTGCTAGAAATGCTACCCCTGCTTCTGGAGGCATGTGAACCTGCACTGAACTAACTACACAAACAGCAGAGAATTGTGTTCACACTTCAGTCTCTGCCACACCCACCAGGAGACAGGTGGTGAGTGCCTAAGAACAAACACATCAACATATAATCATCAATTAAATATACACACATCAGCATCACAATATCTCAGAGAAAGCAGATAATTTTAGGGTACACAAAGAAACAAAAACAAGTGACTCAAATAAGTAATCAAAATATGGGATCAGTAAATGTAATACCAGAAATGGTATCAGAACGACTTGAAAAGGAATTTTAAAAAGAATGCTATTTAGATACCGTCAATGGATTGAGAGAAAGGTCAACAAGAACAACATCAAAAAACTTTTAGAAGAACTCAAAAAACACTACCTGCTACAAAAATGATCTGACAAAAAAATTGGAAAATTGGAAACCATATAATAATAGCAATTAGATTGTCTAGATGGGTCTGGTAAAAAGAGATGGGGATAAGATTCTTATGATTCAATAGTGAGTAATTGTTATCATGACTAATTGCAATGTCACGATTGTAAATGTAGAAATTTT
>NW_006408746.1:1810467-1823866 GCF_000296735.1 Chrysochloris asiatica | reverse complement strand
AAAGGAAGAACAAGGCAAATGGGAGAACAGTTAGGCAGGTTTGCATGGGCTAAGTGGGTCAGAGGTAAATAATGATGTATGCACAACCCTGGAACAACAATTCTGAGACACAGGGATTGAAGCATGGTTTGAATAGGTAAAAGAGGGGAAATAATGTTAAGATGCTTGGCTGTCTTTTGAATCTTGGTTTCCCTGATCTACTATTGTAAAATAAACTCTTGAGAGGGAGAGAAAGGAATAGCCAGAAACATCACCACAGAAAGCTTGTAAGTCCATCTTCAGCCTATAACTGATTGGAATACCTAAAATGGGGCTAGAACTTGCCCAGTGAAGGAGGCTTCTTTCGGAGCCTTTGCATTGCATAAGACCATAGGTGGAATCCTGATTCCCATCCAGAACCTTTTGAGGTAGGAGATTTCCACTGAAAGGAGAAGCAGACCAGCCTGGAATGGCTAGAAGAACAGAAGATACTTCTTGAAAGAAAGACCATCAGAAAAAATCAAAAACTATAACAGAAGTCTGATTGGCTACCCAAAATGGGGGATGCTACAAAGGCATGAAGTGACTGGCTTACAAGATTTCAAGCGGGAGCCTAATTTGAGAGGGTACAGGGGAAGGTAGAATCTTCACTGAGTGGTTTCCAACCCGTCTGCACGGGGTTGATGAAAGGAGATGGGGATAAGGACTCTTGTGGTGCAATAGTGAATAACTGTTATCAGGACTGACCTTCAGTGTTGCATATGTAAAGATAGAAATTTTGTAATAAAAGGAGGGGAGTGGCTGATCTTGCAGTCCAAGCCCGGAGGACCCTGGGACCCATCAAGGGAGAAGAGCAGAGTGTGGGGCCCTATCCAGAGAAACAGTGAAGCCAGAGATGGAGACAGAAATGATGAAGTGGAAAGATGGAGCGACTGGGGACTCTGGACTCTGGGAGGGAGAGGGGCTGTTTGTTGATGGCCAAAGGGCAGGCTTGCAGGGTACACCCTTTAGCTGTTTGATGATGCATGCAGGGAATTGTAATCATTGCAATGAAACAAAATAAGATAGAATGAATGTAAGCTCATGTTCTCCCATGTAAACTACCACATAATTCACAATAAAAACTTAAAGAAAAACAAAAAGATGGTTAAGAAATCCAAACCTGAGTGAAAAGAAAAGAAAATGCCCAAACCCAGGCTAAAGGCAACAGTAACACAAAGTCCAGTAAAAGGGAAAGGGAAAGCAGGTGATCCCACAGCTTCAAATCCATCGGTAAAGACTCCATCCCCCAGGCAAGACAACTAGGAACCAGACAGCCCTCCAGAAAAGCAAACATCTGACAGCCCTCCACCAGAAAAGTTGGGGGATGAAGGATCTGAAGATGAAGCCCAGTATGGGGATGACTGAAAGTGCTCAAGGTTTGGGGAGAGATTTTATTAACAAATAAAGAGAACCTCCTTAAGCTAGAACATGGTTTGCCTATGGCTTGAAAGATGGGTTTTGAATGCTTGTTTTCAAATGGTGTAGATAACATTCTCTCTCTCTCTTTTTTTTTTTTTTAAAGAAAACCACCACATGTGTAAGTTACTTTTTGGATCTCATCTTCTCTTTGCCACCTACTCTCCCACCTCACCCCCAGTTTCCTATGAAAGCCATGTCAAATGAATCACCAGATGGACTGTTCCATCTCTTTATTTCAATGGAAGGCCTATCACAGTGGTAAAGCACTAAGATTTAAGATGAACACTATAAACATTTTGCAGTTCAGTGCTTATTTTACAGCACTACCAGGGCTCCCTTACTGAAAGTAAGAATATTATATAAAAATAATTGATAGTCATCAGTTGCTGCAGAAACAGCTTAGCAGTTCCTTAAACAGTTAAATATAGAATTACAATATGACCTAGAAAGGCCACTTCTAGGTATATACCTCCAAAGAATTGAAGGTAGGGATATAAACAGATACTTGTACACTAATGTTCACTGCAGCATAATTCATAACAGCCAAAAGGTGGAAACAACCAGAGTGTTATCCATCAAACAGAAGAATGGGTAAACAAAATATAGTACATACAACAATGGAATATTATTCAGCCATAAAGAGAAATGAAGTTCTAAAAGAACCTACAACATGAATAAAGTTTCAGACCATTACGATAAATGATTACATCAGACAAAAAAGGACAAATATTATATGAACCTATTTATATGAAATATCTCAAATAGGCAAATATATAGAGACAAAAGTTTATTTAGTGGTTACCAGGGGCGGGAAGCAGGAGGGAACAGACAAGTATTGCTAAGAGATACTGAGTTTCTATAAGGATCAGGAACACATGGAAACAGATAATGATGATGGCACAATATGGAGAATTTAATTAATGTTAGAGAACTGAACATGTAAAAATGGTTGAAACGGCAAATTTAAAAAAATAATAATGGTCAAATAGCATGTTTTATGATTCAAAAAATGACTAACTCTTATTGTTAGAAGCAGTGACTCTTCAGTTTATAACTGACTTGGTGCTGTAGGTTAATACGCCAGACTACAAAGCTGTTTGAACTGCAAGGTCGGTGGTTCAAGCTCACCAGCTACTCCTCGGAAACCCTATACAGGGTCGCAACCAACTCAACGGCACTTAACAACAAATTTTAAAAAAGCATGAATGGGAACTCTCTTCACTATGTTGTTGTTGTTGTTGTTAAGTGCCATTGAGTTGATTCTGACTCATGGCAACTCTGTATAGTTTCCAAGAAGCAGCTGGTGAGCTTGAACCACCGGCCTTGCCATTCAAACAGCTTTGCCGTCTGGCTCATTAACCCAGAGCACCACACAAGGACTCCTTCTTTACTATGTAGCCATACATTTTTCTGCCATGATTGACTGACATCAGATGTTCAATTTTGCTATTAAACTGGCTGGTTAGAAAGCAAGCCAACAAAAGTGCTATAGTGCCACCTTATGTAAATAGAATAAAAAGAGATTATACTCTAATATAGAAAAAGATGTTTATTCAATGTTAATAGTCTCATTTTACCTGGTGTGGCATCATAGGATAAGCACTTAATCATGAAGTCAGTTTGAACCTCAAGGTTGGTGGTTCAAACTCACAAGCCGCTCCTCAGAAACCCTATACAGGGTCACTATGAGTCGGGACCAACTCAACAGTACTTAACAACAATTTTATCTTAAGAGTTAAATTAAAATTAGGTATTGCTTAAAAATATGAGTTATATAACTAGATGCAAAAGATTTGGCAGGATTTTTTTTCTTTCTCTTTTTATCAACAAGTTTATTTTCTTCAGTAAACGGTACCAGGGTTAAGGCTGTCCCCTCCTGTAAAAATTTAAAGTCTCGAAAACTCTATTAGGGTCTAAGTCAGAATTGACTTGATGGCAGTGATTTACTTTGGGTTGTTTCTTTTATTAGTAAAAATGAATGTGACAGGCTGACGAAATGAAATGCGGATGGGTCTCTTGTGATACAACGGTGAATAATTGTTATCAGGACTGCTTGTGAGGGTTGGAAATATAACGGTAGACATTTTGTAGCAAGGAGCAGAGGTTCCTGGGACCATCAAGGGAGAAGACCAGGAAACGGGACCCTACACAGTGAAGCAGTGATGACTGAGATGGAGGTAGAGACGATGACGTGGAGAGATGGAGCAGCTGGGGACTTTAGACCCAAAGAGGCAGAGGGGCTGTGTGCTGATGACCAGTGGGCATGGAGGGGATTGTAACCATGGCAATGAAACAATATACGATAAGATGAATGTAAAACTAATGTTTTCCCATGTAAACTATCACATAATTCACAATAAAACATTTTTTTTTAAAAATGAATGTGACCACTTTCTTGCTTGCTTTAAATGAAGTGCCTTGTCAACTTTCTAACATGGCCCTCTAGTAGGTAATTTCTCTATGCTAGATATAATATGCACCTTTAATTGTAATCTACAGATATCAAGAAAATAATTATGATGTTATATTTGTAACTACAGTGATAATACAAATTACTAATGATTTGGGATGAAAAATAATTTCTAAATTGTCAAAACAAAATGAATTAAAAATATCTCATTTGAGCAGATGAACTTGCTTTATATGAAGAGGAAGTTTAATTACAGAATTATACAGCCAAAATGACTTTCTAAATATATCAATTTCAGGTGTTACAATGAAACCTATAAAGTTGATATTTTTATTTTAATTGATTCCCTAGATTACTAAAAAGCATACATTTTTAGTTGCCCTAAAAATCACTAGTTTCCAAGAAGAACAACTTTCCTAAGAAAATAGGATTGGTTGTGTGCCATTGAGCCATTTCCAATCACAGAGACCTGTTTCCGAGGCTGTAAACATACACAGGAGGAGAAAGCCTCATCTTTCTTTAGCAGAGGAGCTGGTAGTTTTGAACTGCTGACCTTGGGTTAGCAGCCCAGTTTGTAATCTACTATGTATGCTACCAGGGCTCCTTTATCTTCAAAGAGATAAGCTTTAATTATAACAAGAATACTTTACCTCCATTTACTAAAAGTAATTTTAGAATATTACAGAATCAGAGATACAACTTACTCCATTTAGCAGCAACATTTCCACCTGTAGTGATATGCCACTCAAATACAGCATTCACTTTCTTTGCCACCTCAGGCTTAACATCATTAAGGCGGCGACCAATTTCCTCAAACACAAGGGTACTCTGAAGCTCCCCGCCCTAGCAAAACAAGAAGAGTAAATGTCAAAACTTATGTGAAAGTGACTCAAAGAGAAAGGAAGTATAAAACACATATGCAATAAAGGTGACTTTTAGAAGAATGACCTACACATAAATAAGGCAATTAAACTAGTTTTGATTTTCTTTTTTGCTCACACTAGGATTCATTTACATGATCCTCAAATTTATATATAATCATCCAGAACCCTCAGTCTGCTTAATAAAAAGATTGTATTTTTATCAAAATTCAGAAATAATGTTTTAAGAGTTAACTAGGAACTGGGCATTGTATGTCCCAGTTTAACTTCAGCAGGAAAATACTAGACAAATAACCAACTTTTCTAGTCTCTTTTCTTTATTTATAAAATAATTCTCAATTACATGAAGTCTAAATCTTCTAGTGCTAAAACTTCATTCATTTTTATTTCATACTTTTCTTAAGTAACTTTAATCATTAGTAGGCTATATAATAATATGGCTTAAGCAGACAATTAAAAATCATGTAGATATAAAGAACTCAGCACTATTAAAAGATTTATAAATTTACTATTTTGGAAACAAAGCATGTAAGTATATTTTATTAAGTTTCCATGTGTTAATAGAGGATAATATTATTTTAACAAAAATATATGCTATTGCTTTTTCAAGGAACTCTGGTAGCAAAATGGTTAAAGTGCTAGGCTGCTAACCCAAAGGTCAGAGATTCTATCAGCCAACCGCTCCACAGGAGAGATAGGTAAAGATTTGCATACAGCCTTGAAAAACTTATACATCAGTTCTACTCCTTTAGAATTGTTGGTTGTTGAGCCATTGAGCCATTTCCAATCACAGAGACCCGTTTCTGAGGCTGTAAACATACATAGGAGGAGAAAGCCTCATCTTTCTTTAGCAGAGCAACTGGTAGATTCGAACTGGTAGATTAGTTATAAGTCAGAATCAACTCCACAACAATGAGTTTGGTTCTGGCTTTAATGTTTTTTTTCTTTTTTCTTAGGAGAGGCTCCATCAGTTTCATCAGAATATTAAGGGGGTCAAGTAACCTTCCCCCAAAAAGTTAAAAACAAAAAATCTTTAAGTTAATGAGGTATTTCATTTATTCCAAATATTTTGAATTAATGTCTTTCAGCTCAAGAATTAACAGTCATTGTTCTTAACTCTTTAAAGTAATCTTAACATTCTCAAAGTAATCTAACAAATTCACACATCAAAAAATATTTGCATACCAGCATTTATAACCTACCTTAGAGGGTGTCTTAACAGCAATATCAGATGTTGACACAAGATCTACATACGCATTTGAAATGACAATATCTCCAGTTTCTTGAATCTAATATGTGTTGAAGAGAGAGAAAGAGAAAAGGTCATGGTGACGATTCCAAAGGAAATACAATTTCACTATAGCAGTATGTAACATTATTGTTTTTAGACTATAATTTACTTTCAAGATATGGAATATAAAAATAAACAGCTGATGAATTAAATGTCAAAGTGAATAAACATGAATGATTACTGATTTAATGTAACTGTTATTAACTCGAGTTTTAGAATCAGCTAAGACCCTTTTAAGGAGCTCTGTTAGCGTAGTGGTTAAGAAATCAGGCTGCGAACCACAAGGTCAGGAGTTTGAAACTACCAGCTGTTCCGCGGGAGAAAGATGAGGCTTTCTGCTCCCGTAAAGATTTGCAACCTTGGAAACCCTGTACAGGGTCACTATGAGTCGGAACCGACTCCACGGCACATAACAACCACAAAGACCCTTTTAAACAATATTTGTATTTGGCCCTATATCATCAATGAGGCTTATTTAAATGTATAGAGTGGAGTTGGGGCATGTATTGATACTTTAGGTGTTTTGTTTTGTTTTTTTCATTTTAAACACAAGTATGCCTAACAGGCACCAAGGGTGAGAATTGCAGAAGTTTAGAAGAAAGAGGAGGCTTTCTCCTCCTATGTATGTTTACAGCCTCAGAAACAGGTCTCTGTGATTGGAAATGGCTCTATGGCACACAACCAACAACCCTAAAGGAGCAAAAGGCGTATCACAATAGTTGCATGGGGCATACTCAAACTACATTTGTGCTGTCAAAGTAAAATAAAATTGGCCAGAAACATGCAATAGTGGATGTCATAGTGGTTTTGTTAAAGAAGCATTATAGTTCTGATTTCAAATAGGAAGTGTAGCTAGTATACACTAAATTATTTGTCACTTATCAAAATAGTAAGGAGACTTAAATGTACAATTGGTTAAGGGTTCAGGTGCTAACCACAACATCAGCAGTTTAAACTCATCAACTGTTTCAAGTGAGAAAGATGAAGCTTTCTGCTCCTGTAATGATTTACAATCTCTGGAACCCCAGGAACAAGTTACAGTTGCTGTAACTTGGAATAGACTCGATGGCAGTGGATTTGGTTTTAGATGTATCAAAATAATCATTGCATAAACTCAAACTCTAATTCCCAATTCTTCATCTAAAATAATTGCAACATTTATTCTTTCATAGAAAGCATGGAATTGCTACAAATGTATGTAAGACTCTAAAAATTAGGGTAGCATTAACCAAAAACTTCCATGTCAACCATCAGGAGGATCATTTCCCCAAACTACCAAAGCCAGTGATGATGAAATTGAAGGATTCTACCTATTTCTTCAGTCTGAAATTGATCAACCATGCAATCAAGATGTATTGATAATTACTGGTAATTGAAATGCACAGATGGAAACAAAGAGGAAGGATCAGTAGTTGGAAAATATGGCTTTAGTGACAGAAACAATGCTGGAGAGAGCATGATAGAATTTTGCAAGAGCAATGACCAAGATGGCCAAACTTCGTCTCTCATACTTTGGACATATTGTCAGAAGGGAATAGTTGCTAGAGAAGGATATCATGCTTGGAAAATGGAGGGTCAGAGAAAAACCAGAAGACCCCCAATGAGATGGATTGGCCAGGTGGCAGCATCGATGGACTCAAGTGTGGCAACAGTAGTGAGGTTGGCCCAGGATCGGACATTGTTTCATTCTGCTATGCATAGGGTCGCTATGAGTCAGTGCTGACTCGATGGCACCTAACAACAACAACAAATGATTTATTCACTGCAAATACCATTTTTAAACAACACAAATGATGACTATACAAATGGACCTCACCAGACATAACAGAAAGAAATCAACAATGAAACTTAAAGTCCTCCAATCCTGATGCCATGTTTTTCTTCATATAACCCAGCTTCTCGGATTATTTGCTCAGCATACAGGTTGAATAAGTATGGTGAAAGAATACAACCTTGTCACACACCTTCTTTAATTTTAAAACATTCAGTGTTCCCATGTTCTGTTTGAACAACTGCCTTTTGGTCCAGGTACAGATTCCTCAGAAGTACAATTAAGTGTTCCGGAATACTGATACTTCGAAATGTTGTCCATAGCTTCTCGTGATCCACACAATCAAAACTCTTTGCGTAGTCAATAAAGCACAGGTAAACATCTTTCTGATATTCTCTGCTTTCAGCCAAGATCCATCGGACATCAGCAAAGATATCCCTTGTTCCACAGCCTCTTCTGAATTCAGCTTGAACCTCTGGAAGTTCTCTGTCAATGCATGAACTGCAGCCATTTCTCTATTACCTTTAGCAAACCTTTACTCGCATGGGATATCAAAGAGATTGTCCTATGATTTTCGCATTCTGTTGAATTACCTCTCTTTGGAATGGGCACAAATATGGATCTCTTCCAATCAGTCAACCAGATAGTTGTCTTCCAAATTTCTTGGCAGAGATGAGTGAGTGCTTCCCTGTAGACGCATGGATATTATCCTATCACAGACAGCATTGCACCTCAAGACTGATCTGGATATGTTCTTTTTGACGATGAATGCAACATCATTCCTCTACAATTTGTCATTCCCTGCATAGTAAACCATGCAGTTGCCAGATTCAAGATGGCCAATACCAGTTCATTTCAGCTCACTAATGCCTAAGATAGCAATGTGTTCCATTTCATTTTTGACAACTTCCAATCTTCCCAGGTTCATACTTCGTACATTCCATGTTCCAATTTTCAATAGAAGTTTACAACTGTTTCTCTTCATTTTGAGGTGTTCCCCATCAGCAAATGAAGGTCCCACGGGCTTTTCTCCCACGGACTTTACTCCATTCAAATGTCATCACGGTCAACTCTACTTTGAAGAGGCAGCTCTTTCCCAGTCGCATTTTGAGTGCCTTCCAACCTGAGGGGCTCATTTTCAGGCACTCTATCTGACAGTGTTTCTCTGCTATTCATAAGGTTTTCAGTGAATAAATATTTGGAAGTAGTTCATCACTCCTTCTTCCTAGTCTGTCTTCGTCTGGAAGCTCATCTGCAACCTGTGCACCATGGTGGCCCTGCTGGTATTTAAAATACTGGTGGCATAGCTTTCAGATGCACAGCAACTCACAAGCCACCACCAGTCTCATTAGGGTAACTTAAAAAAATAAAAGTCCAATCAAAACAGTGTCTTCAAAGGGAATTGGATAAGACAGATACATTCAAAACAGCAAGATGGTTATGGTGACTATCTTTTCAGATTCCAAAGGGGTAATCTTCACAGATCTTTTTTCAAAGAACACAGGACAACTATGGGGGCTTATTAGGTAGAAGTTTTTAATAAACAGAAAAGGCCAAGGAAATTGTGTCAAGGAAAGTTTTTCCATTGTAACTATGCACCTACCTCATTTTCTTTGAGGATAGTAAGGGCCGTTCTATGAGAATTTTCTTGGAATCCTTACCTCATCTACACTACAGCCCTGATCTGACCCTTTCAGACTTCTTCCCATTCCTAAAACTCAAACAACTTTCTGTTGCAGACCGTGTAAGACTAGTCAGAGGTTCGAGGCCCTCTAGGGCTGAGTGTAACAAATGAGGCCACTGGCAGTTAATGGAAAATTGCTTTCATCTTAATATTCAGGTATATATATTAAATTAATACACTGGAGCCTTTGAAAATCCACAGATAAATGTGATATTTTCCTAAAGCGGAGACTAAAGGTTGCAAGGTTAAACCTTTCTCCAAAGGATTAACTAAAGGTTGCAAGGTTAAACCTTTCTCCAAAGGATTAACTAAAAATATTTTAGCTACTTCTCGGTTCTTTGTTCTATAGACAAAGAACCCATCCTCCCTAATCCCTTTTCCAGGTGCAGCCCATTCACCTGGGCGTCTCCTACAGAACTCTCAACTTCCCCCAACTGACCTCAGGGGCTATAGATATGTTAATTGGGCCTGAGAATCCAAGTTGCTGGCCTGGGATTCGAACCAGTGAAGTACAATGTAAAGTTACCTGAATGTCTGGAAAATTACTGATGTTAGCTGTATCCTGTTTTAGTCCCTCCCAGCTTGGTGTGAAACTCCTCCCCTAAATAAAACAGAGGCCCGGGCCTCCCCAGGTGTGCATTACTGGTTGGCAGGCATGGAGTAAAGATCTGTGCATTACTGGTTGGCAGGCATGGAGTAAAGATCAGTGCATTACTGGTTGGAAGGCATGGAGTAAAGATTGCGGTGCATTACGGGTTGGAAGGCATCCATTAAAGATTGCAGGGCAGTGAGTCGCTGCCTGCAGAGGCCATGATGCCTGTAGTCCCAAGCCTGCCCACCAGTGATGTATCCACCCTGGCTTTGGGGTGCCTCATTGTCTCCCTTCTTCTGTTTCTCTGTGTATTCTTTCGCTTTCCCTATCGCCGCTGGATCTCCCCTCCTCGTGAACCAAAAACTCGTGACAACTATGTCGGGGTCAGACCCCGACAACTTTCAAATAGCACAAAATTTGAGTCCCTTTTGACATTGTGTACATCAGAGAGCTCAGAATTCTTTGGGGAAAGGTTTTTTGGTTTTTTTGTTTTTTTGGTTATGTGCTATGGAGTCAGTTCCGACCCATAGCGACCATGTACAGGTTTCCACGGCTGTAAATTGTTACAGGAGCAGAAAGTCTCGTCTCTCTCCCATGGAACAGCTAGTAGTTTCAAACTGCTGACCTTACAGCTCGCAGCCCAATTCGTAACCACTACGCTCCAGAGCTCAGCGAGATGGAAATATCACCTTCAGAAGTGTATAAATCTAGATGGAGGATATGGCAAGAAACAATCACTTTACAGTTTGATAATTTTGTTTAATAAAGATTTCTATAATTTTTTTAGCATACTTTTTGACTTACTCTCATATGTACAGGTTGTTCTGCATGAGCATATTAAATGTCTTGAAATTCCCATTCTTTGAAATCATAACCATAACTTGTTACAATCCATACAGTTGAATGCCTTTGCCTAGTCTATAAAGATAATCATGTTTCTGGTATTCTCTGCTTTCAGCTAGTCTGTCTGACATCAACAATGATACTCCTTGTTCCATGTCTTCTTCTGAATCCAGCTTGAATTTCTGTTGATGTATAGCTACAACTATGTTTGAATTATCTTCAGAAAAATTTTACTTGTGTATGATATTAATGATTCTATTTGATAATTTCTATGTTCTGTGGGATCACTTTTCTTTGGAAAAGGGATGAATATGGATTTCTTCCAGTAGGTTGGCCAGGTAGCTGCCATCTCAATTTCTTGGCCTAGACTAGTGAGTACTTCCAGCATTTCATCCATTTGTTAAAACAGCTAGTCTTCATTTCTTGGCATAGATGTTCTTCTAGGACTAGGAGATTCTCAGTTTCATTCAAAAAACATGCTCCACTCCTGACTCTACTTTCTTAGAGTCCTGGTCCTTAATGCTCTACTTCCTTCTCTCTCTTTGTATCTCTTGTAAGATAAAAGGTGATGCAGGCCACGCTCCAGGGAAACTCTCCTTTCAGGAAGCAGGGATCTGACCTAAGTAAGGGTCAGATTGGCTGATCATATCAGATTACATATTGTGGGATGACTACATCATTACGTAACTGCTAAATCCTATCACTGCATAACTTATAAACCACGGAGAATCATGGACCAGCCAAATTGACACATATTTTGGGAGAACACAATTTAATCCATAAAACATTTCAATTGTTTCCATCATAAAATTACCATTGATAAACATTAAAAAAAAATTCTAGGTTTCATCTCATATTCATAATACTAACAAAGAAATGATAAGATGAAGCAAACTTATACAGTGTGGTAATGATGAAAGTAAAACAATAAAAAAGAAAGTAATTCTTTTATTCATACCTTAGTTTGAAAATGGATTCTATTTCCTTCCTTCCACATCTCAGTTTGTAGAGTTTGACCTGGATATACTGGTTTTGCAAAACGAACCTTTAAAATAAAATGAGTTTTCAATTAAAAATGTTATCAAATAAAACCCTATAATTTATAGATAAGGGAGGAACTAGAAGAAAAGTAGAAAACAGAAAAAAACAGAAGTTTAAATATATTTAGAGTCATGAAAGAATTAAAACTAGCAATATGATATAATTAGTTGGAAAAAGGTACACCTAGGATTAATAAGCAATCACTGGTGGTGCTATAGGATAAGCACTAGACTGCTAAACCACAGGTTGGCAGTTCGAGACCACCAGTTACTACACAACAGGAGAAAGATAAGGCTTTCTGATCCTTTGAAAATTTATAGTTCAGAAACCTTATACAGGATTGCTATGAGTTGGAACCAACTGGAACAGCACGTAACAACAACAGTATTAACAACAACAACAACAAAAAGACCAGTTGCCACTGAGTCAACTCTGACTCAGAGCAACCCTGTGAGTTGCAGATGAGAACTCCATAGGGTTTTCAAGGCTGTGACATTTCAAAAGCTCGCCATTCTTCCAAAGTACCACTGGGTGAGTTCAAATCCCCCACCTTTTGGTTAATAGTTGAACATCTTATCATTTGCATCACCACTACCCCAATCCCAGGGATACCATGCCTAATATAAGTAAGCTAAAAAGTAGGAAGCCAATAAATAGTGTGCTTACTTTTGATGAATTAACAAAGAAAAATATAATCCTATTAAGTAGAGTTACAGAGCCAATTATCAGAACTTAAATAAGCAGTTAAAAATGGTAGTAATTAACCTCTGAGGAATGACACTTGGGAGAGGTGTACAAAGCACTTTAATACTACCCTTTATTTCATTGTTCTCTGTATTGCTTTATTTGCTCTGTGTACATATTTTTTGATAATAATAAAATGTTGTTGTTTTTAAGTGCTGTCGAATTGGTTCAGACTCATGGGACCCTATATAGGGTTTCCAAGGAGCGACTGGTAGGTTTAAACTGCCAATCTTTAGCTGTACTAAAATGGCTAAACCTAATGTAGTTTGTGATGTCAAGAATAAGACACCAGAAACGCATTTTCACATACAGCAAAAATGATCAGAGCTTTTAGAGATACTTGACAACCACAGTCAGTTGATGAAGGTGCGTATTTATTATAGTTCACACATATAGAGACTTAAATATTTCAATTAAATTAAGCAATTATAAAATAGTAAAAAAGAAGAGCAAATCTCAAGATTTGAAAAGAAAGCACATGCTGCTACATGTAAATTCCTAATTAAGAACATGATAAAATGAGATAAAATGTATTTTATCTAAAATTGAAAGGCTACACAATATCCCTGTGCAATAGAGCTATTTGTAACTACAAAATCTATATGTGTTGTTGCCAAGTCAACGAACTAATAAAAACATACATTGCTACCACACTGTTACTATTTTAAATGAATTCATCAAACTGCTTTTCTATAAAATTTT
>NW_006408746.1:1808119-1809597 GCF_000296735.1 Chrysochloris asiatica | reverse complement strand
TTGCTCCACATTTCTATCTAAGATCTTCCAATGTGATCCCTTTTAGAGCAGTTGGTAGTCAGGTACCATCTAGTTCTCTTGGTCTCAGAGTTGAGGAAACTGATGTTCATATGTTTCATCAGTCCACTGGACTCATTGTTTCCAAGCCTCTTCAATTCTTATCCCTGTTCTCTCCACTGTACATGGCAAGATCAATAGCTGCATATTAGCTTTCAAGATCTCAGATGCTACTCATTCAAGCAGGATGTAGAACATGGTTTTGTGGACTATGCTATACCAATTGAATATGGTGTCCCCTGAGACTGGCCCTAAGCCCCCAGGCCATCAACTGATTGCCTTAAGACGTCAGATAATATCTAGGAGTATTTCATCATGTTGCCTGCTGTATGCTCCACCACATTCCTTGTTGTGTTTGCATGAAAGGTAAGTACTCATGTACATATATTCTCTTTCACACTCATATATTTGTGGGATATATGAATCTATAGATATCCCACTATTCTCTGTTTCCATTGAGGACTTGAAATATTTACTGATAAAAATGAAAGAAAATAGCCTTCAGTATGGATTGTACCTCGATATGAGGAAAATAAAAATCCTCACAATTAGTCAAATAAACTACATCATGATAAATGGAGAAAAGACAGAAGTTGTCAAAGACTTCATTTTGCTTCGATCTACAACCAACATTCATGGAAACAGCAATCAAGAAATCAAAAGATGTATTGCATTAGGCAAATCTGCTGCACAAGACCTCTTTAAAGTGTTCAAGATCAAAGACATCAGTTTGAGGAATAAGGTGCGCCTGACCCAAGACATCGTGTTTGACCCAAATCATGGTATTTTCAGTCACCTCATATGCATGTTTAAGTTGGACAATGAATAAAGAAGACAATCGAAGAATTGAGATATTGAATTATGGTGTTAGCAAAGAATATTGAAAGTGCCACAGACTGTCCAGAAGAACCAACAAATCTGTGTTGGAAGAAGTACAGCAGGAATGTGCCTTAGAAGTGAAGGCAGCAAGACTTCTGGGCATGTTTCTAGGAGGGGTCAGTCCCAGAAGAGATCATCATGCTTTGTAAAGTGGATGGTCAACGAAAAAGAGGAAGACCCCCAGCAAGATGGATGGACACAATGGCTGGAACAATGGGCTCAATTATTCTCAAACATGACAATTATTTGAGGATGGCACAGGACTAGGTAGTTTTCTATCCTGTTGTACATAGGGTCGATACAAGTCAGACTGGACTCAACAGCACCTACTGACAACAATGCATTTATTAGCAACTCACCTGCTAGGACAGCAAAATTAGGATCAATGTGTAAGGGATTCCAGTCTCCACTGAGGCGATACAAAGCAGCCTGTGGGGAAAGAATTACAAAGGTAACTAATGTGCAGTGTTTTCTTAGACTACATTAAAAAGAAAAGAAGAAACAAAAGTATATTATAATGTTTTTCTTTTATAAAACATCTT
>NW_006408746.1:1789000-1806713 GCF_000296735.1 Chrysochloris asiatica | reverse complement strand
ACATAATTCTATATTAAGATAGCCTGTTGTTTTTGTTGAATGCCATCTAGTTGGTTCTGACTCACAACAATCCTGTACAGGGTTCCCAAGAATGGCTGATGTGTTTCAACTATTGACCTTGCTGTTACCAGTCCACTGCTTATCCTACAGAGTGAGCCACACCAGAGCTCAAAATATTCCTGTATAAGATGTTTAAATTCTATATGGTGGTGGTGGTGGTGGCTGTGCCATTGAGTCAGTTACAACTCCCAGTGGGCCATGTATAATAGGATTTTCAAGGCTGTAAATATTTATAGGAGCAGAAAGCCTCATCTTTCTCCCACAGAGCAAATAGATTCAAACTGCTGACCTTGCATATAACTTGCAGCCCAACATATAACTTACTACGCTACCATGGACCCTTAAATTCTATATGTTGTTGTTAGGTGCCGTCTAGTCAGTTCCGACTCATATGGTTTCCAAGCAGTGGCTGGTAAGTTTGAACTGCCCACCTTGCAGTTCAAACTGAACTTTTCCTACAGCACCACACCAGGACTCCAAAATTCTGTATAAGATGTTTAAAAATGGGAATTTTTAAAAAGTACTTTACAAAGAACAAAACAGTATACAAATATATATCATTATGTTACATACAAATAAAAAAAAACACATTTTAGAAATTGAAAAGAAAGCTGTCAAAACACATGGCTTTGGCACCAGACAGATCTGGGCTTAAATCCAGCGCTGCCATTAATAGACAACTAACTTTCTTAAACCGCTCTAAAGTCTCAATTTCCACATTAAAAAAAACTGAAAGATTAACAGGAATCAATTTCAAAAGTAGATGGAAAAGTTAAATGGGATAAAGCTTATAAAATATGATCCTTGATAGATATTAAAGCATCAATAAATTTTAGCATTATTATTTAAAAACAATTTAATAACAGCATAAGAAAACCAAATCTTTAAGACTAGTATGAGTACTTATATTCCACAGATACCATTCCTATAAATGAAAAGAAATACCTCTTCTAAAGAAAGCATATTATAAGAATTGCTTCCTATTCATATAATATTCATATTCAATGATGGCAATGTTTCCTATAAAAAAAAGTACATATGAGAAATAACAGAAGTCAACTGACTGGATGTTTAACTTAATTCAATCATAATGTAAAATAACTGATCTCCTCAGTCCCTATGCAATCATGGGAATAAGATGGATAATGTTATGAATTGAATTGGATCCCCCCCAATTATGCGTAGTGAATCCTAATAACTACACCTGTGGTTACAATCCCACTATCAATGTAATCACTGGCTCAAGCAAGAATTATCCATAGGATACTAAAACCAGAGGATTAAAGGAAAAGAATATTGACAAAGTCTCAGTAGATCCCTGTACTCATGGGAGACACTTTCTATGATCTCTCCTGTTTCTGCACATGTTTGATGCAGCAGCAACATGACAGTTTTTATTCTGGATTATTTTATATGGCGCTGTAGGATAAGCACTGGACTGCAAGGTCAGCTTGAACTACAAGGTCTGCAGTAGAAATTCATCAGGTGCTCTTCAGAAATCCTATACAAGGTTGCTGTAAGTCAAAACTGACTTGACAGCACTAAAGCCACAACAACAATCTTTTGCAGGATGTTTGTATTTAAACTGCAGTGGAACAGAGTATGTTCATTTGCCCTCCAGTTAAATAAAGATGGTATCTCTCAGAGGCAAAGACTCAACAAATTGGCCTGTTGCCATTATAAAAGATTAGGGTTTGTAACTTTGGGCCACAATTGAGACACAAAATCATTAGAAGTACAGCATCCGCTGGGCTACTACACGTCACGTCCAACTTGCAGATAAAGGGGCCTATAAGAGCATGAAGTTCATCCTGCTTTCTGTACAAAAAGTAATTGTCCTTTGTCTCTGACCTAGATAGAAAGAAGTTTTGTGCTTTCTACCGGCATCCATAATATTGAAGCAAGATAACTTGCTAGTTGACAAGTATGGTAAAATTTCATAACCCTCACAGTTCTTGACATCACAGATTATTTGCAAATTACAATGTGATGGATTACTTACAATGGAGAAAATAGTAACTTTCATAATGGAGAATCTGGCAGAAAGGGGAGCAAAATGAACATCATCAATAGAGGAAAAGCTAGTATCATATGCCTGTGGCTATGAGGTGCTGTGAGGATATATTATGACTTCTGTGGTATTTCTGTTAAAAATGTATAATCTGTATTGAACAATGAGGAGATATTGGTTAAAAACAAAGTGAGAAACATTCTACCAAATAACTGACCCATACTCTCAAAAATGTCAAGGTCATAAAAGAAAATTAGCGAAGAAATTGCCCCCCCCAAAAAAAGACATAACAAAATTTAAAAATGTATAATTCTGGACTGGATCCTGAAACAGAAAACACAATAGCTATTAAAGAATAATATTGGGACAATGATAAAATCTGAGTATACATTGGATAATAATATACCAATATTAAATATCTTGATTTCAATAATTATACTGTGGTTATTTAAGATTATTCCTTGTTCTCATTGGGAAAAAGGCAGACAATGCCAATAACTTACTCTCAAATGGCTCAGAGGTGAGAAAGATAAAGGAAATGGAGCAAAATGTATATAACTGGTGAATCTTAATAAAGACTACATGGATTTCTTTATAAACTTCTTACACTCTTTCTCTAAATTTGAAATTATACAACAGTGGTACAGTGAATTATTCAATGTCTCTTCTAGTCATGTTGTTTTTATTCTTAAGTGCATGGAATCAGTTCTGACTCATAGCAACCCTGTACAGGGTTTCCAAAGATCAACTGGTGGGTTTGAACTGCCAACCTTGTGATTAGCAGACCATGTTTATCCTACAGTGCCATTTGTGAATTCTCCAATGCAACATTTTTGCCCTGATGAGTCTGCATAAGAGAAGGTGGGAAAAGATGATAACAGGATTATATAATTCAGTTGTGAGTAGTTAACAGGGTTAACTGTGATTATAAAAACCTGGAATAAAATGAGCCCTCTTAAAAGCAGAGAAGGGGATCTCACTACCATCAAAGAACAAGAGCCAAGAGTGGAAAACATTCTTTGGACCCTGAGATCCCTGCACATTGAACCTCGTTGACTCAGGGACAGAAAGCTGTGGCACGGGAGGAGTGGGAGAGGAGTAACAGCAGCAGAGTCAATACTCAGAGCACAGCACAGAGCGGTGGACTTCCTGGCCCATGGAGCAAGTAAACCTAAGTGCCTTTGGGCAGGAGACTCACTTGTGGAGTGGGGTACCTTCAGGCACTTAAAAGGGGAGTCAGGGCTGACTGAGTGGCTTTGGGCTTACGCTTACAGTATAGTCGTATGCCCTGTTGAGCATTTATAAGCAGCCCTAAAAGAGCTTTGTTGCCTGGGTAGAGAGAGGCCTGTCTGTGAGCACAGCTGAGGAAAGACTGTCCTAAAGAACTATCCTCCGAGCATTTTCTGATCCTGCATTGTAAACTTGTTAACTTTCCTAATAAACACCATAACTGAGTTTTGTGTGGTCACTGCAACAAATGATCAAACCCAATAAGGAAGCAGGAAATGCCATGGAGGTATAGTTGGTGCCACATGTTTTGTAACCATTATTTAGTGACCAAATACAAGGTAACAAAAAAACAAAAAAAAACAAAAAAAAAGCAGCCTAAAATGGGAAACTAGTACTCAAAAAAGAAGAAGAAAAAAAAAAGATGAATAAAGATGGAAAAATTCTTCTATGATTAAGAAAAAACAAACAAAATTACATTTTCTTCCTTACAAATAAAAACCAAGAGTCAGTTACAAAAGTAAACCTTATTGTGTTTCAAAGTCAAATCATGCCAAGTACAGAAGCACTTTTATCTGTATAGGAACAGTTTGGAAGTCTTGGGATTCCAAAAGAGTCAGTATTCAGTTTCCACTTAAATCCTCAGAAAAAAAGGAGAGTTCTATTAAGCAATTACTGATGTTATTTAATGTTTATAATTTTTAATCACACCTATTAAATTTTTTTATTAAAAATATTTAAATTTTGTTCCATATATTTTTTCTGATTCCAGTTTGTTTAAAAACAAGCTAATCATTCAGAAAATACATAAAGAATCTCAATCTACCACTCAGACATAAACTTTGTTAAGAGCTTGACAAATGTTCAAATCCTTTTTGGGGGCATATATATTATTTTAGACAAAATAGGTATTATATATTCTTGACAAAGTATGCTTTTTCCCATAACAGTTAATGTTCAACACTAGTTCCTTTTTCACTTACCAAATTTGGCATAAAATATTTTTCTAAAGGATAATTTTTAATGACCACTGAGAGTCACTAAAATTCCTCCCTTCCCTGTTTATATATGTCTCTCCTCCCATCAAGAAATGGAAGCTAATTCTCCTCTCCTTACATCTAGACCTTGTAACTCACTTTGACTAAAAAATGCACCAAAAAGAGACTATGACAGGTCTGGCCCTGGTAGCTTCCATTTTTTATTCTCTCAGAACCCAGCCATACAATGTGAGAAAGTCCAAATTATCCTACTGAAAAGAGAGACCATTAATGAAAGGCCCTGGAAGATAAGACACCATATGGAAAAATAGGCAGACCTGAGGTGTTCCAAGCAACAGATGACAGAACTATAGAAGAAACCATTGCATGTTTTAGGACTACCTTCTAATCTTAATAGCTACCATGTGAAAACAGCTATATGAGTGCTAGCTAATACCACCTGAGTATAAGAATCATCCAATTAATGTCATGAGACATAATAAAACATTGCTCAAAAACAAAAAGCAAAACAAAAATAATAAAGTATTTAAAACACACATGATAATTTTAAATAAAGAATTGTATTTTAATACCAAAGATTAACTTAATGATGATAACTAAAATTCTAATTGTCAGACTAAATAGTATAAGGTATGTACTTAAGGACACTATGGATATTTGGTTCTCGTTCTCCCTAAATACAAAAACTTGACATTTGGTATCTATTTATTCTTACACCATTCTAGATTGTTGTTGTAATTAAGTGCTGTCAAGTCAACGTCTGGTGGGTTTGAACCACTGACCTTGAGGTTAGCAGTCCAGTGCTTATCCTACAGCACCACACCAAGACTCCTCTTGATGACTGGGATGGAATTTTCAGTTTATTAATTATGAAGTTTAACTATACAGTATATTTGA
Organism: Chrysochloris asiatica; assembly: GCF_000296735.1. Lineage (NCBI taxonomy): Eukaryota > Metazoa > Chordata > Mammalia > Afrosoricida > Chrysochloridae > Chrysochloris > Chrysochloris asiatica. Next base: position 1,801,520 of record NW_006408746.1, on the reverse strand, counting down.
TAACTGTACTGTCATATCAATTTAAAAATGAAGGAACTCTCTCCTAAAGGCTTGATAAACAGAATACCCCAGATGGCAGATAGTGCTAAAAATATATGGCTGCCAGTTTCCTTACTTAATTTCAATATCTAACAAAGTTCATGCTATAATTTTTTCTTACTCCATGTCTCTCTAATGATCTGTTCATCCACATCTATCTCCCATTGTTCTACAATATGAATATTTTAATATTTACTCTTAACATACACATCTTGCTCTTCTTCTTCTCCCTTTTATTCTACTACTAATTCTTATCCCCTTACCTGCTACACTGTAAACTATACATCTCTAAGAATCTTAATACAACTAAAAGTTCCACCTTTCAAAACAAATCCTTCTCTATAATAGTACACAGTGAGTTCCTGACTGTCAACAACACTGGACATTTGACTCTTCAATTCAAAGCCCTGTATTTACTCATTCTTACTTGAAATAGGTGACCTAGAAAGTCAACAAAAAAGAGAAAGACACTCAAGAAAATTAACTGTAACAATGGGCTCAAGCATAGCAACAATTAAAATGATTCAAGAACAGGTAGTACTTCAACAACAACAGTTACTTCAGACATCTCTCTTGACTCTGTGTCCTTTCAGTTCCTTTACAATAGACGCATTTCTTCTATTTCATTCTTATCTCCTAGAGCACATATCTAATTTCAGAAGATCCACAAATCCTCTAACTTTTAAAAACAAAGTTTTATATAAAATGCTTTTTGAAGACATGTTAGCTGACTTTCCTCATAATGCCAAATGATACAAAATGATCAAGAACTTCTATCCAAATTATGGGTGAATATTATTTACACAAAAAATATTTGCTAATTAAAAAAAAAATGTCCTGTCACTCAGCAAAATATTAAAACCTGCAAAAAGCTAACAAAAATTTCTATTCATCTTAGAAAAAGTTAAAGACAGAAAACCTTTCTACTTACTACGTATACAAATTTAAATCTTGAAAACCAGTTTTTCTTATCTATAGCAGATACATTTTTTTTTCAGTGTAACATGAAAATTTCAATGTGATGTGTCATGGTGGCACAGCGGTTAAGTACTCAGCTAACTAATCAAATGGTCAGTAGTTTGAACCCACCTGTCACTCTTCAGGAGACATATGTGGCAGTCTGCTTCCATAAAGATTGTTGTTAAGTGCTGTCGAGTCAATTCTGAACCATAGGGACCCTGTATAGGGTTTCTGAGGAGCATCTTGTGAGCTTAAACTGCCGACCTTGAGGTTGAAACTGATTTTACAGTCCAGTGCATTAGCCCACTGTGCTACACCAACACTCCTTGGAAACCCTAGGGGGCCATTCTACTCTGTCCTTCCTATAGGGTCACTATAAATAAAAATCCACTTGAAAGCAATAGGTTCGGTTTTCATTTTATAACTCAAAAATAATAAAGGAACATTTGTTGGGTTTTCTGAACCATGGAATCATGAAGCCTTTGCTGTTCTTTATTGTTGTTTAATGCTATGCAGTCAGTTCCAACTTACAGAAACCCTGTATAGAGCTTCCAAGGCTATATACCTTTTCAGGAGCAAAAAAACCTCATTTTTCAATCAAAGAGCAGCTGGTGGGCTCAAACCACAAACATTATGGTTAGCAGTTCAACACTTATTCCACAGAGCCACCATGTTCCCCTTTCTATGATTTAGGATTCTGATAAAATTAATTTTACCATGGAGGTTTATGTAAACACAAATATTGGAATAGTCTTAAGAAATTGATAGGAAATAGTAAGGGATGGGAAAAACATTTAAAGTCAAAATCTAATATGAGAAATAAAGTACTGTTCCTTCCAGAATCCAATTACATAATGCAGAAAAAATATATAATTTATATAAACCATCTTAATTCTTTCTGGCTTATAAAAGTATATTTCTATTTTCCAGGAAATACAAATCCTGCAAAAGTGACAATCAAATAGCTCAAAATGAACTTTATGAATAATTTGCTATAATTCATGCTCATTAACAGCATAATTCCAGAGGTTAAAGGAGTCTAGGTTCCATCTGCTTGGTTAATCTTCTGCCACCTTAGAGAGGAAGCTTTAGATCTCTCAAAAACAAACTGACTTTTCTTATCTTTTTGGATTCCTTTGGCACGGCATTTTTATCTCCTCCACCAGAAAACAACTATTCAGACTAAAAAAGATTAAATCACCTACAATTAAAATGCTTTATTTTCCTGTCCTCTAAAATTGGCATAAAATAATCTCTTTAAAAGCAATATGGCACAAACTTTGTTCCTGATAAACAAAAGTAGGACGAACCTACTTGCCTTTTAAATCTTTTTCTCTGCTCTCTAAGGCATTTGTGAAATTCGTGATTACTAGTTTTGGTAGTCTATAAGGTAAGCACCTCACTGCCAGTGAAATACATGCTCTTCGAAGTGATTAATGAAAAGCCATTTTATATTTTCTTTTGATAGCTAGGAAATAAAAATATAGATAAGCAAAAATTTAGAAAGAATAAATTCCAATTCTAGAAAACATGTCTTTATATTTATTATGTTGAAGGATACTACTTTTGGACTGCCAAAATAATAGTATATTAGAGTCATAAAGAGAAAAGTACCATCATTCACATGGATATATATTACTTTTCAAAAACACAACCTTACCTGATTCAGTGAAGTGGTATCTCTAAGTATAGCATCAGGAGGTCTATTAGGTATGGCTACAGCTTCCTGAAATGAAAAGACATTATACACTAAATCTTAAATTTAACAAAGTGATTCTATTCTCTTTAGACAAACTAGTACTTAATAAAACAACCATGCTTCAATATAATAAACTCTATTAAGTGGAGACAAAATGATTTTTAAAATATTTTAGGTTCAAGAAATAGTGACAAAAAACTTCATAATTGCTAGATTCATCTACATTATGAATTTTCTGAAATGATTCTGTTTAATGCAAAGAATTACATTTAAAAAATCCATAATCTAGACCACAAAGGAGAAAAATGTTAAAGATAATTTTTCCCTTGAATTACACATTCAAGTTATACCTAAATCCATTTCATCTTTAAATTTAGTTTCTTAAGATCCCTATTAGCCTTGTCATCTTAACAAAATAATACTTAAACTCCGTTACTATGAAAATTTAATAATGATACCTTACTGTATAATAGGGGTAAATTTTATTTTTCATTTTTTCTCTATTAAGTAAATTTTCTACAATGTCAGCTCTTATAACTTCAAAGAATTAAAGAATTAGAAAGTACTTTTTCATTATTAAAATCTCAAGCTTAAATGTAGTCCCAAATTTATTCTTATAAATCCAGAAAAATAAAAATGATGATAAATAAAGGATCATGGGGGGAGTTGCTGCTTGCAAAACAAACAGAAATGCAGAGTTTCTTTGGGGGGCTGCTATTTTATAAGATTGTTTCCGTTACACCTGGGTTTTTTGTTTGTTTGTTTTGGGGGCGATTTATTTCTTTTCAGTTTATTTCACTAGATTTTGAAGGTGTGATATTTAAGGATCTCACTTCATTCTTCAACCTGTAGGTAAGTGGTCTCAGGACCACTTACTGCATGGTCTGAGTGCCCTTTTAAAACTGCTGAGTACACTTTATTCCACAAAATCAATTGGAAGCTATGGCCATTATGTGGCATAGAGTATGTAAGACAGGCAGTGTAATAGTTTTACTTCTAACAGAACAGAAATCAGTTTATGATATAGTATCCCTTATTTTTTTTATACTAGTGAGAAATTTATTTCATTATTACAATAATATCTAAATTATCTAGAATACAGGTTCTATTCTAAATTCCTTGGTAAGTCCACAGCACTTTATTATTGCCCAATATTTAAAAATGATTTAAAAAAGGAAAAGCAAAAGCAAATTCAATAGCTTTTTTTTTTGGCTACATCTATTTGTATTCACATAGTTTTAAAAAATTTTTACATGTATATATACTATATGTAAGCCATTCATTCAGACCAAACTAATAATGTATTTGCTGTATTAGCTTGTGCAGTGAACAGCCAATGGTCCTTAATGGCTTGTGATTCTTATTATACATTAATACATTTGTTGTTGTCAAGTGCCATCAATTCAGTTCTGACTCTTAGGAATCCTGTATAGCGTTCCCAAGGAACGGCTGGTGGGTTTGAACCTCCAACCTTGCAGTTAGCAGTCCAGTGTTTGTCTTACAGCACCACATCAGGACTCCAGAGATTAATGTATGTCATTGTTGTTGTTAAGTGCCAAAGAGTTGGTTTCAACTCATAGCAACCCAGCATAGGGTTTCCAAGAAGCTGCTGGTGAGTTTGAACCACATATCTTGCAGTTCAAACCAACCTTTCAGTCCTGCGCTTATCCTACAGCACCATACCAGGACTCCATATTAACATGTTGTTGTTGTTGTTATGTGACATGGAGTCGGCTCCGACTCATAGCGACCCTGTACAGGGTTTCTGAGACTGTAAATCTTCACGGGAGCAGAACGCCTCATCTTTCTCCCGAAAAACAGCTAGTAGCTTTGAACTGCTGACCTTAAGGTTCACAGCCAGATTCGTAAACACTACGCTACCAGAGCTCCTTAGATTAACATATAGTCCCACATAAATAATCATCTAATGACTGACAAGGTAATTTTTCATCTACAAGCAATTAATGATGACAAACTGGTGGAAAAAGTAGGTTCAAAATACAATTTCATATTATATTGATCAATACTGCTTTTGTTAAGTTTTATCGAGATAAAAAGTTCACATACAATTCACATGCCATACAATTTACTCATTAAAAACGTATAATTCAATTGTTTTTAATATATAAGAGGGCTTCAAAAGTTCACTGGAAAATGACATTCTCTTTTAATTCTATATTTTCATGAAGGTTTGAAGCCCCTATATTTATAATTTTGCAACCATCTTCACAATCGATTTTAGAATCTTTCCATTTCCCCAAAAAGGAAACCACTCACCAATCATGACTCATTTCATCCTGCTCCCTAGACCCTTGTTGTTGTTGTTGTTAGGTGCCATCGAGTCAATACCGACTCATAGCTACCTTATACACAGCAAAACGAAACACTGCCCGATCCTGGGCCAACCTCACTACTGTTGCCATGCTTGAGTCCATCAATGCCAATCCATCTCGTTTCGGTTCTTCCTCTTTTACTCTGACCCTCCACCTTACCACACATGATATCCTTCTCTAGTGACTGGTCCCTCCTGACAATATGTCCAAAGTATGAGAGACAAAGTTTGGCCATTGTAGCCTCCAGGGAGCACTCTGGCTGCACTTCTTCCAAAACGGATCTATTGTAATCTACTCTCTGCCTCTATAGATTTACCTATTCAAGATAATTTCATATTAATTACAATTGTATGGTATGTGGTTACTTGCTATCAGCTTGAAGAATTTCTTTCTGTTTTTTTTTTGTAGTGAACATCTACAAGCAACAAATACTCTCAATTTTTATTTCAAATGTCTATTTTACTTTCATTTTAGAAAGACGGGTTTGCTGGATTATAAGATTCTTCAGAATTTTTTTTTTCTTCTTTCTTTCAGTACTTTAAATGCCATTCCACTGGATTCTGGCCTCCATTGTTTCTAATAAATCAAACACTGATCTTATTAGGGTTCCTTTGTAACAGGAGTCCTGGTAGTGTCCTGGGCTAAGCATTGAGCTGCTAAAAGTCAGCAGTTCAAGCCCACCATCCACTCCAAGAGAAAAAGATGAGGCAGTGCTTTTGTAAACATAATAGCCTTTCTGGAAAAAAAAAAAAAAAGCCTCAGAAACCCTATGGAGCAGCTCTAATCTGTCCTGTAGGGTCCTGAAGAGTCCACAACTCAGCAGCAGTGTTTTTGTTTTGTTTTTGTATCTGATCTTTTTTCTCTTGTTAATTTCAACATGTTCTCTTTACCTTGGTTTTCCAACATGTTTACTATTATGCATCTGGGTGTTGATCTCATTTTTTTGTTTGTTTGTTTGTTTGTTTTTTGAGAAGGCTTCAAAAATCTCCTGGAAAAATGGAATGAAAAGATAATGAAATTTTTCCATGAACTTTTTGAGGGCCGTATTATTTTACTTGGAGTTGGTTGAGCTTCTCAGATATACAGATTTTTTCAAATATTTTTTTCTGTTCTTTTCTCTCTCCTCTTTCTGATACTCTCAGAATCAGAATGTGAATTTTTTTTAAGTTTTTATTGTGAATTGAGTGAAGGTCTACAGAGCAGATCAGTCATCAGTGTTACATTGCACAAATCATACACTTCACTTGATCTGTGACTGCAATCCCAATGTAACATCACTGATACCACTTCCTCCAGGTTTCTTTTTGCTATTCCTCCTTTCTGTTTCTTTCCCAATCTTTCTGAACTTTGTCTTTAGGTAAATGCTGCCCTTTTCATTGCAAATGAATGACCATTCTATGGTGTGCATACCTCATGAATGTTAGTGTCCCATCTATTTTTCTATGTATTGCTTGGCTGAAAATTGAGCCATGGGGGTGATTTCAGTTCCAGGCCTGAGGGTGACCAATGGTCATTGTCTTCGGGGTTCTCGTCTAGTGAATTTCCATTTTCATTATGTATCTCTGAACTCCAGAATTTCCATTTAGTTCTTTCTTATAATTCTTATCTCTTTATTGATATTCTCTGATTGATGAATCACACTTTCTTTTACTTCCTTAAACATAGTTTCCTTTAGTTGTTTGAACTAAATAACTACTTTTAAAATCTTTTTCTGCTAAATCCACCATATTGTTGTTGTTGTTATGTGCTGTGAAGTCAGTTCCAACTCAGAGACCCTGTACAGGGTTTCCAAGGCTGTAAATCTTTATGGGAGCAGAAAGCCTCATCTTTCTCCCACAGAACAGCTGGTAGTTTTTAACTGCTGACCATGAGATTAGCAGCCCAATTCGTAACCACTAAACTACCAGAGTTCCTTAAGTCCACCATATAGACCCTTTCAAAAACAGTTTCTATTACCTAGTTTGTGGTTTTCTCTCATTCAGTCATACTCTAATATTTGTTTTTATGTCTTTTTTTTTTTTTATTGATAATTGGACAATTCAGATCAAATATTTTAGCAAGTCTAAATACTACCTCCCATATCCAGGGCCTGTTGTTACTGTATATTTGTTTATTACTGACTTCACTAGACCATTTTAGTAAAATCTACTTCTCTCATCTTCTGCTGTTGTTACAGAGAGCACAGTCTTAGCCACACACCTAGTTACCCATGCATGACAGTGGTTTTAGCAGGGTTCTCCCTGATTTCTCTGTTCAACTGTCTGTCTTGTTTGGTATCATATCCAGCTGTTAGCATCCACTAATTGAAAGTTGATTGTTCCATGGGTTTTGATAATACCCTAAGGTATAAATTGTTCCACAGTCTATACCAATTAAATTCTGGCTTCTTTGTATGGGTAACTTTTGAGGCCAGTTTTTGATGTTTGTCCCAACCTCAGGAATGTTGTTCTTAACTGCCTTTTTCTCTTCTCGCCCTTATAAACTTCTGGCTGGACTTCAGTGTACTTTGCAGTTTTCATGGAGCTACTAATGTACTTTTCATTGCTTATCACTAAAGTGACCATTGTGTCAAAGATTATCCTTATGCTTGAACTTCCCCACATTCTACTGGCTACATAACTGAGTTCCCGTAGAAAATCTTCAGACTTCTTAGTTATTACAGCCTGCATCACCTTTTATAAAACCTCCACACTACTGCTGTGGAGATGAGGGTCTACTTCTCTTGTAGTGACACCATTGCCTTATAAGAAGGGTATTGGGCAGGGAAGGTAGCCTGTGGTCTTCTCAGCATTCCTATCCTAGCTTGAAAACCACTTTATGAATAACTGGGACAAGACTGACTGGAATCCCAGTAATCTCATGCTATTATAAGAGCTTCTACCCTACAAGCAAGAAGCTCTGGTAACATAGTGGTTACAAGTCAGGTTACTAATCTCACAGTCAGCAGTTCGAAACTACCAGCAGTTCCATGGGAAAAAGATGAGGCTTACTGCTCCTATAAAGATTTACAGCTTCCGAAACCATATACAGGGTCCTATGAGTCGAACCAACTCCATGGCATATAACCACCACCAATACCCTACAAGTCGGGGTTAGATGAAGAAAGAGAGCCTCACACTTCTCAGCCACTTATACTTGGAGATTTTGCAACATGGTGCTGGTAAAGAATGTAGTTAGAAAAGCTGGTGGTTTGTCCCTCCCAGAAAGATAGCACAACCATAGTCTGGGGGGCTGAGGGAATTCTATGTACTTGGCCACACCTAACTAGAGTATAGCTTCTGTCATCTGCAACTGGGGGTAAAAAGAAGGAGGGAGTGAATTACGGCACAAATGTCACATTCTCACTATTCTAACCAGAAGATAGCACATTTTCTTTAGTAAATGGTTTGGATTTATTTTCATTTGCTGTATTTCATTATATAGTTGTGATGTTTTGTTTTTTATAGATTTCTTTACCAGTTATAGCTATTTCACTGGAGAGAGGATCCAAAGAGCTCCTTACACCACCAGTGCAGAAGTCATCGCTCAATATTCCTTTGAATTATACTGTATTTAATGCAAAACTAATATCTACTAATGTATCATTCTATTACTTTAAATAACTTAGAGATAAATATCAGATTACCCCCCGGCAAGAGCACCAACGAGCCAGCCACAGCAGAGAAGACTTTAAGAACTGTTTAACCCTTAGGGAACTGGATAAACCCCAGAGACATTCTGCTGCTTTGCTTGTCGGGCGTGGGGAATGGGGAGTTAATAGATGTTACTGATTTTGCAATCGTCCATCAACCATCATAGGTTTTATTCCCTGTTAAAGTTTTCAGAAGCTAGGCAAATCATTGCGGTGCCTGGCCCTTAAACGTGCCATGTGCCTTTGCTCTCAGGTCAAGAATCACTGCGCAAATAGGAATTGTTACCTTTTTTTGCCCTGCCCACCATGTAAATCAAATGTCTAGGGATATTAGTCTCGCTCATATGATCCAAGAGTAAATAGACAAAGGTTCACAAAACAGACTAAATCCTTTAGAGAAAGTAAGATCGCTTAAGGGAAATAAGACCCAATATATCCAGATTACACTCCCAGCTAAGGTTACTCATGGTATAAGTAGATTTGTGTTATCTTTCAGTAACCCAGAAATTGATTGGAACTTAACCCAACAGCATTTTAGGAGGTTGTGGAACAATATACACTTGTCTATGGATATTCATCAGCTACATGCTCAAATTTATGATATAAGTAATTCTCAAAGTGAACACTGAGTGGCTACTAATTTGCTACCCCTGCTAGAGAGTAAGATCCCCTAAGAACTTGATTGAACCTCAGCATAGTGATCCTGCTTGGTCACCTTAGAGCAGGTGGTGGGCCGGCAACGTCTGGTGTATGGGGTCCCCAGCCGATCTCCTCCCTCCCTGCTTTCCTTGGATGGCGGCTGTTTATGCTGGACGTGTGGCCAGAGACGGGTAAGGATCACGTGGAACCTCGGCAACTTAAGACAGAGCCATTGCCATGCTGCAATGAGTTTCAATGATGGGTAAGACTGAGGAATTCTCACTGACCGCCTAAGACAGGCAGCGTCCCTTAAACAAACAATAAATAAGGAGGATTCGGATGCAGACCGTGCAGACCCGGTCAGGAGGCCAAGCCCCTGTGGGCCCAAGCGTTGTTGACCGTTCAAACCATAGGCTCTGAGGATCAGACTTTAGCTACCTAGTAGACATAGCAAACTGTCCCTCATCTGATTATTCAGTAATGCTTGTTAGTAATCTCATACATGAGCCCTGGATATCCACAGACAAATGTAAAAACCTTCCCTAAAAGCCGAGACTGTAAATTCCAAAAAGGCAAGTCCCCCCCATCCAAAAAAAAAGCTAAAGAGGATAGAGAGAAACACTGTTAACTGATGATAGATGGAGGGGATAATAATCAATGTAATGAAACAAGCTATATGAATGGTTGAATGTGAAGCTGATGATGTGCCCTGTAAACTTTCACTCAAGCCAAAATAAAAACATTTAATTAAAAAAAATATATATATATATATATATATCAGATTAAATTAGTATAAAATCTGAATCATTCAGTATTTCTTAGAAAAAAAAATTTTTTAAGAAGTAAAGAGTAACTAAAAATGACTTAATCACAAGATTAAATACTTAGGTCATTTAAGTAATGAAGATTTTAATCTATACAACAATCACTTGTAAGCGAAAAGTTTTTCAAAAGATTTTTGAATGCTACAAAGTTTCTCTAAGAAAGTAATAAACACTAACATAATAATCTCAACTATATTATACTTATTCAGTAAGTTGTCTCTATATAAAATGTTATATGATACATGTATGTATATGTATGTTGTTGTTGTTGTTAAGTGCCGTCGAGTCAGTTCCGACCCATAGCGACCCTGTACAGGGTTTCCGAGGGTGTATATACACACTTATATGTGTGTGTGGCTATTTATATATGTATGTGTAAACATAACTGCCACTTCAGAACCAACAGAATTATTCTGCTTGAAAGAAAAATGAATTATTCTGCTCTACAAAATTACACATATGGTAAAATTATTAATTCAAAATATAGATAAGGATCCTTAACAACACATATATTTTGCTTCTACATAAAGCTATGGCATACCTTGGCTTTGTCTGATTTTCGTTTTCCACCAAACCCTCCAGAGCCAACAATGAAGAGGGAGAACTGGTTAAAGCATATAAGTTCTTTCCCTGAATATGAATAGACTAAACAATAAATTAAAAAAAAAAAAAAAAAGAGGAGTTAATATTAAAGGATATATAACTACATAACCAGGCTATATTCAACAATATCTTTAACAATTTCAGAAATAAAATTTAATTACTGAAAGGAGTTTATAATTTAAGATGTGCAAGTCTGGGGTATGAAACATTCATTTTAATATATTGTTATGCACTGTTGAGTTGGTTCCAACTCATAATGTCTTATATAGGGTTTCCAAGAAGTGGCCGGTGGGTTTGAACCATCAACCTTGAAATTGGCAATCCAATGCTTATCCTATAGCACCACACCAAGACTCCTTTAACATATTGTTGCTGTTGTGAAGTGCCGTTGAGTCAGTTCTGACCCACAGCAACCCTGTATAGAGTTTCCGAGAAGCAGCTGGTGAGCTTGAACTATCAACCTTGTGATTCAAACTGACTTTGCAGTATAGTACATTAACCCACAGCGCCACACCAGGACTCCACTTTACTGTATCAGCTTCTATAACTTGACTATCTAAGAAAGTCTGAGAGAAGAGGATCTTTTCAAATCTTTTTTTCACTATGTGGTGCAGTAAATTACTAATATGGTTCATACAAGTCTGATAGGTAACTCCACAATGCTGGAACTATGGAAATAAGGCATCTGAATACCCTGTGGTATCATTTTTACAACTATGAAATAGAATTTTCCTTAATGTCTTCTTAAACCTCCCAAACTACATTTCCTATTTCAATTCTCTTCACCTCATATTTCATAGAATACAACTGGAAAGTACATGTAATCAAACCTCAAATTTTCAAACATTCTGCCAAGGCACTCAAAACCATTAAAGAGGAAATAAGTGGGAATGAAGGCATAAACTCAATGAAGGAAGGTAGGTTCATGGCTCTTCTGCTCACCACCACACAACTATCAAGCAAAATAGTACCTGGTAGAGAAAAAGCACCTAATAAATACTTAACAAACAATTTAATGAATCAAAAATAAATGATGTAACTGAGCAAAAGACTGGTCACTAGTGAGTGTTTGAGCACTGTTTTAAATGTGGCTTTATAAAATTAGGAACATGATTTTGAATTGCATACCAAAAATCTAATTATAAAAAAAAATAATAAAGTTGTAGAAATTTGTATTCAAACTGAGATTTTAACCTTTATTACACAGGAAGTTGGATATCTAACTTTATCTATACCCTATCTATAAGTTCTAATATACAATGACCAACTAGCAAGTTGCAGTTCAATGAAAGAAACACCTCAGGAGAGAATATAAGAAATTAAAGCAAATCAGTGGGAGTTTGGATTTGCAGTACGCTACATATGGTAGAGTGGTGAGAACACTGAAAGCAAACAGGCAGGAACGCAGTTAAACATTGGCCAGAAAATAAGAAGTATGAAGAAGACTAGGAGAGCAATGACAAGGATGAGGAGAAGGAAAGTGAACATATGATGAAGTGTTAGGAACAAAAACAATATGGTAGAAAAATATTTAGGAATATCAAAAAAATTCTCAATGTATTAAATTGAAATAAGGCAAGTTCCAAAATACCATGTATAGTATAACCTTCTATTTATTTAGAATGAAACAATAAACCCTATATGTAAAATAACAAGCAACTTAAATTTTCCTCTCTATTCTTTATTTCAAAAAAAAATTTTAAGACATTTATTTCATTTTTATTTTAATTCTAAAGTAAATTTTAAGCAAGGTATCTTTAGCTAATTCTGTTATTTCAACATTTATTAAAAT